>NC_057867.1:62684991-63052491 GCF_019393635.1 Dromiciops gliroides | reverse complement strand
GGGGGAGGGATATGCCCTTAGAACAAAAGCTGTCCATAAGAATTTATTTAGTTGTTAGCACTGCCTCTGCTCCCCTTTGATGAGTGAGGGGGCAGTGTGGGCTGGTAGAATGAGTGCTGGACCTGGATTCTGGTCTGTATCATCTCTGAAACTTCCTCCTTTGAGGTCCCTGGGTAAGCCACTTTGCTCCTCTGGTCCTCAGTTTTCCCATCTAGAAAATGGGGGTGGACAATAACACTTGCAGTAAGTGCAGTAGGCACTCCCCTCCATACCCCAGTGAGGCCCTGGAGCAGGACTCTGGTGGGGGGAGACCTCGGGAAGACTTGGAAGCCAATGCCCAGGGAATGGATTTCCCCAACCTGCAGAGGCACCTGACAAGGCTTGGTACTGTGTGCATTTCCATTTTGCTGAGCCTTCTCTTCATTCTCATTCCAAGGCCTTCATTACTGCCTAATTCCCTGGCCTGCTTTTCATATTAAAGCCCAATTTCTAGAAAGCATTACAGTAGCTCAGCCACTGAAACTCCATCCTCTTCTTCCATTTAGGCTGCAGGGGAATGTGTGGAGGGGGAGGCAGCCTGAGCTTCTCCCTGAGATGCCTCCCCCAGGCCCTGTGGGCATGGACTGGGCCCCAGCCACAGCCACATTGCAGCTCTTGAGAGAAAGCTGGGCCAAGGGCAGAGGTCTGGGCTCAGAGACCATGGAAGATGCTGAGGTGTCTGCCTTCCCAGGCAGTCAGCTAGCATTTATTAGGCACTTACTGTGTGCCAGGCGCTGGGCTGAGCCCTGGGCAAGCCCAAGGAGGCCAAAGCACTTCCTGCCCTCAAGAAGTTGACATTCTAGCCATTCACTGGACAGGGTTGTTATGAAAAGTTCCCAGCTCCATGGATAAGGACATGGAAAGAGCCCTGATCTGGGCATGTTGTCCCAGCTCTGGCATCACCTTGCTGTGTGACTTTAGCCAAGTCACTGCCCTTCTCTGGCTGGGTTCCTCTCTCAAAGGTTGGGATGGGATGGCATACTATTCAAAGTGTCAACTTGGAGCTCTGATCCCCCGTGATTTCTGACTGCACAGGACTGCCTAATGACAGAGCTGGGATAAGGAGGGAAGCAGGCAGCTCCCAGCCATCATGAGCAGAGGATCTGGTCATCCATCTCCCTATTGATTCTCTGGGACTCAAGGGAAGAGAAAGGGTGGGGGAGCAAAGAGAGGAGAGAGGGAGTAGGGAGAGGCAGGGAAGGGTGGGTGTAATGTGGCAGGAAGACCAGCAGAGAGCAGCAGAGGAACAAATGTGTGATTAAATTGGTCACTCCTACCGAGGTCTCACTGACCTCTCCATCCCTAGGCCTTTTTAAGATGTATGACTGCAGCGGATCACCTCAACCTTTAATCTACACTAGGTTGTTTTTTGTTTTTGTTTTTGTTTGTTTTGTTTTTTTAGTGAGGGGTTAAGTGACTTGCCTAGGGTCACACAGCTAGTAAGTGTAAAGTGTCTGAGGCCAGATTTGAACTCAGGTCCTCCTGAATCCAGGGCTGGTGCTGTATCCACTGTGCCACCTAGCTGCCCCTCTAGGTTGTTTTTTTTAAAAAACTGTGACATTAGTGAAATCACTTCTATCCTGAGGCCTTATGGTACCTCTCCCTCTCTTGGCCTAATTTTTATCTTTGGGCGACCTATTTGGTTACCTCTGACCTGAGGTGTCGGGTTTTTTTTTAACCTGTGTGACTCTAATGGTTCATATCATCCCTGATGTGGTGCAGGGGTACTGTGAGTGACCAAAGGATAAGGGGACATCTTAGGTCACAAAGGTTCAAAGACCTAAGGAGGCCAGGGGTGACGATCTTAGAGGGTGTTTTGGGTTTTTTGTTTTGTTTTTAGTGAGGCAATTGGGGTTAAGTGACTTGCCCAGGGTCACACAGCTAGTAAGTGTTAAGTGTCTGAGGCTGGATTTGAACTCAGGTCCTCCTGACTCCAGGGCTCTATCCACTGCACCACCTAGCTGCCCCCCAGGGGTGACAATCTTGAACCACACAGAAAGGAAGTCCTAGGGAAGCAGGGGTGCTCAGGCGGGGCTGGCCTTTTCCTTATCAAAAGGCATGCAGGCAAACTTGGAAAGCAAGGATTAAAAGTTTTTGCTTGCCCTGGTTTTGCTCTTTCTTTTCAAAATCACGGTTTGAATCCATTTTAAAGGATGCTGTATTCCTTCTAATGTTCAAATTGATCGAAAATCTTCCCTTTTGCCCCAAAGGTTTTAAGCCAAAAGATAGGAGATGCCCCTCTCCCCGCCCCCCACCCAGGTCTCACTAGACTCAATTCCTTTTGGCCACATTTCAGACATACTTGTTACCCACAACAACCCAGAAAACCCCCTTGGAGCCTTTCCCCTTTGGCAGCCCCTCCTCTTCTGTACCCCCTTCCTTCTGCAGCCCCCTCCCCCTCTAAGTCCTGAAAGCAGCCTAACATTTAGGATTAGTGGTGGGCTCTCTAATGTGGTGCTGGATTTTATGAGACACGAGTTGCAAGCTCATAACATCTTAAAAAACCCAAACTAGACATAAAGAGGAGGATGTGACAAAGGAGGAGCCCAGCTGTTGTGTAAATCTGGCTGATGTTACCACAATGATGTTAATTAAATGGGCAAACCCATGACTATGCCCGATTGAGTTAAGGCTGGTCCCAGATATGCTCAAAGACACCCAAGGCGATTCATGGAGAAGTTGGGGCTGTCAGCACCATGAGGATGTGGGCTTGTGTTTGGCGTCTCCTGGCTCACTTGATAACAAGACACCTAGGACTGTGACAAGGTTAAAGGCAGCTTTAGAAAAGGAAAACTGGGCAGAATCCGTCATAATCTGTTCTCATGTTCAAATGCATGAAACCATTCGGAGTTATCCATGTGAATGACAAAAGCTCCTTCTACCAACCTAGGCTCCCAGAGTCCACTGCTTTGAAAGGGAGTGGATGCCAAATCCCCCATCATCCCTAACAATGAAGCTTTTTGTTATCTAGGGGGTGGGGAAGACAATCAGGAATGTCTTCCTCCCCCTGGGTCTAGTCTTCAGAGCTCAAGGGAAGAAGTAAAGGCTGCCTCCAACTCTGAAGGTCATTTGTATAAGATACCCTTTAAAGCAGATTAAAAAAAAAAAACATATCAAGTCTTCTGACATATTGTGCAAATGTAACAAGGTTATAGATTTGCAGTCAAATGGGCTTGCTAGGATTAAAATATTGCTGTTTCTTGAATAAAATAGGATCTCCCCCAAACCCCCCAAAATAATCAGTACTGATACATAGGAATTTTGAGAGGCCATTTCTGTGTCATGACCTTGACTGTCTCTCTAGTTATTTTACCCTATCCCAAACTATCCCAAATCTTTACTTTCACCTGGCCAACTTGGGGACGAAGCTGTGGGGGGAAGAGATGATTCAAAAATCTCTACTTTTTCTGCTTAATATCCCTGCAATTTACATTTTTTTCCCTTGGGCCTGGGCACATGAAGGACAGACTGATTTTCTCTGGGCAAAAGGAGAGATCCATAAAATCAAATAATATGTGCATTCTTCAGTTTATTTTAGAGTACATCTCTGGAATAGAATGTAGTCTGTGACTCAATTTCTGTAAATACTCCTGTTTTCAGAAGCTGTGGAAGAAAGAGTTTGATTGATATACTTAACTCTGTCTCTGCTCAAAAGTGGGGGAGACTATGCCCTTGCTCCCTTGGATTTGAGAAATGATGCCAAATTCTGTCCTGCTAAGCAAACAATATTGCAAAACCAGTATCTTTCTAATGCAATATGGATGAAATTCTTAGTGTTTCGCTCTAAACCCATCATTGAGTGCCAATAGCTAGTAAAAACATGGGAGCCAGGTACCTTTTGGAGTCCTTGATAAAGGCTTTTCATATAGGAAGGGGAACTTCAGTATCAGAAGTCTGACTGAGAGGTAACATCTTGAGACTCAGCACTATGTCAATGGCAAGGCCAGGGTTCCCTGGCATCTATGGCCTTTGCCCCATGGGCACCATACCCTTTCCTTCTGGGTGCCTTCATCCATAGAGTTCCTCAGGGGTTTTGTCTGCTGAACAAAATGCCTTTCTCCTATATAAATGTGTTGGTTTCTATCCTATATATGGGAGAATGCTGAGTTTGGCATAGCCCACAATGTCATTGTATGAGAGTTGAGAGCCAGGAGGGAGAACAGTCAAAAATCAAAATCTCTGTACCTCGATTCATAAACCCACAGGGCCCAAGTCCTAAACCCTGCCCTGCCCCCTCCTGCCCCGGCTTTTCCTTTATACTGATTGGCCGACCGATGCTACTTATTTGGGACCTCATTTCTTATTTCCCAGGATGCTGCCTGACTTTCCACATTTTGCTGGAAGCCCCTGGTCCAAATCACAGGACAAATGAAACAATCTGGGGGACCATGACGACTTCATGGGAGGGGAACTGGGGCAGGGGGTCAAGTCAAAGGGGATTCCATTGCAAGCATCCCTGTCCCACATGTCCAGGTCTCACTCCATATGAATCACAGCCTGGACTTTCACCACTGAAATTTTGCAGGCCTTCAAGCTGGCCAGTGGGTTAAGCTCTGCCACCCTAACTACCGGCCCTAGCACAAGATGTGCCCAGTATCTCCTGTAGACACACAAGTACATTTTCACTGCTTGCCCTGTTAGCATCAAATTCTATCTGCTCCATCTGCTAATTCAGCAAATGCATGCAGTAAACAATAGAGCTGTGGACTTGAGATCTCGAGAGGACCAGAGTTCAAATCTTGCCTCAGGCACTTACCAACTGTGGCACACTGGGCAAATCACTTTACCCCTTCTCAGCCTCAGTTTCCTCATCTATAAAGTGGAGATAATTAACAGCCCCTACATCAGAGGGCTGGTGTGAGGATCAGATGAGATTATATATGGAATGCACTTTGTAAACCTTAAAGCACCATATAAATGTTAGCCATTATTGTTAGAATTCATTCATCCCTTTCTCCTTTGCTTCCCATACTCTTATAATTGTATTCACAGCCCCCCTTAGGCCTTCCCCATCTGTAAAAAGTTTGGATCTTTATCCCCCCCCCATGACCCTGGAGAAGTGGGTCAGCTACCAAGCTACAACATACCAAGGGACTGGGACCTTCTACTACCAAATAAGGACCAAGTCCTCTAACCCACTGCCCCCCCACCTTTAGCTTTGCTCCCACACTGAAAGGTCCCACTAGCCATTCCTCTGCTCAAACCTCACTTCTAGCACCACATGTAGAAACCTGAAAGAGTCAGAAAGGTGCTGACTGTGTCAGCCACACCCATTAGGTCTTTTGCTTGAAGTTTCGGTTTGAACCAAGGAAGGAGTCCAGCCTCACCTCTTGGTTGATCAGCATTATTTATTGGCAAGGATACTCACCAGGGAAAAAAAGAAAAAACAAACTTCAGTCTGTAGTCACCTCGGGTCCCCAGAATCAGCAACACCCATGGATACAAAGCAGCACCATATCAGATTCAGATGGTAGACAGTGATGTTCCCAGCAGTGGAAGAGGACACAGGAGGCTGGCAGATGCTACATAAGTATGGATGAAGGCTGCTGCCTACATATATTCAACGATGTAGCAATGCCTGCAAATAACAGCTCACTATTTGCAATCTGCCAGGAGGCTGGCAGATGCTGCATGAGTATGGATGAAGGCCACTGCCTACTCAGGGATGGAGCAATTTCTGCAGATAACAGTTCACTATTCCCAATGATGGCCAAAGGCTTCCGAAAAAGCACAAGCTATAATATTTCATCCAGAGCACTAAACTTCGAGCCCAATAGGCCCCTTTTATAATCCTCAATTCTCAGTTTCATACCAATGCATACATACATATATGTGTGTGTGAAAGAAAGAGAGAGAGAGAGAATATACAAACCCTCCCAAAGAAGCAAATACAAAAGCAGGGACTCCTGTTAAGTGTGGATCAATGTCATGAAAAGCTCCTTGGGACTCAAACACTTGACACTTACTTAGCTGTGTGACCCTGGGCAAGTCACTTAACCCTCATTGCCCCGCAAAAAAAACCCCAAAAAACAAACAAACAAAAAAGAATGATTCTGAGGTCATGAACTTTGGTGACTAGGATGATGGTACTCCCAACTGACGGGTGAGGAGGGAGGATCCCAGCCCCCTGAAAGCAATGTAGTGAAGGAGGAGTAGAGAAGACATTTATGTGAATTCTTCCTTGTTGAGATGCAACCAGTGTTCTATCAGCCACTGTAGTGTGTCCTCACAGAGGGAGAGTCACAGGCAAGGTTCATATCACAGAATCCATAATAAAATGAGTACAGTATGCCATGGTCCATTGGTTATTTTGATCTGTCTGGATAAGGTCAGTCTCCAAGAACTAAACAACACCATGTCTGAGAAATCTGAGCCTTATTTCCATTAACTTGAACCCCAGCTGTCCACATTATCCTCAGAATAAAATGGCTGTGTTCTTTGCTTGTATACTTTGATAGAAGGATGTTGTTCAGGATTTCTTTAATTATCTGATGAAATAGGATGGGAGACAAGGACATCAAGGACAGAGAGAAAGGTCCTATATATGCCAAAATATTCAGAGCAGCATTTGTATTGAAAGCAAAGAACCACAAACTAGCTGCCCATCAATTGGGGAATGGCTAAACAAACTGTGATACAAGAAAATGGTGTAACAATTGTATAACAATGCACAAATACTACTATGCACTAAGAAGCAATGAATATGAAGGATTCTAAGAAGCATGAAACGACTTACATGCACTGATGGAGAAAGAACTGAGGAGAACCAAGAGAAAACAATATGGACAATGACGACAAAATACTAACACAAGAAACAAAAAAAGAAATTACCACGTTTGGACCTGGAAAAGAGATGAAAAAATGGGCTTTCTTCCACTCTCTACAGAGGACTCTGAATGTGGAATAATGTCAGAACATGACAGAACATTGGCAGACATGGGCAATGCTGTGGTTGATTTTGCCAAACTGGCTTTTCCCCCTTATTCTTTTAAAATCTTTATACAACAACAAAGAAAAACAACTTTGAAAGACTAAATAATTCTTTTTTTTTGCAAGGCAATGGGGGTTAAGTGACTTGCCCAGAGTCACACAGCTAGTAAGTGTCAAGTGTCTGAGATCAGATTTGAACTCAGGTCCTCCTGAATCCAGGGCTGGTGCTTTACCCACTGCGCCACCTAGCCACCCCCAAGACTAAATAATTCTGATCATTGCAATGACAAATCAAGATTCCCGTGGACCAAAGATGGGGCATGATACCTACCTCCTGCCAAAGAGGTGATAGAAAGGGCGTACTCCATTTTTGGACATGGCCAATGTAGAAATGTCTTTGACTTGGTGATGCATATTTGTTATGAAGTTATATTGTTTCTTTTTATTTTTCATTTAGAAGATGAGAGAGCAGGGGAGAAAGATAAATACTTGTCAAAAAACAAATGGAAAGATAAAACACAAATTAGAAAAATTTTTAAAGAGGAGAGATGACCATAAATGCAAAAGAAACTACAAAATTGTGAAGGCACCGAAGAAGCACAACTACAAGTGAGATTGCTTTAGTGAAATGAATAAACAGTCACAAAAACATAAATTGCCAAAGTTGACGGAACAGGAAATAGGCAGCTTAAATAAACCAATTTCAGATGGAGAAATAAGGCAAATCATTTATGAACTATTCGGTAAAAAAGTATCTGGTGCTGATTGGTTTCATGGGTGAATTTTTTCAAATCTTTACAAGGCAAAACAAACAACTGATACATGACATAGAATATTTCAAACATAGAAAGTGATAACATGATATCCAATTCCCCTTAATCAGGTAAATAGGGTCCAGATTTTTAAACCAGAGATAACACTGAAAAACTAAATGATCGACCGAAGTTCACTAACAAATAGATGTAAAAATATCCAATGGAATATTAGCAAATAAAATACAAAAACATCCAAAAATTATTCACCACGACCAAATAAGTGTTATCCCAAGAACGTGAGGATAGTTCAGTATTAGAAAAAGGTTCAATATAAACACAGTATATCAATAAGAAAACTTATTTCAAATTATGGAATCCTAAAAATAGGCAGAAGTATTTGATAAACTGCAGCATGCATTCATGATTTCAAAACAAAAATGAAAAACAAAAAACCTTCAAAAGAAAAGTAATAGAAGAATTTTTCCTTAATACGATAAAAAGTACCTACTTGAATTTCCGTCAACATTCTAGGCAATGGAGAGACATTAAAGGAATTCTCATTAAAAACTGGAACAAAGAAAGGGAGGCACGATGAAAATATAACAGACTCAAATATTTCTGGGAGCACTTCACCTTGGTGCAATGTTTTTGAAGAAGACAATTGCAGAGACCCTATAAGCCTGTAATCAAACAATGCCGAATGTATCCCAAAAGAAGTAATTAAGAAAGAAAAAACATCCATTTTTAAAAAATATGTTTATAGCACCTTTACAAAAACTCACCATGCATCAGGACACAAAAATACCTTACAAACAAATGCAGAAAAGCGAAAATAATAAACACGTGTTTTACTGACAACAATGCACTAAAATGATATTCAACAAGCAGCATATTTTGGAAAATAAAAAGCTTTGTTACAAGACATGGTTCGATGGGAAGGGGAGGGGATGAGGATATATTTGGAAATGAAGGTGTCATAAAAAAAACTTTAAAGAGGTGATGAGGGGGGCAGCTAGGTGGCGCAGTGGATAGAGCAATGGCCCTGGAGTCAGGAGTACCTGAGTTCAAATCTGGCCTCAGACATTTAACACTTACTAGCTGTGTGACCCTGGGCAAGTCACTTAACCCCAATTGCCTCACTAAAAAAAAATTGATGAGATGGATTCAAGAGGACCTGAGTTCAAATCTGGCCTCAGACACTTGACACTAGCTATGTGATCCTGGGCAAGTCACTTAACCCTCATTGCCCCACAAAACAAACAAAGAAAAAACTTTTTTTTTCCTTTACATTTTAGCTACCCCTGGATTCAGTGGTCATCATGACCTCTGTGAAAAATTAAAAGCATACAACACTAAGAAATGGCATATTTCATGGAAGAGTACTTAGATGAAACACCTAGAATTGGCCTATAGAACACATGGAGATTTTCCCTTTCCTCTTATTCTTTTCAAATAAGTTTCTCTAGATTTTATTTCAGTAGGAAGTCGCTAGATGCCATATTTTTTAATCCAGAGGATACCTCTGGAAGCCCTGGAGTCCTTCCTGGAGGCAAAATTACTTGCAAACCATCCTTGAAAATTACCTTAAAAAACCAAACAACAACAACAACAACAAAAACAACCTGTGGCCACAGGCTACAGACTACTTCCAGAACATCACAGTCAGGATGTTTAGCAACTAAGTGGCCTTACAGCAGATAGAGGGCTTAGCTTAGAGTCAGGAAGACCTGAATTCAAATGTGACCTCATACACTAACTAGGTCTGTAACCCTAGACAAGTCACTTAACCGCTGTCTGCCTCAGTTTCCTCAAACTTAAAGTGAATTAAATAATTAAATAATAATAGTACCTACCTCCCAGGGTTATTGTGAGAGGATTAAATGGCACTTACCACGATGCCTGGCACGCAGCAGGCACTGAATAAATGCTTATTCTTTTTTTCTTCTTAGTGTTATCTAATTTCAAATCCTTTCTGCTACGAATTAAGCCCATTTGTCTCTGAAACCAAAGGGATGGTACCCATTCTTCCAGAAGTGTGAAGAGTGCTATTAAGTTTCCTCTGTTGTCTCTATTTAGGCTAAATGAAACCAGTTTCTTTAGTCTTGCTTGGGAACAGACTATTAGCCAAACCTTTAATCATTTCAATGGTCTCTCTCAGCTATTCTCCAAGTACTCCAGATCATGTAATTATAGTCAGACAGTCCGAAAGCATCATTACTAGAGTAAGGGTAATGAGAATTGAGCAATAGTTTTATTTATTGGGGTTTTGTAAATATCAGTAATTTAGGCACAGGTATGGTATTTATGTTAATAGTGCCAGTAACAGGGACATTAGACACAAAAACTTGATAAAGCCAGCCTCATTTCTCAAGCCTCCCAAACTCTCTCCACCACCTAACCTCTCTCAGCAGAAAATGTCCGCTCATACTTTACTGAGAGAACAGGGCCCCCTCACCATGAGCTGGCTCCTCTTTGCCCAATTCTACATCATTTCCCACTTTCTGTTCCTTTTCTCCAGTCTCTGAGTAAGAGGTAGCTCTTCCTGACAAGACCCACCCTTGATCCCATCTCCTTCTGACTTCTCTGGCAGACTGCTCCCACAGTCACCTCCCTCCTCCATTCTTCAGCCTCTCCTTATTTTCTGGCTTGTTCCCCTACTGCCTACAAACATGTCCAGATCTCTCCCATCCTTAAAAAACTTGACTGTGCTATCTCCTCAAGTTGTGTTCTTCTCATTTCGTAAAAAAAAAACCTGCTGCTTTCTTTGCCTCTATCTCCTCTCCTCTCACACACATGACTTCTGACCTCACCATTCAACTGAAACACTCTCTCAAATTACAGGTGCTGTCTTAATTGACAAATCTGATGGCTTTTCTCAATCCTCATCTTTCTTGACCCATGTGCAGCCCTGGACACTGCTGACCACCCTCTCCTCCCCGGGTTTTCATGACACTGCTCACTAAGCATCCTCCTACTTGTCTGACTGCTCCTTCCCAGTCTCCACTGCTAGATTTTCATCCATAACATGCCCCCTAGCTGTGAGTGTACCCAAGGGCTCTATCCTGGGCTCTTGTCTCTAGAGGCAGCTAGTGGCACAATAGATAAAGTGCCAGGCCTGGAGTCAGGGGGACTTGAGTTTAAATCTAGCCTCAGATACATATTAGCTGAGTGACCCATGGCAAGTCAGTTAACCCTGTTTGACTCAGTTTCCTCATCTGTAAAATGAGCTGAAAAAAGAAATGGCAAACCACTCCAGTATCTTTGCCAAGAAAACCCCAAAGAGGGTCACAAAGAGTCAGACACTACTGAACAACAATCTAACTCATCATTTTCTATGGACTCAATTATCATTTCTATGCAGATGACTCCTTTATCTAGAGATGCAGCCCTAGTCTCTCTCCTGAGTACCTGTCCCATGTCACTAATTGCCTATGGTACATTCGCCATTGGCTGTTTCATATGAATTGTCCAAAACTGAACTGATTATATCTCCTCAACCTTCTTCCAAACTTCCCGATTTCTGTAGAGGGTACAACCATCCTTCCAGTTACCCAACTCACAGCCTCGGAGTCATCCTTGCATTGTCCTTCTCCCTCCTGTCCATTGCCGAGTCTTGATGACTCCATCTCCCTAACATCTCTCCCACCTCTCCCCTTCTCTTCACTCACACAGCTTTTTCATCTGCCTCCCTCCTTCAAGTCTCTCCCCTCTTCAATCCAGCCCCCATATGGCTGCCAAAGTGATTTTCCTAAAGCACAAGGCTGACAGGTCAATCCCCTGCTCAATAAAATCCAACAGCTCAAAGGCATGAGAACCCTGATGAATGCAATGATATCCTGCAAGTCCAGAAGACTGCAGATGATATATGGCACCCACCTCCCACCAGAGAGGTGATGGATGGACTTCATATGAAAAATGAGACATACGTTTTTGGACATGGCCAGTGTGTGAATTGGTTTTGTTAAATATACAGATTTGTTATGAGTGTTTTGTGTTATTTTTTTTAATTGGCCTGGGGGGGGCGGCGGGGGAGTCCAAGAGAGGGAGAGAAAATAAAAGCTGGTAAAGCAAACAAATGGATCCAATGGCTCTCCATTATCTCTAAGATCAAATGCAAACATCTGCTTGTCAATTAAAAGTCCTTCACAGCCTGGCTCCAAGCAACCCTTCCAACCTTCATATATGTTATTACTCCCCCCCTCCCCCACTTCAGGCACTCTATGGTCCAGCTAAACAGGCCTTCTTGTTGCTGCTCCACACATCTCCTTCCTCTGAGCCTTGACACAGGCTTGTCCCCCATGTGCACTCCCTCCCTCATCTCCACCTCCCAGAATCCCTAATTTCCTTCCAAATAACAGGTCAAATCCCAGCTAGTCCATAAGGTGTTACCTACCCCTCCTGACCCTCTTTTTATTTCACATTTATTTTCAACAGATACATATACATATATAGTGCTTAACAGAGTGTCTAGGACATAGCAAGCATTTAATAAATTTCACTTCCTCATTTTATTTAGGCAGCTAGGTGACTTGCAGTGGATAGATTCCTGGACCTGGAGTCAGAAAGACCTGCGTTCAAATCTGCCCTCAGAAATGTCCTAGCTGTGTGACTCTGGAAAATTCACTTAGCCTCTGTCTGCCTCAGTTTTCTCAACTGCAAAATGTTGTAAGGATCAAATGAGAGAATAATTATAAAGCGCTTAGCACAGTGCCTAGAACGTAGTAGGTGCTTTATAAATGCTTATTCCCTTCTCCCCTACATGTGTGTAACAGAGGTTTTGTTCTTCTTTGTTCTCAATGAGGGGGTGGGAGGAGAGAAAGCAGAGTTTTTTGTTGACTTAAGGCACTTAAGGTGGCACAGTGGATAGAGCACTGGGTTGGGAGGATGGAAGTTCAAATTCAGCCTCACATACTTGCTAATTGTGTGAGCCTGGGCAAGTCACTTCACCCTGTTTGCCTCAGTTTCCTCATCTGTAAAATGAGCTGGAGAAGGAAATGGCAAGCCACTCCTGTACCTTTGCCAAGAAAACCCCAAATGGGGCCAGAGTGAGTCAGTCAGACACAACTGAAAAAAATGACTAAACAATGACAACCAGGTTTTTTTTGTTTTTTGGTTTTTTTTACAAAAAGAAAAGTACAAAGCCAAGGAAAATACTGAGGCAGTAAAGGCCACCATGGAAAGTCCCCGCCCCCACTTTTATAGCTGCTCAAGCCATACAGGGCAGTGCAGGTACAGACTCTCCATGGTTTGGCACAGGGACAAACTGATGATAACTTCTAGAAAGATGATAACAACTCAATTGAAATATAAAAACATCTGAATATTCCAAGATATTCTTTATCCAAATTTTTCCCTCCAAAATGAAATTGAGTCTAGAAAGGAAATTAAAAAGATGTTTTTAAAAATAATTTAAAGAACCAGGAGAACGTCATGCACAGTGAAAGCAATATCACTCGATGAAGAGCTGTGAATGTCTTAACTATTCTCGGCAATACAATGATCCAAAACAATCCCAAAAGACTAATGATGAAGCATACTATCCACCTCCAAAGGAAGAACTGATATTAATTGAACAGACTGAAGCAGGCTATTTTTCCACTTTCATTTTTTTCTTTTATTCAAGTTTTCTTATGCAAAATGACTTATATGGTAATGTGTTACATAATTGCACATGATTATTTACCAGCCTCAGGGAGGGGGGAGGGGAGGGAGGGAAGGAGGGATAAAATTTAGAACTCAAAACTTTAAATAAAATCATTTATTTTTTTTTAAAAAAGATGTACTAATTATGTACCAAGATGTAGAGGGTTAGAAGAGGGCATACTTAGGTTCTAGAAGTATTCAGGATAGTGTCAGTCAGTTAATAAACATTTATTAGTTGCCTTTGGTGAGCCAGGTTCAGGGCTAGACCCTAGGAGTGCAAAGTAGGGCAAAAAAACAGACCCTGCCCTCAGGGAGCTTACAATCTAATGCTCTGAACATCAAAGTGAAGAAATTCAATGAAGCCCAACTAAACAGAAGGTGTAATTATAACTGTCTTACGTGAACCAAATGCCTTAACATTTAATTAGTGGCTAGGTGGAAGATGGCTATAGGGCAGGAGACTTCAGATGAAGAGCAGCACAACCATGTAGGGATAGCAGGTACCCAGACATTATGATTACTCACACGGGAAAGAGAAAACAACAGGGAAGTGTCTATGAGCAGTTCCCATGACGTGCAGCTCCAGTCAAGGGCAGCAGCATGGTGGGTGGTTTCTGGACATGGAGCCATGCAACAGCTCTTATACCTTGGTTGAAGGACTAGATAGAATCTCTACGTGGAGCATTATATAGAATTTTAGAGAAGTCAACATGACCCCAACTGCCCTGTTATCTATGAACCCAATAAAATTGCCTAACAATGAGTGAGAAACGAGGGGCAGGGACACAGAAAACTTAACCCCAATTGCACCACTCTAGCAAGAGGATAGGAAGCTGGAGGGTGGGAATGACTAGTCTCTGGGTTTATTAGCCTTGGCATACATGCATGGTGGGGGCTAGGGCCATACTGTTCAAAATTACTTTCACCAGTCAACAGCAACATTTTTTTTGTGCTTCTCTATGTTGTTTGTAACAAAAGAAGAAACCGAGAAAGAAATTCTGATCACACTGATAGTACGGTTGAGAGTCTTTACCTAATGATGACACATTCCCATAATTCTCCAGTGTCACATCCCTAAAGAGAAACCTCTGATCTGGGTTAAATTGATGCTATTTTTCACTCCTGAAATGCACGACCACATCCTTGAAAGTCGCTGGTTTCTAAACAAAAGTTTCTGTCTTTCCAGAGCCAATTTCATGGCAGCTTGCTCCAACATATCTTAAAAGCATGGAGCATGTAAGTATTAAGGCAGAATAAGACTGACACAGAACCAGAAAAACCTTGGTTTTGTAGAAAGAATGCCTAAGTCACATGGCCTACACTGTCACACCTGAGCACTCCGCTCCTGGGTATTCCTTGTTGTTTTGTTTGTTGTAGTTGTTGTTATAATGGAGAGTTTAAAGTGTGTGAGGGGAGTATCCACAAGTGACCTTTTTCAAGCATAAATAAACCTTATTTTTAAAAAGAAGTCAGCTGTGTGACCCTGGGAAAGTCACTTAACTCTCATTGCCCCACAAAAAAAGGGGGCCGGTTACTTGGGTTCCAATAATGATTTTCTCCTCCCCAACTGCTGAGCAACGAAGATCAAAGAACAACGCTCCCTAGAACCTGGTTTCCACATCTTTAAAATGGAGCTAAGCTAAAGCAATCAGTCCTCAGAGGAAAACTTCTTTCTCTAAAAATGCATATTAACATAGTAGAGAGAACGTAAATGAACTGAGGATTTGATTTTTTAAAAAACTAGAAAATATACAGGGTAGGCCAAAAATCACAGTCACGAAGGGGTTTCAGTATTCAATAACTCCTCTATTTTTTGCATTTAATTTACAATTACATAGCATCATATATTATATGTGGGAAATAAATAAATATATATAGAGAAAATACAGAAAAAATTTTCAAAAAGTTATTAAAACATCAGACCCCTTCATGACTTTTGGCCCACCCTGTATTAGCAAACTCCAAACAAGAACTAAGGAGAGAACTTGAAAATCAGGAGAAAAATTCATAGAGGAAAAAAAGGTCAAAAATCTTAAGGGTAATAATGAAAAAAACAGGGGAGGAGGGAATAGAAGGAGGCCTACCAGTAACAGATCTCAAACTGTACTACAAATAGGTAATCATTGAAAGGATTTGGTATTGGTAAAAACATGGAGAGATCAACCAGTGGAACAGATTAGGTACAAACACAGTGTTTGAAAGACTCTAGTTACTAAGGTAAGAATACATTGTTTAACCAAAACTGCTGGGAAAACTGGAAAGCAGTTTGGCAGAAATTAGGTATAGACCTAATATACACACCATATACCAAGATAAACTGCAAATGGATACATAACTTAGACATAGAAGGTGACAACATAAACAAATAAGCAATTAGGTTGTTGCCAACAGTTCATACACATTAAGATAAGTTCCAAATATAGAGCTATAGAGATATATAGATATATCTATATGGATATATCTACATATATAGATATGTTACTTAGATATAAAAAGTCACATCATGAACAAATTCTAGGAACAAGAAATTACCTTTTAGATCAATGGATAGGGGAAAAGTTCATACCTAAACAAGTAATATAGAACCAAATAAAATGGACAATTTTGATTATATAACATTAAAAAGATTTCGCACAAACAAATCTAATGCAGTTCAAATTAGAAGGGAAATGGGGAAAAATCTTTATAGCAAGGTTTTCACATAAAAGTTCTGACATCCAAAATATATAGGGAACTGAGTCAAATTTATAAGACATCCAGATCTACGTATAAGGGAAGAATTTATGGCCAAATAAGAGATACAGAGCATTACAGTATTTTAAATGGATAATTTTGATTCTATTCAATTAAGTTTTTGCACAAACAAAACCAAGGCAGCCAAGATTAGAAGGAAAGCAGAAAACTAGGGGAAAATTTTTACAAAAAGTATCTCTGATAAAGGCCTCATTTTTCAAATACATAGAGAACTGAGTCAAATTTATGAGAATACAAGTCATTCCCAATTGATAAATGGTCAAAGGATATAAATAGGCAGTTTTCAGATGAAGAAATCAAAGCTGTCTATAGTCATATAAAAATGTTCTAAATCACTGTTGATTAGAGAAATATAAATTAAAACAACTCTGAGGTACCATCTCATACCTATCAGATTGGCTATTACAATAGAAAAGGAAAATAGGGGTGGCTAGGTGGCGCAGTGGATAGAGCACGGCCCTGGAATCAGGAGTACCTGAGTTCAAATCCGGTCTCAGACACTTGACACTTACTAGCTGTGTGACCCTGGGCAAGTCACTTAACCCCAATTGCTTCACTAAAAAAAAAAAAAGAAAGAAAGAAAGAAAAGGAAAATGACAAATGTTGGAGGGGATGTGGGAAAATTGGCATACTAATGCACTGTTGGTAGAGTTGTGAATTGATCCAACCATTCTGGAAAACAATTTGGAATTATGCCCAAAAGGCTATAAAAATGTACATACCTGAGGCAGCTAGGTGGCGCAGTGGATAGAGCACCGGCCCTGGAGTCAGGAGTACCTGAGTTCAAATCCGGCCTCAGACACTTAACACTTACTAGCTGTGTGGCCCTGGGCAAGTCACTTAACCCCAATTGCCTCGCTAAAAATAAAAAAAATTTTTTAAAAATGTACATACCCTTTGACCTAGCAATAGCACTACTAGATCTATATGCCAAAAAGATTATAGAAAATGGAAAAAGACCTATATTTACAAAAAATATTTATAGCAGTCCCTTTTGTGGTAGCAAAGAATTGGAAATTGAGGGTCTGCCCATCAAATGGGGATGGCTGAAGAAGTTGTGGTATATGATGGTGATGGAAGATTATTGTGCATAAGAAATAATGTACAGGAGGATGCTTTCAGAAAAACCCAGAAAGACTCGCATGAATTCCTGTTGGTTTTTTTTTTGGTCTGTGTTTTCTTTCACAACATGATTAATGTGGAAATATGTTTTGCTTGACTGCACATGTATAACCTAAATCGAATCACTTGTCTTCTCAAGGAGGGGGAAGAGAAGGGAGGGAGGGAGAGAATTTGGAACTCACAATTTTTAAAAAAGCAAACGTTAAAAATTGTTTTTACATGTAGTTGGAAAAAATATTAAAATAAAAAAGATCATAATACATCCCCTAATAGGTAAATGATAAAAAGATACAAACAGGGGCAGCTAGATGGTGCAGTGGATAGAGCACTGGCCTTGGAGTCAGGAGTACCTGAGTTCAAATCCGGCCTCAGACACTTAACACTTACTAGCTGTGTGACCCTGGGCAAGTCACTTAACCCCAATTGCCTCACTAAAAAAGAAAAGAAAAGAAAAGATACAAACAAGGCAGTTTTCAAAGGAAGAAATCCAAACTTTCAACGGGCTTAAGAGAAAATTGTCTGAATCACTAATAATGAGAGAAATGAAAATTTTAAAAGCTGTAAGCTTCTATTTCATTCCCATTAGACTGGCAAAGATATCAGAGGAAGAAAATGACAAATATTGGAGGGGCTGCAGGTATTGGCTTAGGTGAGGATTGATCCACAGTCTCAGAAAAGATTCAGAACTATACCCCAAAATGTCACTGTGATGTATATATCATTGGACCATATCAGGCCTTTCCCCCAAAGAGATTGAAGAAAGAGGAAAAGAACCTATATGCATAAATATATTTCCAGCAAATCTTTGATAGTTGTCCCAAACTGGAAAGTAAGGAGTTCTCTTCCTATTAGAGAATGGCCAAAAAAACCCAACACCAAACAAGCAAACAAAAAAACCATGGTATTTGAATGTAATGGGATATTTTTTTTTAGTAAGGCAGTTGGGGTTAAGTGACTTGCCCAGGGTCACACAGCTAGTAAGTGTTAAGTGTCTGAGGCCGGATTTGAACTCAGGTACTCCTGAATCCAGGGCCGGTGCTCTATCCACTGCGCCATCTAGCTGCCCCCGTAATGGGATATTTTGATAAAATGAGCAGGCAGCTTCAGAGGAAACGGAATTAATTTATTATTAATAAATTAATGTCATTAATTTATTATTTTAATATTAATTAAATCAATTGATAATTTCTTAATTTATTGTGGAGACATTTATTTATTGTGGATTATTTATTAATCTATTAATTTATTAGGAGAAAAGTAAGCAAAATTAGGAGAAAATATACATACAATGACAACATTATAGAGACAAAGCAATTTGAAAGACCCTTGAATTCTGGTCAAGGCAATCATAAACTCTGAGTACAGAAAACTGAAGATGAAACACACCATTCACCTCCTGCCAGAGAGGAGAGAAAGGGAAAAGACAGAGCCACCTGCTTTCAGGCATGGCCAATCTCAGGGGATTTCTCAACGTCAAGGTCAGGACAGTCACAAGGTCTGAGGAGGCAGAGGGGGTATGAAGCCTTAAGTGTAAAGTAAATTCGGAGCAGGGAGGTAACTGATCAGCCCCAATAGAGAGCAAGAAGGACCAGGTCAGCCACTCCAGCTCACCTTGGGGGGTCCTGGGGGACTGTGTCTCTCTTTTCAGCATGCCCAGCTTTCACCAAAGGAGGCAAAGGGCAGTTCTGCAGGGAGAAGGATGTGGCCGAAACAGGCTGGGGATGGGGTGCGTTTGGGGTCCCTGGGGCTGAAACAGGATGGGGATGGGGTGTGGTTGGGGTCCCTGGCTGGAGCTGTGATTCACACCCGCTGAGGTGGGGCCTGTGGCTGGGCTCGAGCGTGTCTCTGCTGCCCCCTGCTGGCCATCTCTCCAACCTGCAGCAGCCCCTCCCTGCCACACAGTAACAGAACTCAGCCAGAAGTTGCAGGACGGACATTTGGCCCTAATGAACTCCAAATTCCTAAACTCCCAACCCAGGGCTGTTGCCCACACTATGCTGTGGCCAGGGGCTTTTTCCCCTTGGGTCCTCAGCATCCTAACCACCAAAATGATGAGAACTGGACTCATCAGATAATGAATTCAGTCCTATCTCACTCTTCACCACCCAATTGGAGGGGTTTGCCATTTCCTTCTCCAACCCCTTTTACAAATGAAGAAACTGAGGGAGGCAAACGGGATGGAGTGACTTGGCCAGGGTCACATAACTAGTGAGTATCTGAGGCCGGATTTGAACTCGGGTCGTCTTCCTGACTGTACTACCTAGCTAATGGTCTTTCCCAATATCCTGGCAATCCTTGGTTAGAGTATTGCAGGGAGAAAGGCTGAAAAACAGGGATTAGAGAGAGGCCTTGAAAAACAGACCCATGCACCCATAGGGTTCTTAATCAAGGTGTTTCCCAAGAAGATGAAAGGCATCAAGGACCTGTACTCACTGTGACACAAACATGGGAACCCAAGTACATTGTGTATCATGGAATACAATGAATCTTTCCTGGTCAGGACAGATCTCATCATTGCTTCCATATCTCTAAGACCTTCAGGCTAATCCTTCCATTAGGAGCCAATTAAGGTTGTGCAAATGTCGTTTGTTAGCCATTAAAGCCACATACTCTATCATCACATGACCTAAGATTAAACACCCTTGTTTTCTCTCTCCCAAAATTAAAACATTTCTATTAGGCCAGAACTATGGGGGGGAGGGGGAGGACAGACCCAAGCCCTAACTGGGGACAGAAGGTCAGGGCTTTGCCTCGGGCCTCCACATGGAAGCAATTGAGGTGGGGGAAGGCCCTGGGAAACTGAGCAGAAGCCGGGTCTTTGGCAGCAGGGAGATAAGAGAAGGGAGGGTGATATACAGCTATACCTCTGCACCCTTGTTCCACTTCTCCCATCCTTCTCTAACCCTCAGCAGACACAGGCAGGGCCCTCCCTTAGGCAATGTTCTTTCCACTACTACTGTTATCCCCCCAAGTCCCATTTCATTTACCCCCCCCCATTGAATAAATTTGTTACTCATGCTTCCAAGGCAGATATAATAATCCGAGTTTCCAGGATAGATGGACACAGAGCCATGGAAGTTTAGGGGATTCTTACGAGTTTATCAGAAACCCATAGCTATCCTGGGGATTTCTTTAGTTGCCCCCAAACATGAAAGGATCTAAAAATAGTAAAGGATTTACTAGAGGGAATTTCTGGGCTGATGCCACCAATAATCGCCAATCATTGGGTAGCTGGGGATAGAGGGCCTGGACCTGGCAGCAGGAAGACCTGAGTTCAAATTGGGCCTCAGATGCTTATTATCTGGGGCAGCTAGGTGACACTTACTAGCTGTGTGACCCTGGGCAAGTCACTTAACCCCAATTGCCTCACTAGATAGATAGATAGATAGATAGATAGATAGATAGATAGATAGATAGATAGATAGATAGATAGATAGATGCTTATTAGCTGTGTGAACCCTGGGCAAGTCACTTCCCCTGTTTGTCATTTCCTTCTCTGGTTCATTTTACAGATGAGGAAATTGAGGAAAACTACTGCAGTAGTTTTGCCAGACACAACTGAAAAGGATGAAACAAGTTTCCAAGAGTGAGACAGATGACGGGGGACCGGGAGGCGGTAGTATGTGCATGAGATGGGATGCCCACACTGCTCAGAGTCACCAGATCCCACAGTGTTACAACAGGGAGAACAAAAACCATGTAGGCCAACTGAGGCCCAAATACACTGAATAATAGGCCTGGAGTCATGCACAACAAAAGGGCAGAGCTGAGACTAGAATCTTGGATGCATCAGAGTATTAGAATCAGAGAAATATAAAAGGGCAGTTCCTTGGGGACAGTTCCCAATTATATTTTGTCTTTGCATTCCTGGTGCCTATTCCCAATCCCAAATAAGCCAGCACCATGAGGGTATTTTAATAGTTGGTTGTTCCTTGAAATTAATCTAGTAGATTTCAATTATCCTACAAATGAGGAAACTGAAGCCTGGAGAAGTGACTTATCCAAAGTCACATAGCAAAATGGAAGCTTTAGGATTACATTGCCAGTTCAGGACTCTTTCCACGAAATTATCAAATAACAAAGGGATCCTTTTGGTCATTAACTTTTGGCAATTAAAATCACCAAACATCTTTCACGTGCCTACATCTATCTACAAAATGCTGTACTGAGCCTTGAGATGGCAAAAATAACAAATGACATGGGGTCCCAGCTGAAGGACTTTGTCCATTGGCATTTCATTGTAGTAGAAAGAGGACTGGATTGAGTCGACTGAGTCCTAGATTCAAATTCTGCTCCTAACAATAGCAGTGTGACCTCAATCACATCACTTCTGTCATGGGGCACAGAGCACCCCAGAAGTTCTCTGGGGCACATCAAGGAAGCTTCTCCTTGAGAAACTAAACCAGAGGACAAATAACACCTAGAGAGATAAGCTGAACCAAGACTGAGCTATCTTGGGATTCCTACCCTTCATTCTGGTCTCCCTCACCCTGGGGAGATAAATTTGGGTGTGGCTGCGGCCTTTGCGTTAGGAAGAGGGATCTGTAGCCACCCCTCACCCAATTCCCCCATCTACCACCAGTGGGGGATGGTCCTCTCTCACTAAAGGAACTTTTCACAGGCAGATGGTCCACCCCCATCAGTCCTCTATAAAAGTACCTTCCAGTCTCCTGTTCGAGGAGATTTGGTACCTCTGAGCCATGTGCTTTATGCCAAATCTCCCCATGAAAAGTCCAAGGATTTCTTTCATGGTTTCCCTCCCCCCACCCTTCCCTTCCCTTGTTCCTCAATAAACTAGCACCTTATTCTAACTACGTTTTCTGTGCAAAAGGGTGTAATTTTTTTTTAATTTTTTTTTTTACAGGGCAATGGGGTTAAGTGACTTGCCCAGGGTCACATAGCTAGTGTTAAGTGTCTGAGGCTGGATTTGAACTCAGGAACTCCTGAATCCAGGGCCTGTGCTTTATCCACTGCCACCTAGCTGCCCTGAGGGTGTAATTCTTTAAAGAGGAATTCCTAAGAATCCCATCTCCTACCCCAATCCCTAACACAACCCTTACCCCATTTCCCACCATTATACTTCACTTGACTATCTCTCTCTCTTTTTAAAATGGGGGGAGGGGATGCTACCTGTCAGAGCTCCCTCACATAGTTGTTTCATAGAACATGTGAAATCATTTCTGTACAATTCTTTTTTTTGTTTGTTTTTTGTTTTGTTTTTGTTTTTTGGCAGGGCAATGGGGGTTAAGTGACTTGCCCAGAGTCACACAGCTAGTAAGTGTCAAGTGTATGAGGCTGGATTTGAACTCAGGTACTCCTGAATCCAGGGCCAGCGCTTTAACCACTGCGCCATCTAGCTGCCCCCTTTTCTGTACAATTCTACAACTCATTTTCTAAACAAACGCCAGCGATTGTTATGGCTAGAGAGGAGCCAAGGTCTATAGGATATAGTGACAAGTAGGAATTTGAGGGAGCAAAGGGTACTGGAAAAGGGGAGGAGGCCCAAGAATCAAGGACAGCTTCATGGGAGAGGGAGCCCAGAACTGGGATGAGCAGAGGTGAGGGGGAGTAGAGAGAGCAGGCCAAAGAGGGCAGGCGGAGTTTGGGGAGCAGCTCAGCCTCCCACTGTCTGCCTCCTTGGGGTCTATGAAGGGAAGTGAGGTATAAAAAGACTAGAAAAACACTGGAAATTGGAGTGAGCCTCTAGTGGGCCCTCCCTGCATGCCAGCCTAAGGCCCCATCTAGCCCACATACACTTGGGAGGCACTGCAGGTGTCTGAGTAGAAGGGAGAGACCCAGAAGGGAGGGAGGACAGGGAGGAGGTCATAACAATACATGACATTCAGGGGGCAGGAGGGCCCAACACAGGGGGTGACCTTTAGGTCAGCTGAACAAAAGAGTAACCTTACAAGGAGTTCAGGAAGCAGATTCCCACCCACCCAGCCTGGTATGGCAGCAGGAGAAGTGAAGGCTGACCCCCGCAGGCTCTGGGGCTTCATCAGAAATGATCAGGGATGCCCGGAACAACCCTGTCCAGTGAATGGCTAGAATGTCAACTTCTTGAGGGCAGGAAGTGCTTTGGCCTCCTTGGGCTTGCCCAGGGCTCAGCCCAGCGCCTGGCACACAGTAAGTGCCTAATAAATGCTAGCTGACTGCCTGGGAAGGCAGACACCTCAGCATCTTCCATGGTCTCTGAGCCCAGACCTCTGCCCTTGGCCCAGCTTTCTCTCAAGAGCTGCAATGTGGCTGTGGCTGGGGCCCAGTCCATGCCCACAGGGCCTGGGGGAGGCATCTCAGGGAGAAGCTCAGGCTGCCTCCCCCTCCACACATTCCCCTGCAGCCTAAATGGAAGAAGAGGATGGAGTTTCAGTGGCTGAGCTACTGTAATGCTTTCTAGAAATTGGGCTTTAATATGAAAAGCAGGCCAGGGAATTAGGCAGTAATGAAGGCCTTGGAATGAGAATGAAGAGAAGGCTCAGCAAAATGGAAATGCACACAGTACCAAGCCTTGTCAGGTGCCTCTGCAGGTTGGGGAAATCCATTCCCTGGGCATTGGCTTCCAAGTCTTCCCGAGGTCTCCCCCCACCAGAGTCCTGCTCCAGGGCCTCACTGGGGTATGGAGGGGAGTGCCTACTGCACTTACTGCAAGTGTTATTGTCCACCCCCATTTTCTAGATGGGAAAACTGAGGACCAGAGGAGCAAAGTGGCTTACCCAGGGACCTCAAAGGAGGAAGTTTCAGAGATGATACAGACCAGAATCCAGGTCCAGCACTCATTCTACCAGCCCACACTGCCCCCTCACTCATCAAAGGGGAGCAGAGGCAGTGCTAACAACTAAATAAATTCTTATGGACAGCTTTTGTTCTAAGGGCATATCCCTCCCCCCTTCCCAGGGAGCTAGTCCTTATAAGAAAGAAGTTTTTCAAAGAAGGAAATCAGCCATTCCATCCACAAGCATCATTAAGCACTTACCAAGTGCCTAGCACTGTGCTAAGCACTGGGGATACCAAGAAGGCCCAAGACAACATTCCTACCCTCAAGGAGCCTACATTTCTAAAGAGGGAGACAATATGTACATAACTATGGGCAGGATGCAAGATGCATAGGAAAGAGATGGGAGGGCCTCTTAAAGGGGAAGCATTAGCAATTGGGGCTGGGGCGGGGGAGGGCAACCCCATAGGGGAAAACAAGATCAGCAGAAGCAATCAACACATTGAAAAGAATCTGCCATTCAATGCCAACCTCTCCATTTGTGCACCCCCAACTCTGCAAAGGAGCAGGGCCCGAGGCTTCTATCTCTTCTCCATGGCAAAGCTCATTCTCTGTCATTTCACAACATTCAGTTTTGACCTACAGTCACTTCCTGACAAGTCCCATCTTTCTATGAGCCTCAGTTTCCCTGGAGCAGTCAGGTAACTTCCTCAGACCTCAGTTTCCCCATCTGTTAAAGGAGAAGTTTGGCCAAGATGATCCCCAAGGTCTCCTGGAGAGGTCTCTCCAAGGTCCAGAATTTTTTGAGCCTATGAAAAGGAAAATGTGGTAGGGAGAGGCAGGGAAATGTTGAAATGTGTCAAGGAAACTAGAAGAGAAGCAATAGACAGAGATAGTTCTTTCTAGTTATGTATGACAAGATTATCTTTGTTTCAGCCTCAGTATCAGAACAAAAGACAGTTGACCAATTGGTATACTTTGCATAGGATGTACATGAATCTTCCAAGATGCACATGTGAGTCTATTGTCCTTCAGAATCTTGCAAGTCAGATTCAAAAAATCTATGAGCCTGTGATATATTTTGTCTAGATTAGCAAATGGCTACAGGAGGGCTCCTGCCTGGAGGTTCCCAAGACTAGAGGGAGGCTTGCTGGGCTGTCACTCTTCTCTTCTGGTGTTTTGTTTTAAGGACATAGAGATCTACTCCCCCCTACCCTGTGTTTCCACTTGTCCCTCTGAAAGAACTACCTTTTATCATGTAGAAAGAAAGAAAAACAGTCAGAAAGAGACAGAAAAAGGAAAGAGAAGAAAGGAAAGAGAAAAAAGAAAAGAAGGGGAGCACCTAGGTGGTGCAGTGGATGAAGCACCTGCCCTGGATTCAGGAGGACCTGAGTTGAAATCTGGCCTCAGACACTTGACACTTACTAGCTGTGTGACCCTGGGCAAGTCACCTAACCCTTACTGCCCCACAAAAAAAAAAGAAAAAGAAAAAAAAGGAAGGAAGAGAGAAAGAAGGAAGGAAAGAAAGAGAAGGAAAAGGAAGGAAGGAAAGAAAGAGAGAGAGAGAGAGAGAGAGAGAGAGAGAGAGAGAGAGAGAGAGAGAGAAAGAGAGAGAGAGAGAGAGAGAGAGAAGTAAGTCAGCAGACAATTACTAAGAGCCAGGCACTGTGCTAAGGCCTGGGGATGCAAAGAAAGGCAAAAGAGGCCCCTGCCCACCAGGAGCCTCTAAAGAGGGAGACAATGTATAAATGACTTTGTATCTGCAGGATGTTGTTCTTGGTGTCATGACTTGCAGTGAATTGGCCTTAAGTGAGAGAGGGCTGTGCAAGGTTGCCAAACTCACTCTCTCCTCCAGAGCCACCTGGGTCCAGTGGCAAGATTTACATCAGGATCACTGGAGGTGGTCCTGGAAGTTTTAAGGCAAGTGGGGCTAAGGGACTTGCCCAGAGTCACACAGCTAGTAAGTGTCTCAGGTGAGATTTGAACTCAGCTCCTCCCAACTCCAGGGCCAGTGCTCTATCCATTGCAGCACAAAGCCTAGGAGGGGAAGCTCAGAGGAGAGGCTGGGGGGTCCCAAGGGAGAAAATACCCACCCAACCTTCTGCCATTCAGTGCAGTGCCCCTACCCTGGCCCCAGCCTCTGCCCAGGAGCAGGGCCTGGTGCCTTCTCCCTGCTCCTCCTTTGGGCCAAGCTGACTCTTCCTACAATTCTGATGATTTGCAGGGAGGGAGAGGCTGCTCTTTCCCCACACATTGTTGTGGTCATCCTGCCTCATTGTTGATCTGGCTCTGCTTACCTCCCTCTGTGTCCATCCTGTTTGTCTTTTCCTACAGTCAGTCAGTCAGTCAGTCAGTCAGTCAGTCAGTCAACAAGCCTTTGTTAAGGCCCTCCTAAACACAAGGCACTGTCCATACAAAGAAAGGCCAAGAGACAGCACAGTGATATTCCGGGCCACATTCGTGTCCCCCAGTTTGTTCAGCCATTCCCCCACCCGTGGACATCCAGTGTCTTTCCAGTGCTTTGCTTCTACACCAAGTGCTCTTACAGATATTTTGGTTTCTGTAAATGCTTCCTTTTTGTCCTTCACCTTCTTTGGAGTATTTGGCCACAGGGGCCTCTCAGAGCCAGAGGTTTGGCCATTCGAGTGACTTTCTTTGTGTGATTCCCAGTTGCTTTTCAGCAGACCCACCAAGGCTGCCCGAGTGTGGGAAGTGCTAGCAGTGGGATGGAGGGCATCAGGGAAGGTCTTGTGTAGATACTGGTGGCCAGAGCTGAGCCTGGAAGGGAGCTGGGGGTGACAGAGGAGAGCATTTCAGGCCTGTGCAGGGCAGGAGGGTGTAAGGAAGTCATAGATGGGGAACAGGAAGTAGGCCAAGGTGGCCGTCACTCAGGGTCATGCCTTCCAGGGCCCCTTCACCTCTCAGATGCTCTGATCGTGCATCTCAGGACACTGCCATGAACTGGAAATAAGTCTGGGGATCTGGAGGAAGCTGTGGGGAAGAGGAAGAGCCCTGTGGATGTGCAGGCAGGATCCGTGGCTTGGCATCCTGGGCACCGTGGCTTGGCTGTGACCTCTCTGGCTGAACCTAATGAGTCAGGGCCCTTCTCTGGGCCTCAGTTTCCTCAGAGATGTCAGTTAAAGTCCTTGTACCTCAGCTTCTCCATTTGTAAAACGCCAGGCCTAACCTGGGCCATCTCCAAGGTCTCTTCCAGCTCTGGCATTTTATGAAAACAGAAGCAAACTTGACAATGACATGGAAGTCAAATTTTCTATTCAGTTCAGGTCTTTTCATAACAAATGCCTGAAAGTCTTCTTTCTCCTTGAAGTTCCATGTTTGCCTCTGAAAGAGGATGCTTAGTTTTGCTGGGTACGTGATTTTTGGCTGTAGTCCCAGTTCCTTTGCCCTCTGGAATATCATATTCCATGCCCTCCGGTCCTTTAATGTAGAAGCTGCTAGATCTTGCTTTATCCTTATTGGAGCTCCACAGTATTTAAATTCCTTTTTTCTAGCTGCTTGCAATATTTTCTCCTTGACCTGGGAGTTCTGGAATTTGGCTATAATATTCCTGGAGGTTTTCCTTTTGGGATCTCTTTCAGGAGGTGATCGGTGGATTCTTTCAATTTCTATTTTAGCTTCTGCTTCAAGAATATCAGGGCAATTTTCCCTCACAATCTCTTGGAGGATGGTGTCTAAACTCTTGTTTTGGTCATGGTTTTCAGGTAGTCCAATGATTTTCAAATTATCTCTCCTAGATTTATTTTCTAGGTCAGCTGTTTTTCCAAGGAGATATTTCACATTGCCTTCTATTTTTTCATTCAATTGGATTTGCTTTACTGTGTCTTGGTTTCTCATAAGCTCACTAGCTTCCATTTGTTCAATCCTAATTCTTAGGCAATTATTTTCAGCAGACAGTTTTTTAATCTCCTTTTCCATTTGGCTTTTCAAACTGTTGACTTTTTTCTCATGACTCTCCTGCATTGCTCTCATTTCTCTTTCCATTCCTTCCTCTCTTTCTCTACATCTTCGTTCTATCTCTCCTACTTTCTCTTCAAAGTCCCTTTTGAGAGCTTCCATGGCCTGAGACCAGTTCATATTTTTCTTGGAAGCTTTGGATGTTGGAGCTTTGACCCTATTATTATCTTCTTCTTCTGAGGATGTATTGTGGTCTACCTTTCCCCCAAAGAAGTTTTCGATGGTCTTCTGCTTTCTCTGCCTACTCATCCTGGCTTACTGTTTCTTGGCTTTTTACTCCTTAAAGTGTAGCGCTGCTTCCCGGACACACCGTTGGTGCTACAGCGTGGCCCAGGGGGTGATTCGACAATGACATGGAAAAGGGAGGTAGGAAACTGCTGAAATGTAACAAGAGAGCCAGGAGACAGAGAGAAGATTATTGCTTCTCTCAGCCTCAGTATCAGAAAAAAAGACAGTATTTGTATACTTTGTATACTGGAATCTCCCACATTCACATTGGAGTCTACTGTCCTTCCAGATCTTGCAAGTTAATTTTAAAACTCTATGGCAGGGGGGCGGCTAGGTGGCGCAGTGGATAGAGCACCGGCCTTGGATTCAGGAGGACCTGAGTTCAAATCCGACCTCAGACACTTAACACTTACTAGCTGTGTGATCCTGGGCAAGTCACTTAACCCCAATTGCCTCACTAAAAAAAAACAAAAACAAAAAAAAACTCTATGGCGGGATGGGGGAGAAGGGCAGCTAGGTGGTGCAGTGGATAAAGCACCGGCCCTGGATTCAGGAGGACCTGAGTTCAAGTGCGGCCACAGACACTTGACACTGTGTGACCTTGGGCAAGTCACTTAACCCTCATTGCCCCACCGAAAATAAATAAATAAACAGATAGATAGATAGATAGATAAATAAATAAATAAACAAACAAACTCTATAGGACAGGGGCAACTAGGTGGCAAAGTGGGTAGACCACCAGCCCTGGATTCAGGAGGACCTGAGTTCAAATCCGGACTCAGACACTTGACACTTATTAGCTGTGTGACCCCGAGCAAGTCACTTACCCCTCATTGCCCTGCAAAAAAAAAAAATTTTAAAACTCTATGGGGGCAGCTAGATGGCACAGTGGTTAAAGCACCGGTCCTGGATTCAGGAGTACCTGAGTTCAAATCCAGCCTCAGACACTTGACACTTACTAGCTGTGTGACTCTGGGCAAGTCACTTAACTCCCATTGCCTAAAAAAAAAAAAAACCACTCTATGGGATGGACATGTTTTGCTCTGATTACCCAATGTTCACGCGGGTCTCCTGTCTAGAGGTCCCCACCACTCTTAAGTGAATATAACCCGTGCAAAGGCACAAGCAAGAGACCAAAGGCCTAAAAGGGAAGAGCAGATAGCTCCCAGGGATGACACAGAACCCAGAGCAGTGGCCCCTTCCTCTCACCCCAACCAGTGCCACCTTGGAGCCCAAACACCACAGGTGGAGGGGAAGGCAAAGGATGAGTTCCAAACCCTCTGTAGCACTCACAAGAGCCCAAGATCTTAATAATGACAAATTTACTGAGAACTGACTGATTTCCCCAACCAGTCCCCCTTCCCAGGCAGGGGTGATTGGTCTTTGTCAATCCCAAACTCTTGATTGATTTATGGACCTTTCTTTCCCCAAGCAAATAATCCCCCAGCCCCTAACTCCCTGGACTTTGTGGTGGGTTTTTTTTTCTTTTGGAGCAATGAGGGTTAAATGACTTGCCCAGGGTCACAGAGCTAGTGTCAAATGTCTGAAGGCAGATTTGAACTCAGGTCCTCCTGAATCTAGGGCCAGTGCTTTATCTGCTGCCCCCCACTTTGTGTTATTATGTTAAAGGATACACCTACCTTAAGTAGTTTCTATTTAGAGTTAAGTATCATCCATACTTAACTCAGGAGCAGTTTCTGTAGTTGTTTCTTTTGTTAAAGGTTCATTTACTGGGGCAGCTATGTGGTGCAGTGGATAGAGCACCAGTCCTGGCGTCAGGAGGACCTGAGTTCAAATCCAGCCTCAGATACTTGAAACTTACTAGCTGTGTGACCTTGGGCAAATCACTTAACCCTCATTGCCCAACCTAAAAAAAAGGTTCATTTACATTAAGTAGTTGGTAGTTTCTGTAAGTGACTCTAGAGCAGTTTTTTTGGTTCCCTTTTGTTCTGTTACCCCATAAAAACCCTGTCCTCAGGGGCAGCTAGGTGGCGCAGTGGATAGAGCACCGGCCCTGGAGTCAGGAGTACCTGGGTTCAAATCCGGCCTCAGACACTTAATACTTACTAGCTGTGTGACCCTGGGCAAGTCACTTAACCCCAATTGCCTCACTAAAAAAACAAACAAACAAACAAACAAACAAAAACCAAACCCTGTCCTCAGTTCCCATCTTTGGGTATTCCTAGCTTCTGGCTTTGTGATACCACGAGCCCTCTGCCCCCATGATACCCACGAGTTCCTCTGCCCCATTAAAGACCTTATTCTCTCCTATATTGATTATTTCCTTCATTTCCAGGTTAACAATCTGATAATGGTTGTGCCCCATTTCCCTGTCTCCCATGAAAGCTGAGAACTCCCTGGGAAGGTGGGAAGCTTCCTCATCTTCCTGCTTCCACCACTATCTTCAAGCACTCAACCAGATTAGCAATCCTGTATCCCTTGGGCCAAGAAACCAAAGAACCAAATTTTAGGGGACACAGCCTGGAGTAGGGGATGGAGAGAAGGACCTAGGAAGACCTGGATTTGCATCTTGACTTAGTAAGCCAAGCCAAGTCACTTAAAGATTCTGAGCCTTAGTTTCCACATCTATAAAATGGGACAATAATGAAGGTTGATGACAGGATCAAGTGAAATAACATATGTAAATAAATAATATGTAGAAAGCAATTTTCAAAGAGTTATTATTGATTTAAGGCTTGATGAAAGGAATGAAAAACAGTTCAGTCAGTCAACAAGCATTTATTAAGCCTTTACTTGTACTAAGAATAATGCTAGGTGCTAGAGATGCTAAGACAAAATCAAAACAGTACCTGCCCTCAAGGAGCTTACATTCTAATAGACAAGCTAACATGAATACTTATCACTGTATAAATAATATACATAAAATTAATACAAGGTGGTCATGGGAGTGAGGGCCCTGGGCTGGGGCGGGGGAGGGGGTGGATCAGGAAAGGCTTCATATAGTGGGCTCCATTTGAGCTAAATCTGAAAGGGAACAAGAGATTCCAAAAGGCAGAGGTGGGGATGGCAGGCATTCCAGATACTAGACACAATCAATCTAAAGTAACAGGGATGGGAGGTGGGGTGCTGTGCCAAATCACGGGGTTTGGGGAGGGGAATAGAAAGGTAAGAGGGGACCTAAAATGCCACATGAGTTTTGATCTTTGAGGCAACAGGGAATCACTGGAAATTGTTGAGTGGATGGAAGCTACAATCAAGCCTCAGCTTGTGAAAAATGACTGGCAGCTACACGAAGGATGGATTGGAATGGAGAGAGGCTTGAGGTAGGGAGACTATTACAGTACCCCAGACAGGAGATGAGAAGGCCCTGAACTAGGGTGGTGGATATGTAAATGATGTGGGGGTGGGGATTTAGTGTAGAAATGTTGTGAAGATGGAAAGAGCATTGGCAGCGGATTGGATAGAGGAAGTGAGAGGAAGGAAGGATAACAAATCTGGGTGATTGTGAGGATGGTGAGACCCTAGAAGGTAATAAGGAAGTTTGGAAGAGAGGTAGGTTTGGGGGAAAGACAATGAGTCCACTTTTGGACATGCTGAATTTGAGATGTATCTGGGGCCTCCAGTGGGAAACATCTACTGGGTCATTGGTGATGTGGGCCTGGAACTCAGGAGACAGACTAGTGTTAGATATCAAAATCTAGGGTCACAGAGATGCTAAGTGGACCCAGGGGATCTGACTAGGCCAGCAAGTGAGAGTATAGAGAACAAAGAGAAAGAGACCCGGGACAGAGCTTTGGGGGATACCCAAGATTAAGAGACTGGAGGTTGTATGATGAATTGGCAAAAGAGAATGAGAAGGGCTGGTCAGACACCGAGAAAGAGAACCAGGAGAGAGCAGAGTCATGAAAACCCAAAGCGAAGAGAATATTCCGGAGGAGAGGACAGTCAACAGTGGGAAAAGCTGGAGAGGAAACAAGGAGTATGCTGATGGAGAAGAGGCCATTGAAGAATCTTTGGTAACTTTAGAGAGAAGGGCTTCAGCTTAGTGATTAGATAGGAAGCCAGAAGAAAAGGGACTGGGAGCTTGATTCAAGGAAGAGGAGGTACGATGGCTACGTGGCTTTGTTTTCCACGTCCAAAAAGGTACATCTCTTTATACACCTTGTGTCCATTGCTCCTCTGTCAGGATGTGGGTAACATGTTTTATCATTGGTCATCTGGAGGTGTGATTGGCCATTGCATGGATTAGAGTTCTTGAGTCTTGAAAAATTGTTTCTTTACAATGTCACCATCTTTGGATAGTTTGCCTGGTTCTGCGTATTTCATTTGTTGTCAATTCGTATTACCCAGGATTTCCTGAAATCCTCTCTTTTGTCCATAACATCACATTACACTCATGTGGCACAATTTATCCAGCTATTCCCCAATTGGCAGAAAGTTTTGGGCAGAGAAGGGGAGGATATATGTAGGATGATAGCAGGAATGGTGGGATTAAGTGGGGGCTTTCTACAAATGGCAAATTCATGGGCCTGGATGTATTCATCAGGCTGTGAGAGTGAGGTTTAAAGGTGGGGAGGATGGTACATCAGCCGTCTGGAGAAGATGAGAGGGGATGGGATGAAGGGTCCAAGGAGAAGGGCTCCATTTTTATCAGAGACTAGAGCAAAGGAGGAAATGGTGGGGAATGAAGTCAAGGAGCTGTCAGATGAAAAGAGATGAGGAAATCCCCAACCAATCACCTCAGTTTGTTCCATCAGTAAAATGTGAGGGAAAATAACCAAGGAAAGAAAGGAGACCCTCTATCTGGTTGGCAAAGCACTTATTAAGCACTATGTGTCAGGCACTGTGCTAAGTGCTGATGATACAAAGACAAGCAAGTTGGACTATTCCTGTCTTTGAGAAGCTTACATTATAATAGGAGAAGAGCAAAGGGCTATGGGGCTGTGCATACCCTTTGACCCAATAATACCATTACCAGGTCTGTATCCCAAAGAGATCATAAACAAAGGAAAGGAACCACATGTACAAAATTATTTATGAGGGGCAGCTAGATGGCACAGTGGACAGAGCACTGGCCCTGGAGTCAGGAGGACCTGAATTCAAATCCGGCCTCAGACACTTAACACTTACTAGCTGTGTGACCCTGGGCAAGTCACTTAACCCCAATTGCCTCACCAAAAAAAGAAAAAGAAATTATTTATGGCAGCTCACTTTGTGGTGGCAAAGAATTGGAAATCGAGGGGATGCCCATTCATTGGGGAATGACTGAACAAGTTGTGGTATATTAATGTAATGGAATACTATTGTGCTATAAGAAATGATGAGCAGGAAGATTTCAGAAAAACCTGGAAAGACTTAAGTGGACTGATGCTGAGTAAAGTAACCAGAACCAGGAGAACATTATAACAGTAACAGAAACACTGTGATAGACTTAGGTCTTCTCAGCAATACAATGATCCAAGACAATTCCAAAGGACTCATGATGGAAAATGCTCTCCACATCCAGAAAAAAGAACTGTGGAATCTGAATGCAGATTGATACTCTTTTTTATTTAATTTTTTTGGCAAGGCAATGAGGGTTAAGTTACTTGCCCAGGGTCACACAGCTAGTAAGTGTTAAGTGTCTGAGGCCAGATTTGAACTCAGGTCCTCCTAAATCCAGGGCTGGTGCTTTACCCACTGTACCACCTAGCTGCCCCCTAATCTGAATGCAGATTGAACCATACTGTTTCTGATTTTTTTTTGTGTTTTTGAGGTTTTTCCCTTTTGTTCTGATTCTTCTTCACAGCATGACTAATGCAGAAATATGTTTAGTGTGATTGTACATATATAACCTATATCAGTTTGCTTTCTGTCTTGGGGAGGGAGGAGGGAGGGAAGGGAGGGAAACTAGAAATCTCATAAGAACAAATGTTGAAAACGATCTTTACATGTAACTGGAAAATAATAAAATACTTTTAAGATTAAAAAAATAATTGGAGGGGCAGCTAGGTGGCACAGTGGCTAGAGCACTGGCCCTGGAGTCAGGAGGACCTGAATTCAAATCCAGACTCAGACACTTAACACTTACTAGCTGTGTGACCCTGGACAAGTCACTTAACCTCAATCTCCTCACTTAAAAAAAAAATAATAATAATAGGGGAAGAGAATATATGAATAAGAACTGGGAAAGGGTGCCCATGGTAGGGAAGTAAAGACCTGCTTTCAGGAAAGATAAGACAAAAACTCCCCTATTGGAGCCAGGGGACTCAAGGTCAGAGTCAAAGGTTCTAGGGGGGGAAGGAAATGGGGATGGTGGCTAGAGTGGAGACAGCATGGTGAGGAAGGAATTCTGTGTTACTCATGCTCCCTGCCAGCTGAAGAAAGAGGCCCTAAGGACACCAGGCTAGCTCCATTTTCATTCTAAAAATAGATTTCATTGATGCTCTTCTTCATAGATTGTTATTGATAAATATTTTTATGTCAACTACTTTTCCCATTGTATACCTCTACCACCCCTCTCCCAGAGAGCCATACCTTATCATAAGGGGCGGGGGGCGGGGGGGGAAAGGGAAACAAAATTGCTCAAACCTAAGGATGCTGGATTTAAACACAGTGTTGTCACTTCCCAATGCCCTCCTTGATAACAAAGTAGTAAAGATGAGAGACATACTTGACACTTACTAGCTGTGTGACCCTGGGCAAGTCACTTAACCCCAATTGCCTCACAAAAAAAAAAAAAGATGAGAGACATACATAAAATTCTGCATCCTTGGTCGACCATCTCTCTGCCAATACCATTTTCCTTTAAAACTACCAAATGTACAATTATGTGGGATCAACAAGGTGATTGTGATTAAAGCAGAACTGCTATTCTCTAATTGTCAAATCTAACAGTCTTTTCTCAATCCTCTACCTTCTTGCCCTCTCTTCCGTCTTTAAAGGCCTCTGCAGTCAATTAAAGAACCTCCCATTCGCCACAAAGTGAGCCAACTAGAATCATTACCAGCACATCCACTCATCTTCTACACTTTCTCTAAAGGTCCGATTTCCTTTATGTGTCAAGTCAAGTCTTTAAGAAGCCCTGGGTTAGGGGCAGCTAGATAGAGCACCGGCCCTGGAGTCAGGAGTACCTGAGTTCAAATCTGGCCTCAGACACTTAACACTTACTAGTTGTGTGACCCTAGGCAAGTCACTTAACCCCAATTGCCTCACTAAAAAAAAAAAAAAAAAAAAAAAAGAAGCCCTGGGTTAAGAAGCTCTGATTTAGTCCAACTAGCTGTGTGATGTTGAACAAGCCATGCAAACCCTCTGTGCCTTAGTTTCCTCATTTGTAAACTAAGAAGGTTCAATTTGATGGCCTCTAAGGACACTAACACTATGATCCTATGGCCCTGGGAAATGGTGGCCCAAGAGAGGAAAGCAAGTCACAAAGTTAGCTGAAGAAAGCTTATTCAATTATTGGAAATGGAGAAGAGGTTAGTTAAGTCAAATGGAGTTCCAAATCTATCAGACTCACAGAACATCAGAGCTAGAATCAAGTTTAGAAATCACCTCATCCAACCACCTCATTTGACAAAAGAGGAAACTGAGGCATAGAGTTAGTATAAGAGGACCGAGCAGAACCCAGGTCTTCTGACTCCAGTCCAGTGTGGTTAAAGTTAGGGTCAGGCTCTGAGCACTCATGGCACATGGAGGCATGGGCAAGGTAGAAGGAGCCGTAGATATGCTGTCCAAAGGCTTGGATGGCCTGCCAATCCTGCCATTGGCTAGCTATGTGACCTTAGGCCACAACTCACTTCAATGTCTTGGGACCACTCAAATGGGGAATAATATTAATGAGAATATTTCCTACCCACATACTGTTAAAATTTGTAGGAAGGAGCCAAAGCCTAACAGCCAAGGCATCACTTGGAGGCCCCACCGGCTTTGGGGAGCAGCAGCGTCTCTCACTAATGACTTGTGGTAACCGGAAAAACGACCCTCATTGCCGAATCAGAGCTGGAGATTTGGAAGGGACCCTGGTGACCATCTGGTCCACCCTGGACCCAAAGGAAATGCCAACTCGGCCATACCTGACAGGTGGTCAGTCAGCCTCAGTGGTGGGCTGAAAACTGGGCAGAAATCAGAGTAATTGTTCTCACTAACACTTTGAACACTGGCCAGATGTGCAGAGAAAGAGGGGAGAATCTAGAGGGAGACAGGACTACATGAGAAGGGGGATTGAGAGGCACCATTCCTAGGTTCTGAGCCACTGTCCTATTTCTGTTTGAAAGAAGAGAACAAAAATTCTGAACAGCGAGGGCTGGGGCCTAAAGTGGAAGGGGACCCTAGGGAAGTAGTGAGTTCCCTGTTCCTGGAGGACTTTGAGCACTGACTCAATATGGATGGGGCAGAGGGGACTTCCTCTTCTGGTGGCCTCTATCTGAGGTTCTCTCCAACGTGGAGAGTGACCAGTGGAGGGGAAGGTGGGAGCAAAGATTTAGAGCTGAAGAGGATAGGGGGACCTTGGAGGTCATGGAAGCCAATGCCCTCATTTGACACCTGAGGGGCCAGCGGCTCAAACAGGGGAAATGACTTGGCCACTGTCACATGGGGAGTGAGCTGCAGATGCCGGCTGGGTTCCAATGTGGGTGCTCACACTTGGCCCTGGGTCAGTGGGCTGGGTTTGAACACAAAGTCCCTTCCTGAAGTGGGCTGCCTCTTCCTCCTTTGGAGGGGCCAGATCTAAGTGATGGGAGAAGGGGCAGACCACGCATGCCAAAGCGATAGCCTCAGAAGGGAGGTGCCTCTCGCACCCATGACGGGAGACAAGTGTGGGCCCTTCTCAAAAGAGAAAGAGCGCCTTGGCTGCCACCCTCCTCTGCTGCTTATTTTGGGAGCCTTAGCCTGATCGGGTTACTGCAGGCAGGCCCCTCTCCCCTCAATTTCCCCTCCACTAGAAATTCTTCCGCGGCCACTCAGCTGGAACATCTCTTCCAAAGGTCACTGCTGACCTCTTGGGAGCCAACGCCAAGGGGCTATTTTCAGCCCTCCTTCTCTGTGCCCTTTTCTGGAGCTCGGCCGCCCTCCTTACACCTTTGCCCTCCCCGGCCTGGTGGGACAGGTGCTCTCTTGAGCCTGCTCTGGGCCTCCCCACCTCCTTGCACGGGATGCCTCCCCTCCCCTCTCCCTTTGGCGCAGGTCCACTTGCCTCAGTTCCTTGCAAATAGCCTTGGTTCCCACACCCTTTTCACTGGTCTCCATGAGGAGAAGCCCAAAGCTGTCTGCCTGCCTGTCTGCCTGTCTGTCTGCCTGCCTGCCTGCCTGTCTGTCTGCCTGTCTGCCTGCCTGTCTGTCTGTCTGTCTGTGTCTACTGTGTTCTGTTTCTGCCCTGGCATCTGCTTGCTGACCCATCTCCACCATGATAGCGCCCCCATGCCTCCCATTCCCTGCCCCAAGTAGCTCAGCTTGGTCCTCAGGCTCCCCCGAATCTCAGCAGTCACCCTGCCTCCTTTCCCATCCTCTGTGCGGCCTCTGCCATCCTTGTGGTCGTCCTCCACCCTCCCCTTGAGCCCTGCATCCCTTGGCCCTGTTCCAGTCCATGCTTCAGCTGATGGCCATCTTCAGCTTCAGAAAGCACAGCTCTGCTCACCTCCTTCTCCAAACTCTGCAAGGTCCCCAGTCGCCTAATTGGGCTCCTGGCATCCCGTCTCTCCTGACCCCAATCCATCATCCATGGTGTTGCTCAAAGCATCTTGGGAAGGCCCGGGTTGGCCAATGCCATTGCCTGACACAGGCCCTCAGGAACGGCTTCCTGTTGCCTCTGTGCACACTCCTCAGCCCAGCACTGAAGGCCTTTGGCTCCCATTGGCCTCTCTCTTTCTCCTTTCCATGGGGCTTGTTATTTATTTCCCTTTTGATGAGCAAGCATTGGCGTTACCCAGTCCCCTTCCCAGCCTCGGTTCACCAGGGCTGCCTTCACAGATGCTCTGCTCAATCACGCTGGCTTCCTCACTACTCTGGGAACTCCTCAACACTGCATGCTCTGCCTCCATCCATCTGTCCAAGGAACACCACCATGCCTAGAATGCAGCTTCCTCCTCCTCACCACCCAGAAATCTTTGGCTTCCATTGAGGTTCAGCCCAGATGCCCCCTGGGCTGTGACGGCTTCCCTCCCTTCCCCAGTGCTTCCTGCTCCCTACCCCCTTCCTCAGTGGCCCTCTTTCTCTGTCTCCATAGTCCATCCCCAGGAGAATCTCAGCTTTTTGAGGGCAGGGACCTCTTTGATTTCGGTTGGCGCATCTGCAGCATTGGGCATCAAAGGCTCATGTGGTTGAGCTGATTTGAAAGAGCAGGGACTGCTTCAGGGTACATGGGGGGCAGGGTGGACAAAGAGAAGGGATAGATTTGGGCCTCGTCAGCACAACCAACACCAGAGTCTCAGGTGAATTCCCTGGCCTGGGCCTCCCTAGTACCAGAGTTCCCTGGCCACATGGGCTCTGGGCAGATTGGACCTGAGTGCAGGAAGTGAGCTTTCTCAGCCTTGCCTCCTGGGAAGAGCCAGCCACCCAAAGGCAGGACCCTGGGCTCTCTTTCCTGACCGGCCCCTGGGGCCCAAAACAGGGCACTCTCTTTGTCACCCTTTAGAACCATCAGCCCTGCAGCTCATGCAGGCCAGCCCAGGGCCCTCCCACACTAGGGAGCTGAATCCCAAGGAAGGGAAGAGACTTGCTCAAGGAGTGGGTGACCAGAGGTGGGAAGAGCTGAGGGCAGCTTCCTAGCCCAGGGCTCCTTGGGCCCCAGCTCCCCAGCCTGTCTAGCCAGTCCCTAAAATTCTTTAGACGCAGCCCTGGGCTGGGTGGGGGGTTCTGGGCCCCTTCTCCATTCCAGGATCTCAGCTCCCTGGAACTCCCCAGGGCTCAGGCCTGTCCAGCTGACAGATGACTCAATGAGCAGCTTACAGATACATTCTCTCCATTTCCCCAAGTATCCCAAGCATCGGGAGCAGATGATCCCATGCTAAATGGAGCCCTTCACCTGCCCAGGAGCCGGGACACAGGCTCCAAGCATCCCCAGCATACAGCCCCCTGAGATGTGAGGGGCCCACCCCAGCCCTTCTCACACAGCAGGAGGGGCGAGTTTCCATGACGGATCCAGTAGCTGCCAACACAGGCCAGAAACAGGTATCAAGTGTCTGATTGCAGAGAACAAGTGTTGAGCACAGTGCCAGGGTCATGAGGGGGAGGGGGCTCCAACAGGGGCCTGTGAACCCTGGGCAGCCAGACTAAGAGCAAACACTGTCAGCCCTGCTGTCTGAGGGCAAGGCCTCGTGGTGGATGTCAGAGAGCACAAAGAGAGGCAGTGAGCCCCCACTCCGGCCCTCACGGAGCCCAGAGTCTAAGGGGAAACAGCACCCAAACAACCGACTGCCCACAAGACAGGGGCTGGCAACAGGGGACGTGGGGGGCCCTCCTCAAGAGGCGCTAGGGCAGACTGCTGGCACAAAGGGGGCTTTGGGCTCAGGCGCTAGCAAGTGAGGGGCACCAGGAGGCAGAGAGGAGGAGGGAGAGCACTCCGGGCATAGGGGAGGGCCAAGGAAACGGCCCAGGTCGCGGCTGGAGCATCTTGGGGAAGGAGAAGCCAGGAGGCCCATGGCCCTGCCTGGCAGAGCCCCTGGAGGGCAGATGGGGTGGAAGGAGACAGGACGGGGAGGCAGGGTCAAGTGAGGGAGGGCTTCCAAGCCAGGCAGGGCCTTTTATAGTTGATCTCAGAGCCCCCGGGCCATCCCCGGGTGCAGGGGAGAATTGGGGTGCCCACAGTCGTCAGCATCTCTGACTCCCCCAGGGGCATTGAGTGCCTCCTCAGCTGGAGAGTCAGAGGGATGTCAGAGCGGCTCCATTGCATCCTCAGTGCAGTGGGAGCAGGGCATGGGCAGCTCCATGGCAAGGCAGTAGCTGTGACTCCCGCCCAGTAGGGCTCCCTTGAGAGCAAGCCCAGGGGACAACCCCTGCCTAGGCAAGGCACGGAGTGTCAGGGCTGGGGTGGGGTGGCTGCAGGCCAGGCTGGGCCAGGCTGGGCTAGAAAGCTCCCTGGTCAAAGGGCGTGTGTGTGTGTGTGTGTGTGTGTGTGTGTGTGTGTGTGTTCAGGGCAATGGGCCTGACGCCCGGAGGGCAGTAAGCAGAGGATGGGCAGGATATGCAAGGACTACTGTAAGTCCAGTGGGCAAAGGCTCCACATCCAGGAATTCTGTGGCAAGAGGAAAGGGGCAAGCTGGGCAGCATGGGCAGAGGAAGCCGGCCAAGGCTGGCATGAGGAGCGCCCAGCCACACAGGATGGAACAGACAGGCAACCGAGCCAGAGTGAGCGGGCCAATTCCAGCCCTGGGGACCTCAAGTCAGCAGGAGGGGCAGGTGGGCAGAAAGGGTGGCCAGAGGAAGCAGCCTGAGGGCAGGGCTCAGGGCCTCACCCCAACGAGAGGTGAGGGAAAGCCTGGCAGGAAGCAGCCTTCCCCTGGGCAGGCAGTGGCCACCACCAGGACAGGCTGGCTGCCCCTTGGGCCTGCTCTTTGACCCCCTGCTGGGGAAGGACAGCCAAGGGCTGGCAGCTGTGAGCAAGGATCCAGAAAGAATCAGGGGCCCCCTGCTGTACTTTCCAAGGCAGGTCAGAGCAGCTGCTGGGGCACAGAGTCTAGTCTGGCTGGTGGGGAGAGCAGAAAATCCAAACCAAACCACATGCCCCATAAAACTGTGACCTGCAGATGAACCCAAGCCAGGACCCAGCTTTGCTGCCTGCAAGATGGGGGTGGTGGTGAGCTGGAGAATGGGGCTGTGGTTGATTTTCCCCCTGGGCCAGGAGGAGAGGGAGTGTGTGGTCTGCTCCTGGGATCAGGCAGGGCACTACCAGTTCCTAGGCAGCTTCTGGGCCCGGCATCTAAGGCACTGCAGCAGGGCCAGAGCCCCACCAGGAGGCCTTCCTCTGGGCCTCAGAGCCACGCATGCACCTGCAGGTCGGGCCTCTGGCTCACGCTGAGCTTTAGCTAAGGGATGGGGCATGGCTACTGTGTTCTGGGTGGGCACGGTCCTCACCAGTGTGGTGGCATGGCAAGAACAGTCAGTACAGGGCCTGGGTTTGAATCCTGGCTTTGCCACTTACTCCCTGGGTGACCTGAGGCTCTCATCTGGGCCTCGGTTTCCTCCTCCACCTTTCCTGACCTCTTACAACTTTGTCCCTGCCACCTAGGGACCCAGGGGCACACCTCCTCACTCTTCTTCACCCGAGGTATTCCTCCTCTGCTTAGGCTTTTGGATGAAACGAGTTCTCTCTCCAGCTCTAAGCCAAGCGCCTCCCTGATCCTCTGCCCTGTGCCTGCTTTCCACTGGACAGCCCACCTTTGTCAGGAAGGGAAGAGAAGCACCAGGTGGAGTCCCTTGCTTTAAGCTCAAGAGTGTGGGTTCCCTCCAAGACCAGGAACCTAAGGGTTAGGGGTTGGATCTCAGAACATCCCTGGTGGGGGTCACATGGAAGGAGTAGGTTGCCTGCCTTGTGGGGCCCAAGGCTGGCACGGCAGTGTTGGAGAGCTGTCCGTACAGCTGCCATTCTTTCAGAAGCTCAAGCAGGTCCAGGGGAACCACCATCCTTGGGCTCAGGCACCCTATTGAGGGGTCCCCATTGAACCCAGCCCTCTTGCATGAGGTCTGACCCATTGGCAGGTGTGACCTATCCCCTTAGTGCCTAGTTACCTAGCACAGCTTGCGGGCATCCCTGGAGCTGCCGGTGCCTCATGGGCCTGGAAAGTGCTCTGGCAGTCCAAACCATGACATGGAATCAGGTTTTCTCTAAGAGACGCCATTGTCACAGGGGGCTTTGATTCTGACTAATGGGTCTAAAAGCTGATATATTGGCAAAATGGCCACAGATGCCACATTGTCTAAAACTGAAATGATTTCCACTATACGGCACCAAAGCTTTCTAAGTCTCTGTGAGATGAGTGGGACCTGGATGTGCCGTCACTAACCCCATCCATTTAATTCAAGAGACACAGAGGAAGGCAGGCACCCTCCCCAACTGCCCTACCCCCATGTGTTGGACAGACCTCAGGGGAAGGACTGATAGGAAGAGATGGGCAAAAGTTGTCCAAGGCTGGCAGGCATGGATGAGTCACAGACTGCTTCATTGGAGGGAGGACCCCAATGGATGCGATGACAGATCCCTCCAAGTATGTAGAGGGGGGCCCCAATGTCTCAGGACTCTTTTCGGTTTGACTGTCTGTCTAATAGGAAGGAGCCCAGGGAAGGGGCTACCTCCTGGTGGGTGGGACTGGGGTTTTGTCCATCACTTAGAGGAAACATCAGAGGACAACACTCCCCCCACACACACTCACAGCCCAGAAGCCAGAGAGAACTGGGTAGGCGAGCCTTAGGAGAGGAGCTGGCTAGGAGGCCAGGGCTGGGGGAGACAGCCTGAGGCATGAATCCGTGCCACCGGGACTGGGGGGGGGGGTCAGGCAGGCTTTTATGCACAGACCCGTGGTGCCAGGCAGCCCCCCACCTACCTGGCCACCAGTGCCAGCAGCACAGTGGGCCAGCCCCAAGGGCCAGGGGGAACACACAGGCCCTCAGCAGGCACAGGAGTAGGGAAATCATTCTACCCAAGACCCCTTTGGAGGAGGAGGCCTGCCCAGTGCCATCCTCCTTGGGACCAGGGCTTGGGCAATTGCAGAGAAGCTTTTCTCATTTGAACAGCTTAATTGTTTCATTAAAGTAAAGTGAGCATGCAGCCAGAACCTTTTATTGGGGACATCAACCTGCCTGCATGGCCCAGGCAGTGAAGGGGGATTGTGGGCCATGGGAAGAGCAGCAGGGGCTCCAGGCTTGGCCTGCTTAGCACCCACCAGCTCCCAGCAAGGAGCTGCCTGGGGCTGGGAAGGGGAGGCTTGGGGAAGGGAGCATGAGAGCTCCTTCTGGGGGTGGAGGGCAAAGGGTGCCCCGAGAGGCCGAAGCAGCTCGTGAGGGCTCTCTTCTCAGGCGACTCCTCGGCCTGCCTGCCTGCCTGCCCTGCCTCTGGGGAGATAGTTCATGGGGCCAAAGCATCATCCAATAGAGTTCTGAGCCCCAGGCTGGGGAGGCCTCTGGGGCAGTGCGGCAGCACCGAGATGGGCCGGGGGCGCCCCAAGAGGTCAGGCAGCCCCCGCCTCCTGGGGGCTCCCCCAGGACTCTTCCCTGAGCTGTCTGGCCTGAACCATCTGAATGTTTGGAGCTTCCAGCCTTCTCTCTGGCTCACGGTGCCATGGCCCAGTAGACTTGGCACTGAAAGGCTTGTTGCTGCAGGGAAGCCTTTTACTCCTTTTGCATTCCACAACCTCTCTTTGAGGGGTGGGGGCAGTAGGTGAGAGGGGTGTGGAGAAATCCCAGAGGAATGGGGAAGAGTTCCCCATCCAGTCCTTCAGAAGGTGAGGAGAGGGAAGAAGGAAGGAAGGAAGGAAACACGCATTTATTAAGCACCTACTGCATGCCAGTACTAAGCACTTTACAAATATCTCTGTCGATCATCACAAAAACTCTGTGAAGTAGGTGCTATTATTCACTTCATTTTAAAATCGGGGAAACTGAAGCAAACCAAAATTAAACAACTTGCTGGGGATCACACAGCTAGTGCCTGAGTGTGAATTTGAACTCAGGTCTTCATGAGTCCAGGCCCAGTGCACCACCCTACTGAAGAGTAGAAGGGGTTGGAGGGAGGAAAGGGAAGAGGCAGGAGATGGGGCTGCTCTTGAACTTGCCTTCTGCTTAGAAGTGGAGAGCACCAAAGAAAGCACAAGGGGCCCTGTGCCCATTCTCAACCCAGGCCTTCAAGCTCCAGGAAGTGATTGTCATGAAATCTCGGAGGCCTTTGACCCTCCTGCTCCCTTCACTTGGGCTTCACTTGAAGCAGCTTGGAGTGCTGCTTAGGGAGGCTGGCTGGAGGGGCAGCTAGAGTACCTGGGGTGGATTCCTGCCACTGTCATTCAGGACCCGTGTGACCTTGGGTGCCAAGGCACAGGCCTTGCTGTTCTTATGTACAACAGACTGCCTGAACCGGCATCCCTGTCAGTGACTGGGGCCCCAGGAGACAGACACCTTCCCAGGGTACCAGATGCTCCTTTGTATCAGGCTCCAGAAATGCTCTCCCCCTGCATAGCTTTTTGGGCTTGCCCTGGTCCCTATAACACCCCTGATGCTGAGGTTCCTGACCTTTCCTGCCCTGGCTCTGAGGTCCACTGAACCCTATCCCAACTCCCAGTCTCCCCCTTCTCTTGGAGCCATGTCTGGCTCCTACTTTCCTCTTTCCCTTGTGTCTCCACATAGTACTCTTGTGGTCTGGGGTATTTCCTAGGAGTGATTTACAGGGGACAAGAGAATATACCAATTCAGAAATAATGCAACAGGATAAGAGTCTATTAAAGAGAACTCCCTAGGCTCAGACCAGTGGGGTACAGCTTGAAGCTGTCCCCTAGGCCAGGCATGGCTTCAAAAGCACTGGTTTGACCCTACTGGCCATCCTAGGCATCATCCTGTATATGTCCTACCCTTTTCTATCTGCCTCCTGCAGAAAGGCTTCTCCAATTGGTGCCTCCATTTACTCTCCTCTCACTTTCTTCTAAACCCTCTATAGTTTAACCTCCAAAGACTGAAAATGTCCCCAGTGATACAAATCCCCAGCAATCTCTTGATTGCCTGGATTATCTCTCCATTACCACCAATCCTGGTGACCTTTTTTCTATCCTGTCCTTCTAGACCTCTCTAGAGCACTTCTAGACAACTTCATCTAGACCATTCAATCATCTGGATACTCTCTGCTTTCTGGATGTTTGTGACTCTGCTCTTAATCGCATCCTTCCATACCTCTCTACAGCACTTCTACACAACATCTTCTAGTCCACTCTTGATTACCAGGATACTCAAATTTCTGGGCCTTTCTAACTCTGCTCTTAATCCCATCCTTCTAGACTTCTAGAGTACATCTGGACAACTTCTTATACTCCACCCTTGATCACCTGGATACTCTCTGTTTTCTGAGTGTTTGTGACTCTGCTATTAATGCCATCCTTCTAATCCTCCTTGGAGCACTTCTAGACAAAATTTTCTAGACCATTCTTGATCAGATGTATTTCTGCTTTCTGGATGTTTGTGACTGCTCTTAATCCCATCCTTCTAGACCTCCCTGGAGCACTTCTAGACCTCTCTTGATTACCTGGATATGCTGATATCTGAGTGCTTGTGACTCTTCTCTTAACCCTATCATTCTAGACCTTTCTGGAATACTTCTACAACACTCTTGATTACCTGGATACTCTGCTTTGTGGGTGTTTGTGACTGCTCTTAATCCCATCCTTCTTGAGCTCCCTGGAGCACTTCTATAGACATCTCTTAATTACCTGGATACTCTTATTTCTGAGTGCTTGTGATTCTGCTCTTAATCACATCCTTCTAGACATCTAGAGTACACCTAGAAAACTTCTTATAGTCCACTTTTTTTTTTGCGGGGCAATGGGGGTTAAGTGACTTGCCCAGGGTCACACAGCTAGTAAGTGCCAAGTGTCTGAGGCCGGATTTGAACTCAGGTACTCCCGAATCCAGGGCCGGTGCTTTATCCACTGCGCCACCTAGCCACCCCCTTTATAGTCCACTTTTGATCACCTGGATACTCTGCTTTCTGTGTGTTTGTGACTCTGCTCTTAATCCCATCCTTCTAGACCTCTCTGGACCACTTCTAGACAACTTTTTTTGTAGGGCAATGAGGGTTAAGTGACTTGCCCAGGGTCACACAGCTAGTAAGTGTCAAGTGTCTGAGGCTAGATTTGAACTCAGGTCCTCCTGAATCCAGGGCCAGTGCTTTATCCACTTCGCCATCTAGCTGCCCCTAGACAGTTTTTTCTAGACCACTCTTGAATCACCTAGATCCTCTGCTTTCTTGGTGTTTGTGACTCTGCTCTTAATCTCAACTTTTTAGATCTCTCTGGAACACTTCTAGACAACTTCTAGACTGCTCTTGATCACCTGGATCCTCTGCTTTCTGGGTGTTTGTGACTCTGCTCTTAACACCATTCTTTTGTTTGTTTGTTTGTTTGTTTTTTGTGGTTTTTTAGTGAGGCAATTGGGATTAAGTGACTTGCCCAGGGTCACACAGCTAGTAAGTGTTAAGTGTCTGAGGTCGGATTTGAACTCAGGTACTCCTGACTCCAGGGCCAGTGCTCTATCCACTGCGCCACCTAGCTGCCCAACACCATTCTTCCAGACCTCTAGACTACTTCTGGATTTCTTCCAGACCACTTTTGATCACCTGGATACTCTCTGCTTTCTGGGTATTTGAGACTGCTTTTTCCTGGGTCTCCTCCTATCTGTCTAACTACTCCTCTATCTCCATTACTTGTTCTTCAGCCAGGCCATGCCCACTAACTCTGTGTATCCCCAAAAGCTCTGTCCTGAGCCCTATTTCTTTCTCCCTCTGTGTAATTTTGCTTGTTGATCTCATGAACCCCAAGGTTCAAGGATCATTTCTATGCAGATGGCTCTCAGATCTTGATTTCCATCCCTAACTTCTCTCTTGAGCTTCAATCTTGTATTACTGTCTCTTTGAGATTCTTATGAGACATCTAGAAGGCAAACTCAACATGTCTAAAACTGAACTTATCTTTCCCCATACATGCTCCCCTCTTCTGAGCATCCCTATTTCTGTAGAAGGCACCACCACCCTCTCACTTCCTCTGACACACAACCTGGGTGTCATCTCCACTTCTCTCTAGAGATCTCCAATCTGTTGCCAAGTCATGTTGTTTCGACCTATATAACATCTCTCTATTCTCTCTTCTCACAGTGTCATCACCCTGGTGATGGCTTTCATCACCAGGCTATTGCAAAAGCCTGTTGGCTGCTCTCTGCCTCAAACCTTTCCCTGCTCCAGTCCATCCTCCATTAAACTTCTAAAATGATCTTCCTAAAGAGTGACCTTGTCACTCCCCTTCTCCATAACCCACAGTAACTCCCTATTGCCTCCAGAATCAAATATAAAATTCTCTGTTTGGCTTCTAAAGTCCTTCTCAACCTCAACCCTTCCTACCTTTGCAGTGTTCGTACACTTTCCTCACTCCCAAAATATGCTTTTCTCTACTGTTTCTGGCTTTGCCATCTGAAGCCCAATGGAATAAGTCAGGTCCCTGTTCCATAGGATAGCCATTAAAGTACTCGAAGATAGCTCTCTAGACTAAATATCCCCAATTCCTTCAATTAAATGCACATATTAATTTCAAAATTCACAAAGGACAAGCATTTCTATTGGGTCTGCCCCCCCATCTGTAATGCAGTCTTGCCCTCCTCTGTCTCTCCCCCACACCCAGGTTCAAGGTTTAGCTTTTGCTTGGCTGTCACATGACTTCTGACCTTCCCACTCCCCTGGATCTCATGGGTGTCCTCAGGCAGAGAGGGGCAGACTGGCCTTCATGTTCTCTTCTAGTTGTATATCTATAAGATGGACCCCTTTATTTCACTTTTAGAAATGATTCAACCAGAAAGTTGTAGAATGAACTTCCCACTTCCTCCTAAGGAATTTGTTCTCACAGAAAAATGCATCCCTTCCTGTTCTAACACTGGACCTAGACACCAGCAACAGTGAAGACAGGCAGGACAGAGGATATTCCCATGGCTGAAGAAAGCCATGAAGAAAACCTCACGCTGAGCATTCCTATTTTGAAAAAATTTGGGGGCAGCTGATGGCACAGTGTATAAAGTACTGGCCTTCGATTCAGAAGGACCTGAGTTCAAATCCAGCCTCAGACACTTGACACCAGCTGTGTGACCCTGGGCAAGTCACTTAACCCTCATTGCCCCTCCAAAAAAAAAAAAAGAAAAAGAAAAAAATTGCTGCAACTCTGTAGTAGTGGTGGAACCTTTTGGAACTCATTCTTCAACTCAGCTTCAGAAACCCATGGATTCCTTTGTACGAGACAGATATTCCACTTAGAAAAGCTGCCATTCAAAGAATTGGAAATTATGGGGATGCCCATCAACTGGGGAACGGTTGAACAAGTTGTGGTATATGATTGTGATGGAGTACTATTGTGCTATAAGAATGACAAGCCGGATGGTTTCAGAAAAACCCGAGAAGACTCATATGAACTGATGCAAAGTGAAGTGAGCAGAACTAGAGAACACACTGTACACAGTAACAGCAATATTGTGAGGATGATCAACTGTGAATGACTTAGCTAGTCTCTGCAGTAGCAAGATCTAAGGCAATTCTGAAGGACTCATGATGAAAAAATGCTATCCACCTCCAGAGAAAGAACTGACAGAGTCAGGATATAGATCAAAGAATACTATTTTTCACTTTCTTTATTTTTTGAGGGTTTTCTTAGTTGTTTTCTTTCACAACATGACTAATATGGAAATAGGTTTTGCATGATTGCACATGCATAACCTATATCAAATCATTTACCATCTCAGGGAAGAGGGAGAGAATTTGGAACTCAAATTTTTTTAAAATGAATGTTAAAAATTGTTTTTACATGTAATTGGGGGGAAATTAAAAATGTATCCTAGGGAAGAAAAAAAAGAAAATCTACCATTAAGGGTTCAAAATTTCTCCTATCTCCTACATGATGTCCTGTTCCCAGCTGATGAGATCAAAGCATTTCCCCAGAGACTTTTAGCATGCAGATATCACTAATTTGTACAGTGGAGGGTGGAGCACCCAATCAATACCCATTGCTCATTTCAACTACAACCAGATCCTGGATGCTATTGAGATGCCTTTGCAAGCATCCAAGAAGCAAGTTTATCAGTATAGGATATCAGTTCCTTGATGGCAGGTATTGTTCACTCACTCACTCACTCACTCACTCACTCACTCACTCACTCACTCATTCATTCACTCATTCATTCATTCAATAAGCAATCACTGAAACCCAGATTTGGAGTCAAAGGATCTGCATTCAAATCTTGGCTGAGCCATTGACTAGCTGTGTGACCTTGTATAAGTCATTTAAATTCTTGGACCTCCATTTCTTCTTCTATAAAATGAGGGGTTAGATCCAGGGACCTCTGAGGTCTCTTCACACTCCCAGTTTGTGTTCCCATCACCCTATTTATGCACAGGCTTTGGGCTAGGGTCTACTAGAAAAACAGGCAATCGATGGTCAGCAGACGAAGATCTAAGTCTTGGCTCCATTACTCCTAGCCACGTGATCTTGGGCAAATCTTTTCACTTTCTGGAGCCTCAGGTTCCTCATGTGTACAATGGAGCTAATTGATTCTACAAAGGAAGTAGAGAATGAGGACCCTGACCTCAAGGAGCTCATAATCTAGTTGGGAAAACAATACTCAGACATGAAATAAGAGGAAAACAATGACAAGCCATCCAATGATCAAGAGCAAAATAATGTGGTAGCAGGTGGGCAGCCATTGCCCCACATAGAGACTCTCAGCTCTCAGTTTCAAATAGTCCCTGTGTCAATAAGAGCTGCCTGGGGTGGCTAGGTGGCACGGTGGAGGGGTGGCTAGGTGACACAGTGGATAAAGCACCAGCCCTGGATTCAGCAGTACCTGAGTTCAAATCCGGCCTCAGACACTTGACACTTACTAGCTGTGTGACCCTGGGCAAGTCACTTAACCCCCATTGTCCCACTAAAAGACAAAAAACAAAACAAAACAAAAAAAAGAGCTGCCTGAATGTTGTGCATCATGGCTCATGAAGGACTCTAACACAATGGTGCCTCATTTTGGAGTAATGGGGGTTCTTAATCCATGGACAGATTTCAGAGGATCTGTGGATTTGAATGGGGGAAAAAATTATGTCTTTGTTTTCATTAACCTTTTTTCCCTTTGAAATGCTGATAAAAGATTTTAAACTGGGGGCAGCTAGGTGGTGCAGTGGATAAAGCACTGGTCCTGGAGTCAGGAGGACCTGAGTTCAAATCTGGCCTCAGACACTTGAAACTTACTAGCTGTTTAATGCTGGGCAAGTCACTTAAACCTGATTGCCCTGCAAAAAAAAAGACTTCAAACAGAAGATTCTAGACTGCCCAAGAGGCCTATGATCCTAAAGAAACTTTTTTAAAAACCCAGCTCAAAACTGCCAATTGGAGTGTCACTTGGATTCATAAGGTCCTTTTGGGGGACTCAAGTTTCCCCCTTGGAGGGTCCAACTTCTCTGTCATTTTCTTTACTCAGATGAATATCTGGCAAGGTTTGGTCATGGTGCTGAGAACTGAGTAGGGTGGTTCAGCAGAACAGAGGGAAGGAGAAAGAAAAGGACCCCTGGAAGCTGGCTCCAGCCTCCCTCTCCTTCCTCCCGCAAGAGAAGCTGCAGCTCTTCCACAAGGAGGGTCACGACTTGTGTTGGTCATGGAGGGAAGCTTGGGCCCAGGGGCTCCTACCCTCCCTGCCACTGGCTCTGTTCAGTGGGCCCAGCCACTTTCCACTTGGCCCCTGTTGAACTTCTGTTTTCCATAAGCCCTTCACTTACATTGTTGGCTTTCTGCTCATCTAAGTATATAGATAATAGGGTCAGAGTTGAAAAGGGACCTTACAGATCTTCAGTCATTTGCAGATGAAGACACTGAGGCCTCCAGATATGAGAGACTTTGCTTAAGATCACCCAGGTGACAGTGAAGGGGCAAAGGCCAACCTTGAATTCAGGTGCTCTGACTCCTCATCCAGTATTCTCTTTCCATTGTGCTACCCAGCCAGTATTTCTTGGAATTTGATTGGACCTGTGATTTCATTAGTGTCAGATACTGAGGTGACCAATGAGGGTCATACATGTCAAAAGACCTTAAGATGGAGAGGGGCAGTGACTCCTCAAGGAGAAGGTGACCCACTCGATTTACAAAGGTGAAAAGGCCTAGGTGGGAAGAGGAGCACTGAACCTCAGGTTTGAGGTGGCTGACTTTTCAGAAAAGTAAATAAGGCCTAGGGAGCGGGGAGACAGACACTGGGGCCTCAGTGCTGAGGTGACAAATAGGGTGGGCAGACGATTGCTATGGGGCAAATACAGCCTGCTGCCTCTTTCTGTACATCAGGCTAGATGAAAAGAAACTTTCTTTGAAAATGTAAAAACCATTTTTAGCTCAACGGCCTCCCCCAAATCAGTCCGGGTTTGGCCCTTTTAGCTGTTCTTTGACTACCCCTGAATTAGAATTACACTAGTAAAAAATGGTCTATGAATGATGGTCACTGAGGAAGCTGATTTGTCAGAAAAGTCAAAAAGGAAGGCTAGGGTTGAAGCATGGGTGTTTAAATAGAGTCACAGGGGAAAAAAATCAAGATGAAGCCTGAGAAGGGTGGGGCCGGAGCAGTCACACAAATGTGTTCCTCTGCTGCCCTCTGCTGGTCTTCTCACCTCACTGCACAATCTCTTTCCTCCCTCTACTCCCTCTCCCTTTTCTTCATGAGGCCCAGAGAATCAATAGGGAGATGGATGACCAGGCCCTCAGCTCGTGATGAGCAGGAGCTCCATAGCTGCCTGCCTCCCTGCTTATTCTAGCTCTTTCATTAGCCGGCCTGGTATAGTCAGAGAACACTTAAGTTCAAAAGTGAGAGAAAACTTCCATCTCATCTAGGCCCAGAGGCCTGGGAGCAACCTGCCCGTGGTCACATGGCTGACTCATGAACCCAGGGCTCCTATTTGAGTCCTTCTGACAGCACAGTAAGGCCTGGGGCCTTCTCACCTCTGGGCCTCAGCTTTTCATGGGCAATGATGGGGCTTTCCCATGCCAATACACTGGCAGTGCCAGGATAGAGTCCCACCCAGTGCATGATAACCAGAGTTAAAAGAGAGAGAGACCCTGTAAGACAGCTGCATGGTACCTGCAGGTCTCTTAATCAAGGATCTCCGAGTTACCAATTTAAGGTGGTGCAGAGCTCACTTCTTAGCCATTCAACCATCAGCGATGTTGTTGATGTGGTTGATGCTTTAACCCCTTTGTTTTCCTTCTACCACAGTTAATATATTTCCATTGGGCCAAGACCTGAAAGAGAACTGGGTGTGGAAAGTCGGAGCTTTGCCTCAGGTCCCCACATGGATGGGGGCTTCTTCTTTGCAATGGTCTCTGGTCTCACACTTTGAGCTGTCTTGGCCCCAGGCCCTCTGATGATATTGGGAGGGGGAGAGAAGGCTCTGAGAGAGAAAGAGAGAGAGAGAGAGAGAGAGAGAGAGAGAGAGAGAGAGAGAGAGCACCAGAGTGGCATCATTGGCACTGGGATGATGAGAAAAGGGAAGCTCCTGTACTATCCATCTCTTCTCCAACCAGTGCTGCATCCAGAATTGGCCTGTCTGACCCTTGTGAGTCAGCTCAGGCCCAGGACTTCACTTCAGTGCCACCTCTGGGGGGTCTTACAACTTTCCCCTCCAACCTTTCCTTCTTACAGACTGTATGACTTTTCTTACCTGGAATTGTCGCCCCTCAGGTCCTGGCTGCTTTCTTGCTAGCACAGCTGCTTTCTTGCTTGTGTGACCCTTTCCCCTCTTTGGGTATCCATTCCCCCCTCTCCAGGATCATCTGCATTATCCCCCTTTGCCCTTTGGTAGTTTAATGGAAATAAAGGATTCAACTGGGAACGTAGCCCAGCTCCTGAATGAACTTGCCCTATGAACTTTGGTAAGTCCCTTGTCCTCAGTTTTCTCATCTGTTAAATGAGTGGAAGAGAATCCTTTACATTCACCCAAAATGCACTGAAACGTTCTAACAGGCTCTGCCTTGTGCTGAGCACTAGAGGGAGGAAATAACCAAAATGAACCTTCTGGTCCTCAAGGAGCCCCATGTCTTAGACTTCTTTGTTTCTCATATTTCACTGGATCCACGAGACAGTTGGCAACTGAGCCGCTTGTGCTCCATTGGAAGACACGGCAGCACATGAGCCTCCCTTCTTTCATGATGCAGAAGCCAAGGACCCCACTGCTCCCCACCCCATAAAATCCCCTCATGTGGAGCAGAGTTCCACCCTGCTGCTCCAATTGTGTCTTAGCTCTGCCTCCCCCGATGGTTCTGACCCAATGGCAAACTAATAACTCAGGGAATACCCAGAGGAGCTCTGGCAAGGTTGCTGATCGAGTATAGTTGTAATTTTGCCTTTCTTATCCTGAGTAGGCCTTCCTGCGTAATTTTTAGAAATTCTGTTTTTGCTACTGATCCATGTTTCCTGATCACATTGCCAGTATGGTGAATTGACACCTGCCAAGGCAAGCCCTTCATGTGAATTTCAAACAGAAGGCATATCCCATCATCTAGCAGGCTGCCCCATGGGACATTGAGGTCCAAGGAGGCCACATTCAGCTCTATCTCTGACTCAGTGGCTGCTTAGGTGTCACTACTATGCTGCATGTGGTTGTAAGCATGAAAGAAGCACTCTAACTCATCCTAAGAGGGTCTCGTGCCATTCAATGAAACTCCACATCAAACCTGTGGGACACTGCGGGAGAAGGCAAACAAGGGGTTTGAATCTTTAGGCCACATCAGGAGAGGGAAATGGTTTGAACGGTGAGCTCTGCACCACCTTAAACTGGTAACTAAGAGAAGGAATAGTCCAGAACCCTTAGTGATATGGAAGCCAAGATGAGATAGGTCACAACGAGAAAAGATTCTGAATAGTTCAAAATATACAATGTACTTGGGTTTCTATGTTTGTCTTCCAAAGGATATAGGTCCTTGACACTTTGTATTCCATTGGGGAACCTTCATCTAGTTTAACACTTGTCATTTCTCAGATGAAGATACTGAGGCCCATAAAATGAAAAGACCCAAGGCCAGAGGGCACTAGACTTGGAATAAAGAGACCTGGGCTCACAGGTCAGTAATTCAGGTTCTAAAGTGTTTGACCACAGGCAGGCTACTGCCCCTCTCTAGTAGGACAAGATGAGGTTGAAGTTCCCTCCCAGCTCTGATAGTCTGAACTCTCTGGTTTGCAAGGGGTAGCTAGTAGAAGAACTGGGATTCAGACATCCAGCTCAAACTTTGTGATGCCACGATAAAGCTTTTAAGTGTCATAGGCCCAGGACTCTGAGTTCATTTCTCTCCATGCATTCCAGTGAACTGAATCAAAATACAAAAAAGGATACAGTGGCCCTGAGAGGGGAAAGGAATCACCTGAGACCAGGTGGATCAAAGTGGCCAAGAATGACATTCAGACCCAGCCCCGCTGCTTCCAAACCCAGTGCTCTCAACCCTAACAGCCTAACAGCCAACCCTCTTTCCCCATAACACCCCTGTGGCAGTGAGCAAGAATGATGATCACAGGTTGACAAAAGAGGAAGCCAAGACCCAGAGAGGTGGCCTGCCGTGTCCAGGAGGGGCTACTCAGGGTTAGGAAAAGGACTCCGAGACCAGGACTTGTGATGGTGACCCTTTCCCCTGCCCTACACTGCCTCTATTCCCAGAGGCAGACAGGATCCCCTCTGAGTTTGTGAGTACATGGAGAGCCAGTGCATATAAGTTCAGACTAGTAAAACATCGTTAATGGTTTTAGTAGTTTCTTTCTCTTCATCTCTTTTTCTATTTTTTTCTTTTTGAAATATAATTGATTATATGGAATGGGTCTCTGAGATGACGGAGGGATACCAGGAGAAATTTTGGAAATGAAAAAACTGAAAATATCAATAAAAAGATATTTTCTAAACAAAGAAAAGACAGACTTAAATTTAAAAATGAACCACAAAGTGTGCCTTCCGAACTTGAGTCTCTGATCCAGGGGTTATGATACAGATTTGAATTCAAAGACTTGTGCCTTCTGTCCAGAGGGCTCCCAAAATAGTGGCCTGGATCTGCCTCCAGCAGCTTCTGCAAACTCGGACACGTGGCCAGGTCTCTCAAGCCCTCAGTTTCCTCCCATAGGCACTGCTGGGGTCAGAAGGGCCCAGGTACGAGCTCTGGCCTCCTGGGCTTCTCTGGCTGCCATCATTGAAACGGCCTCCTGGGATAAGGACACGGGAAGGAGAAACTACAGCTTCCCCATGACGTTCATCCCCCAGGAAAAGAGGAAGAGGAGGCGAGGAGGGAGGAAGGCAGAGAGGGACTGGTTGTATATTATGGATAGGGAAGCAGGAGGCCTCCGAGAATAGTCATAAGTGTCGTTCGTAACAACGGCCAGCAGGTGGCAGCAGAGGGCAAAACTGCCAGACCTGGTATGAGCAGGCGCACGCACGCGCACGCACGCGCACACGCACACAAGCATAGCACGCATGGGCACGCACACAAGCGTAGCACACGCCGGCACGCACACACACAAGCGTAGCACGCGCCGGCACGCACACAAGCGTAACAAATATGGGCGCACACACAAGCGAGGGAGCCCCTGAAGCCCACATTCAAAGGCAAACCCGTTCTGTTCCTGCTTCCCCTGTGTCCTCTAGGCCCCAGCACACAGCAGCGACCACACCAGGCAGAGCCCACACCTAAAGCCTGGAAAGAGCGCAGTATTTACAGTCAAAGGTTCTGAGTTCAAATCCCAGCACTGACAATTACTACCTGTGTTACCTTGGTCATGTCCCTTCCTCTCTCTGGACCTAAAAGTCAAGAGAAGAGATGACATTCACCAAAGTGTTGCTTCTCAGTTTGGAATTATGCAAAGGGACTCAAATGACCATATCCTTAGCCCAGAGACTCCACTACTGGGCATATGCCCCAAGGGCCGTCAATAAGCAGAAAGCCCTTCTATACAGTAACACATTGACAACAGGTCCTTTTGGTCATACCAAAGAACCGGAAACAAGCAGATGCCCCTGGGCTGGAGAATGGCAAAACAGACTGTGGCACCTGGAGGTGATGGAAGGTTCTTGTGCCGTGAGAAACAACAAATGTGATGAAGATAGAGAAGCACAGAAAGACTGACATGATCTGAGCAGAACCTAGAGACAATACACACCACGACTACAACATTGGAAACAGAAAGACCGACCACGAAACATTCAGAAATGAAGGTGCCAAAGTGTATGGCAGCTGGGTCATGCAGAGGACAGAATGCTGGACCAGGATTCAGGAAGATATGAGTTCAAGTCCAGCCTCAGGTATTATTTACTAGCTGAGTGACCCTGGGCAAGTCTCTTAATCTGTTTGCCTCAATTTCCTCAACTGTAAGATAAAGATCATAATAGCACTTACCTCACAATGTAGTTGTGAGGATCATATTTGATATTGGTAAAGCACTCAGGGTAATTCCTGTTACATAGTAGGCAAATGAAAAATTCTTGTTCCCATCCCTTGCCAAAGATTTTTACCCTGCCCTCTTTTTCTGATCTGAGCAAGTTCACCCTTCATTAGGTACCAAGTGCCTGCCTCTCTCACTTAGTGATGCCACAGTCTCTGCTCTAGGCCTATTTCACCTTAGAACTGCCAATCTCCCGTGACCTAGCACAAGAGCCTCCCCAGTACCAAGGATTACTGGCATGGGCCACCATGCCCTGCCAGTGCATATAATTTCAGACTTGTAAAACGTAGTTAATGGTTTTAGTAGTTTCTTCCTCTTCATCTCTTTTTCTATTTTTTCTTTTAGAAATATAATTGATTAAATGGGATGGCTCACTGAGATGAGGGAAGGATACTAGGAGAAATTTTGGCAATGAAAAAACTGAAAATATCAATAAAAAGGTATTTTCTAAACAAAGACAGACCTAAATTTAAAAATCAACCACAGGGGCAGCTAGGTGGCGCAGTGGATAGAGCACCTGCCCTGGATTCAGGAGGACCTGAGTTCAAATCCGGCCTCAGACACTTGACACTTACCAGCTGTGTGACCCTGGGCAAGTCACTTAACCCCAAGTGCCTCACCCCCCCAAAAAAAAGAAATCAACCACAAAGTGTGCCTTCCTATCTTGAGTCTCTGATCGAGGGGTTATGATAGAGATTTGAATTCAAAGACTTGTGCCTTCTGTCCAATAGTGGATTTGCCATAGCAGATTTGCCAGTTGGGTCAAGGGATCCCTTCTGACCTTAAGCCTCCCCTGCCTTTCAGACTCATTGCTCCTTCTCCACTGTGCACCATCAGGCTCTCTCTGCTGTTGACTTTTTTCCCCAATTTTGAGGGTGACTTTTACTAGGGGACAGAGAGACAGGAAAGCCACCCTGGCTGTGCCTAGGCCGAGCTGCGGGTCAGAGAACCAAGGGCCGCTGAGCACAGCCTGCCTGATCAACAAACACCATCTGTCCTTTTCCTTCTTTCTCTCTCTGTCTCTATGACTTTTCCTGTCAGTTCTTCTGCTTCTGCTGCTGCTGCTGCTGCTCTACATGCTCTGGTAGTCAATAACTCACTGTTCAGTTGCCCAGGAAGGAGAAGATGCTAGCTGCCTTCTGAGATCTCACAAGGCCTTTACGCCAAAGAAAAGATTCCCCAGAAGGGAGATAGCCTCTTCCCTGATATTGGCTTGCCTCGGAGGCTGCGATTTCATGGTTTGAGACCAAGTTGCAGGGGGGTGATACCCTCTGCAGCTCAAACTGTCATCAGCAAGAAGGTGCCCCTCTGCTCATAATTAACCCTCCAAAATGAGGCCATTCACCAGAGCTCCCACTTCTCCCCTCTTCCTCATCTGACATCTCTTGGACATAATCCCCGACTCTTTCCTTCACTCCTTCCTAGGAATGAAGTGCCCCTTCTGCTTGCCAAGGCTATTAACTCTACTCATACCCACGATCCCCTGAACACCCATCTTCTCCAGCAATCTGCCCCACCATCATCCCCACTCTAATCTTCAATCTCTCCCTATCTGGCTCCATCCCTAATGCCTATAGACACACTCAAGTCTCCTTCACCCTTAACAAACCGCCCCCCAGCTATTGTCCTACTCTTTCTCTTCCCCTTCTCACCTAAACTCCTTGAAAAAGCCAATCACAGGTGTCACTTGCTCTCCTCTCACTCTCTGCAGTCTGGCTTCTGACCTCATCACTCAGCAAAATTTGTCAATCAGGCAATAAACATTGATCAAGTGTATACTATGTGAAAGGCACCATGCTAAATGCTGTGGGTACAAAAAGAGACAAGAGACAGGCCCTGCCCTCTAACAGGTCCCAATCTCTCCAAAGTTATCAAGGATCCCTTAATCTACTGGCCTCTTCTCCATCCTCATCCTTTATGAACTCTATGCAACTTGTGGCACTAGTACCACCTTTTCTTCCTGGCTGCTCTCTCTTGCTTCTCTTCCTCCGTGGATGACTGGTCTTTCACAGCATCCTTGACTGGATCTTCACATCACACTCACTAATTGTGGGTCTCCCCCAAAGCTCTGTCCTGGGAGCTCTTTTCTCTCCATACTGTCTCCCTTGGTGATCTCCTCAGCTCCCATTTGCTCAGTTACCACGTCTAAGCAGGACTGCCAGATCTTTTTAGCTAGGTCCAGGTCTCTGACCTGGGTTCCAGTCCCACATCACCAACAGTCTGTTGGACAGCTTTCCTGGATGTTCAGTACCCCATCTCGGACTCCCCACATCTGAACCAGAACTCCTTATCTCTCCCCCCCCCCAAAATACCTTTCTGTCTTCTGAACTTCCTTTTTATCCCCATCATCCTCCCATTCACTCAGGTTCTCAGCATCATCAGTATCATGCTTCTGACTTGGCCCTCACATCCAGTCCACTGCCAAGTGTTGTCCTTTGGGACTCTACACCATGTCCCACATGTGGCCCTTTCTCTTCACCCAGGCAGCCACCACTATACTGCAGGCTATGATCACCCCCCACCAGGACTGTGACCATGCACTTCTCACTGGTCCCCTACGTCACATCTTCCCCCATTCTACCTCATCCTACACTTGGCTGCCAAAGTGATTTTCCTAGAGTATTGATCTGATCCCATGACTGACTTGCTCAATGAATACTAGTGGCTTCCTATGACCTTCAGCATCAAACGTGTTTGACGAGGGACTAGCCACTAAAAGCCCAGCCCTTCAAGCATGTGCATTCTTCTCTGCCTAGGGATGCCGGGGGAGCCTGGTCAGGAGGAGCACGATGACATACAGAAGGTGGTCGTCTTCTCAATTTAGGACGCAGACCTGCGATTCTCTGTTTCCCAGACTTACTGCCTTCTAATTAGCCTGCAAGCTGAATTTGTTAAAAGCTGAACCGGAACTTAGTGTGCTTACAAAAGGGCACAAACAGACCGATTTCTTTCTCTCTTTTGTTCAGGAAGTTTAAGAAGGACTCTTGAATGTCCAGAAGCTGAGGGGGTTAGGAAGGGGTGTGGTGCCATTCTCCCCAACAGGAGCAGCCCAAGAGGTTTCTAGAGAAGGCTGGCTATCAGCTGGGCCTGGCTCCTGGTTCTTCTTTCCTTCCCCACTAGAAGATCTCCAAAAGGTTGGGAAAGCCGCCATAGGTCCAGTGACCAAGCCACTGATGAATGACCTGCTTGACCCAGGCCAACAGTAAATCGGCCTGGTGATAAAGGTACCACATCCTGTAAACAGGGGAGCACCAAGTGCACAAGCTGAGCTGGCCTTGGAAGAGTACTTGGTGAGGGGAGGGATGTCAGTAGCTGTCACTGGAAGTAGGAGCCAGCATTCATCCAGGACATCAGGAACAGAGACACAGAGGGTTCAGTGTGTCTTGCTGCAAGAGGACTTTTTTGTACTCGGCTTCTTGCTACATTTTTCAGTAAACATCCCTTTGAAAAACCTAACTGATATTAATTGGTCAGTCATGCTATATTGAGATGACACTTGGTTAAATAGCAAATGGGGGGCAGCTAGGTGGCGCAGTGGATAGAGCACTGGCCCTGGATTCAGGAGTGCCTGAGTTCAAATCCGACCTCAGACACTTAGCACTTACTAGCTGTATGACCCTGGGCAAGTCACTTAACCCCCATTGCCTCACTAAAAAAAAATTAAAAAAAAAAAAAGCAAATGGGCCACTACTCACTGGTACTGAGAAAAATGTGGAGCTATAGACTCCTTCTGTTGAGTCAGTGCAGAAAGGAGGCCCCAGCAATGCTGGTAGAAAAACCCCATGCCCCTTGAGGATTACTTGTAGGACCCTGAAGATGTGAGCAGCTATGCTCTGGGACCCTGACCTGTCAGAGCCTTGTAGCCGGAAGAGTAAGTGCAGACCCCAGGGGGCTACAGAGACTGTCCTTCCATTGGCATTTGTGTGACCTTTCCCGTCTCCCCACACTCCAGCCATGCTGACATACTTGCTGTTCCTCATAGATGACCCTCTCTCTCCCATCTCCAGGCTTTTGCACTGGCTGTTCCCCATGCCTGGAATGCTCTCCCTCCCAGCCTCTGATGGTTAGAATACTTGTTTCCTTTAACAATCAATTCATCTGCCACCTCTTCCAGGAAGTCTTCAAGAAAAGAGATGACATTCATCAATCTAGAATTATGCAAATAAAGGGACTCAAATGACCATACCCTTAGCCCGGAGACTCCACTACTGGGCATGTGCCCTAAGGGCCGTCGAAAAGCAGAAAGCCCTTCTACACAGTAACACATTGACAACAGGTCCTTTTGGTCATACCAAAGAACCGGAAACAAGCAGATGCCCCTGGGCTGGAGAATGGCTAAACAGACTGTGGCACCTGGAGGTGATGGAAGGTTCTTGTGCCGTGAGAAACAACAAATGTGATGAAGACAGAAAAGCACAGAAAGACTGACATGATCTGAGCAGAGCCTAGGAGACAATACACACCACGACTACAACATTGGAAACAGAAAGACCGACCACGAAACATTCAGAAATGAAGGTGCCAAAGTGTATGGCAGCTGGGTCATGCAGAGGACAGAATGCTGGACCAGGATTCAGGAAGACCTGAGTTCGAATCCCGCCTCAGATATTTACTGGCTCAGTGACCCTAGGCAAGTCCCTCAGTTTCCTCAACTGTAAGATAAAGAACATAATAGCACAAGGTAGTTTGTGAGGATCAAATGAGTTATTTGCAAAGCACTTGGCACATAATGTGTCTAGCACATAATAGGTATTTAATAGATTCTTATTCCTATTCCTTCACAAAGAACAGAGGAGTGTGTGTGGTATTGTTTAATCAATGTCTGACTCTTCCAGACCCCATTTGGAGTTTTCTTGGCAAAGATATTGGAGTGGTTTGCTATTTCCTTCTCCAGCTCATTTTACACATGTGTGTGCATATATGTGTTGTGGGAATGCAGTAGGACCCCAAGAACCCTAAAGATCCCTAGGCCAAGGCAAAAAGAGCTCTCCCCCCTCAGGAATGAGGTGTGACCCTCAGGACCCAGAAGCAGTACTAAGGTCTGCTAGAGGATATGCAGTATATGGATGGATACTGCATATCCTGCAGGTACCATTGTCAAAGATCCCCTCTTAGTTATCTGGCCCCACTTTTTGCATTTTCCCTTGCTTTGTAATTCCCTTTCCTTTCTTTGTTTTGTAAAGATACAAAAGACCAGGTCTTCTCTTTTTCCAGTGGGACAGTCGCCATGGTGATCTGTTCCTGGCCTTATATGTCTCTCTCCTAATAAATATCTTTTTATTTTACAAGATTCGTGATGAGCCTATAATTCTTTGGGTGAGCTACCCCCCCCAACTAGGTCATAAGTCCCCCCCAAACATTTGTACATGTGTGTATCTGTACACACACATACACATTAGAGACAGGGTCTCCCTATCTCAGTCCAATTGGAAGTATAGCAGCCATTTACAGGCCTAATTGCAGTTGACATGGAAGCTTTCACCTGCTCTGTTTTTATGACCTGGGACTGCTGCCCTCTCACCTTAGTGGGGACAGCCAATCAGCTCCAGCCCTACTATACCTTAGAACTCCCAAGCTCACATGACCTACCAGTCTGAGCCTCTCCCAGTAGCAAGGATTACCAGCACTGGCTACCATGCCCTGCCAGGGCATGTATTTTCAGACTTTTAAAGTGTATTCTTTAGTTTTTACCAATTTCATTCTCTTCTTCCTCTTTTTCTAGCTATTTTTAGAGAAATATTATAGATTATACAGTTAATTGGACATCTTGAATTGACCCAAACTCAACATGTCCAAACCCTCATTTCTTCTGAACTGCCTAAGGGCACCACCATCTCCCAGTCACTCAGATTCTCAGCCTCCATAGTATTGCCCTTGACTCCTCTTCCTCACTTCCTTCTCACATCCTATTGTTAACCTGAAAACGAATGAAACAATTAATATAGGAGAAATAAGGGGCAGAGGAGTTCTAGCTTGGAGTACCCTAAAGCAAGAATACTAGGAATACTCAAAGATGGGAACTGCGGACAGAGTTTATATGGGGTAACAGAGCAACGGGAACTATGAGACTGCCCTAGAGTTAAGTAGAGAAGCTACTTAATGTAAATAATAACCTAACTTCCAGGGAGTAAGCTTGAGAATCTTTGGGAGGGGATAGTTTGTTTGGGGGAGATCCATAAGTCAATCAGGAGTCTGGAATTGACAAAGATTGGTCAGTCCCAGGCAATTCATTGGTGTGCGAATGGGAAATAGGTGGGGATCTGTCAGTTCTCAAGAAATTTGTGGTTATCACAATCAATAGCTGGTCATTTTTTGCTCTTCTACATCTCTCACATGTGGCCCCTTCTCTTCACATGTGCAGTCAGCACTGAACTTCAGGCCCTGATGCCCTCTGACCTGGCCTATTGCCATGGCCTTCCCATTGGTCTTCCTGCCTCAAGTTTTGCCCTACTCCAACCAGTCCTCCATTCAGCTCCCAAGGTGATTTTCCTAGAGTCTAGGTTTGACCCCATCACCAATCTGCTCAATGAATTCCCGTGGCCCCCTGTTACCTGCAACATCAGAGAATCTCCTGGTGGGAAGAATGTCTAATTATCACTTTAATTCTGAGCCCATTGTCATCAGGGGCATCAGGGACAGAGGCATAGAGGGAACAGTGTATCTTACTGTAAGGGGACTTTTTTGTACTTTGATTCTTGCTATATTTTTTTAGTAAATATCCTGATGTAAAGCTAATTGATATTAGTTGCTTGAGATAAACTTGGTTAAATAGATAAAATGGCTGCTGATAAAGACAATTTACTAAGAACTGACTGATCCCTACTGTGAGAAAATAATGGGATTTGGCAGATACTCAAAGGCCCCACCTGGAGATGAATCTAAACTGATTGAATTAAGTGAGAGTGAGTGACTTTGCCAATTAACCTACTTCAAGTTAATTAGATTATAACCACACCTGGCTGGCCCTTAAGAAGGTATTGTTGGGGCAGCTAGGTGGCACAGTGGATAGAGCACCGGCCCTGAAGTCAGGAGGATCTGAGTTCAAATCCGGCCTCAGACACTTAACAAGTACTATCTGTGTGACCCTGGGCAAGTCACTTAACCCCAATTGTCTCACCAAAAAAAGTGCATTACAAAAAAAAAAGAAGGTATTGTTCTCAGAAGCTAAGGACTTAGAACTCAACATGAGACCACCTTCAAGTCCAGTGAACCAATGGTTTTAGATGATGCTAACCAATCACCTTGAAGCAGTGTGAAAGGACTGCCTCTTCTCCAGACCTATAAAAAGCTTCCACACTCAGTTTGCTCTAGCAGTTTGTGGTTGAAGCAGGCTCCTGGTGGAGGACTTGAGGAAGAAACAGACCAGGCTGGAATTCTAGATTAGATAGGCTTTTTCTTAACTTTCTGAACTCCATGTGTTCTCCTTTTACTAATACCTGGTATGCTTTAATAAATGCTTATTGCCCAAAGACTGGTGCTAAAGCTTCTAATTTAAGGGGACCATACATTTAGATTTTAAACATCACACTACCTACTCCCCATTCCCAAGCCAATGAATTGCCTGGGGCTAACCAATCTTTGTTAATTCCAGACTCTTGATTTATAGATCTCCCCCAAACAAACTATCCCCTCCCAAAGATTCCCAAGCTTACTTCCTGGACTTTAGGTTATGTAAAAAGGTTCATTTACATTAAGTAGTTTCTGTCTGTAAGAAACTTGCTTTTCCCAAGGGCAGTCTCACAAGCTTCCTCTGTTCTGTTACCCCATATAAACCCTGTCCTCAGTCCCCATCTTTGGGTATTATAACTCGTCTGCCCCTTATTTCTCCTATATTGATTGTTTCATTCATTTTCAGGCCAACACTGCTAATCACTGGTATTGATAGTAATGAGGAGATATAGACTGGTTCTGTTCAGAGGAAACAAACCAGAAAGGGCATCAAGTTGATGCTGGTTCAACCTTCTAGGGGCTATATATAATGTACTTTACTTGACATTTTTAAAACTCTTCATAACCTGCTCCTTTCCTACATTTCCAATCTTTTTCCATTATATTTCTCTCTATACACTCTACAGTCTAGCCCCAATGACCTTCTCACTATTCCTCACACATCTCCATTTTCCATTTCCAGGCCTTTGCACTGACTATCCTGCATATCCAGAATGTTCTCCATCCTGTCAGCCCCAGGCAATTCATTGGCCTGGGAATGGGGAGTAGATGGGGATCAGTCAGTTCTCAGGAAATTGTCTTTATCCCTCTGACCTCTAATTCTTAGAATCCCTGCTTCCTTTAATACTCACTCAACTGCTACCTCTTCCAGGAAGCATTTCCTGATCTCCCTATCTGGTAGTGACATCATACCAGGTGTTTTTTCCCATCTACTTCCATCTGTATTTATCCTCTACTTTGTGATTTATACCTGTTTTTCCTCTGCTATTAGAATGTAAACTCCTTGAAGGCAAGCACTAGTTTTGCTTTTTCTTTTTATCTTCAGCTTTTAGCCCAGTGCCTGACACATTGCAAATGCTCTAAAAATGCTTGTGTAGTTGGGGACAGCTAGATGGTACAATGGATAGAGCACTGGAGTTAGGAGGACCTAAGTTCAAATGCAGCATCAGATACTTACTAGCTGTGTGACCCTGGGCAAGTCACTTAACCCCAGTTGCCTCAAATTGTGGATCAATTGATTGGCCTCCCTCTGTGACCCTAGGCAAGTCTCCTTTCATCCCTGAGGATCAGTTTGTACATCTGGAAAATGAGAGCAGGACTAGATGGTTTTTGATGGACCCTGAACATATCAAATGGGGGACAAGAATATGTGGATGAGGTCGAATCCATTTGAATATTTAAGTGACTTTGACTCTTGGCTGACCTTAGACCAGTGGTGTCAAATTCAAATAGAAACTGATCACTGTGGGCTACAGATTGACTTAGAAAAACTCAAATTATTTATTTATTTTGTTACACATTTCCCAATGACATTTTAACCTAACTGCTCCCACCCTTGTCCTTAGACCACACACATACAGCTAAGTGGCACAATGAATATGATAGAGGACTTGGAGTCCAGAATACCTGAGTTCAAATCCTGCCTTACAACCCTTACTAGTTGGATGACCCTGGACAAATCACTTAGCCACTGTGCCTCAGTTTCCTCATCTGCAAAACAGGGATAATAATAGCATCTACTTCACAGGGTTGTTAAGAGGGTCAAAGGGCATCACAAAGCACTACATGAATGTCAATTGTTATAATAAATTGTCATTATTATTATTATTTCCATCTTTGCCTCTTCGGAAACCAATGCTTCTGCAATGCAGACCCACACTTCTGGCTCTTAGACATACCTCCTGCCTCTGGTCCAGTTCCTGCTAAACCAACTTTTGACCTTGTAGGGCTCTGCTTTTGGTCCCTTGCCTCTAGATGGGTCAACCCCGATCAGGCTGTTCTACCAACATCACACCCTGCTCTGTGAAAGGTTCAGGGCCAAAGGCATTGTCTGGTCCTGCCCCTGATCCCACTCCCAAGTGTATTAGAGTAGAAATGACATCCTGGAAACTCAACAACCAGCTTAGGCCTCTGTGGAAAAATGTTTTCCAAGGTGAGCAACAAATTTTGAGTAGGTAAATGGTATCAAGGTGATGGTTGGGGGAAGGTTTATACTGATAAGTTTCATGGCTCATGCCAAGAGCTTCCATGAATATGCATGCCATCTCCACATAAGTGACACCCAAATTTCTCTGTCAGCCCTGGCCTCTCTCCTACCCTCCAGTCATGAATGGCCTTGCCAATACTTGCTGTCCACCTATCTTCACCTGGATAGCCCATAGGCATCACAAAACCATCTTGTCCAAAACAAACCCATCATCTTCCCTCCTAAACCTGACTTCATCCAAATGTTCTCCTGTCAGTTGGGAGTACCATCGTCCTAGTCACCAAAGTTCATGACCTCAGAGTCATTCTTGACTCTTCCCTCATCTTCCTCCTCAGGCTGCCATGTCTTCCCACATGTAGTGGAACATCTCTCTCACATTTGTCCCCTTCTCTCCACTCCCATTGATGCCATGATGGCCCTGACCTTGTAGTGTTCTGGTCAGAGTCACTTTGGTGATAGAGGGAGGCAACAAAAACAAAATTTCCTGGCCTCGAGGAATGCAGTGTCTCAGAGTTCTGTGTTTCTAGCATTTCACTGGATCCAAGATTCCTTTTTCAGCTGGGCCATTTGTGCCTAATAAGAAAACTCTCCCTTCTCTCAGGATGCCAAAGCCAAGACCCATACTCCTCCTCCCTCTCTTCTGCCCTTCCCCCTCCCCTGCATTAAATCCCCTCCTGTGGCCATCTGAAGCAAAGCCCCAACCACATTTCCCAGTTTATTTGCCCCAGGTCTGCTTCTCCCAATGGCTGTGGCCCAGTGGAAATGGAATAACTCCAGGAAAGAGACAACAAAGGTGTTAAATCCTAAAGAACGTGATGGAAAGGAAGTTGGCTTTTTTTTTTTTTATTTTTAGTGAGGCAATTGGGGTTAAGTGACTTGCCCAGGGTCACACAGCTAGTAAGTGTTAAATGTCTGAGGTCGGATTTGAACTCAGGTCCTCCTGAATCCAGGGCCGGTGCTCTATCCGCTGCGCCACCTAGCTGCCCCGGCTTTTTTTTTTTTTTTTTTGCGCAGGGCAAGGATGATTAAGTGACTTGCCCAGGGTCACACAGCTAGTAAGTGTCAAGTGTCTGGGGTCAGATTTGAACTCCCATCCTCCTGAATCCAGGGCTGGTGCTTTATCCACTGCGCCACCTACCTGCCCCAGAAGTTGGCTTTACTGCCTAGAGAGCTCTGCCAGAATTATTGGGGAACTCTGGGCTATGAAAGCCAGGATGAGATGAGTTGTATTCCAATTGGACCCTGATCACTCTCCACCCCCTTTTAGCCTCTACGGTGAGTTTAGAAGTAGCCTGTATAATGTGGCCACAGCAGGAAAGCAGATTGCAAAGGGGAACCTGGAAGTCCTTTACAAACTGTCCCAAAGATAAAAGGGGTACAATTTAGCAATTGTATCATATAGTAACCAAGAGGCACATCCTGGTAATGTGCTGAATCAGCAGAAGCTATCTAGGTGCTATGGGCAGGGCTTATGAGACCAAAATTCCAGACCAGCAGAACATCAAAAAGGTGCCAATAACTTTCAAAGGGAGCTTCGAAGTGTTCCCTTTAACTCTGAAATGATCTAAGCCCAAGGTGGCACAGATAAGTTAGTCTGGTCCCTCAAAAATCCTATAAAAAGGAGACCTCAACCCCCATGCCTGCAGCCCTCTTCCATCTCCATGGGGTTCATGCTGCCAATTCTCACCCATGATCCCTTGACCGATGTTCTCTGCACCCACCCCACCCTACCCCACCCCCGGCCCCTCATCATCTTCCTTCCTTACTTCACCATCCCATTCCTGTCCTGAGCTGCAGTGTCTGCCTCTGTAGCTCTTTTGTTGCTTGTCTCTGCCTTTATGCCCTCTGTGGTTATTAAAGTGTGATTGCAGCCCCATGTCCTGTTGCCAACCATATTCTTTCCTGGTAAGTAAGTACCCAAAGAACCAGTCGTGGCTACCCCCATTTCATAATTTCATAAGTGTGTTGACAAAGAAAGACTCTATATACATGATATACTTCTAAATGATGTAAGTCATTGACACTTTTCCTCCTGCTGAAGAACATGACTGAGAAAGCTGTGGGTGCCACAGAGATATGGTTACAGTGGCTGTCTGCCCAACCTGACTTCCTTACTTTGTGTAGGCCTGGAACCCTGCACTGCCCGGGATCCAAATTGACTGGGTCCTTAGAGATTCCTGGTGTGAGCACAGTCTAGGGCGGTGCAGGGAAGTATCTCATAACCAGCTGGAGGAGGGGAGGGGAAGTGTGCACCACTCAATTTTATGTTTAATCTGCATCATTTACATTTTCTGCATCATTTTTTTTCCGGGGTAATGGGGGTTAAGTGACTTGCCCAAGGTCACACAGCAAGTAAGTGTCAAGTGTCTGAGGCCACATTTGAACTCAGGTACTCCTGAATCCAGGGCCGGTGCTTTATCCACTGCACCACCTAGCCGCCCCTGCGTCATTTTTTAAAGTCTAGACAATGAGCACGATATATCAAGCCGTGATTTGTAGCTTAGAGGTGTAAGTGCTCACACTGAATATTTAATAACATTTTCCCCAAAGACAGTTCTAGTTGGCTCTAGCCATCCCTTCCCCCATCAGTTTACAGAGGAGGAAACTGAGGCACAAAGGGAAACGGCCCCAGGCCACGGTACTATGAAGTCCCAAAGTCAATGGACTTGGAGTTAGGAGACCTGTGTTTCCAGGTCAGTTCTGCAGGTCATATCTCATGTATGGTCCTCAGTGTCTTCCTCTGTCAAATGAAGGGATGCCACTAGATGAGGTCAACACTGCTTGCTGTCAGCTCTGACTTCCTGTGTAGCCTGACGTCACAAGGTTCTCTGGTGGCACAGCTGGTACTGAGACATCTACTTCTAACATGGTAACTGGGAGGCAGAGAGAGGGAGGGAAAGCAGGAATAAAGGGCAGAGGGATGGAGAGAGGGAGCACAGGAAGGAGAATGCAAGAGAGGACTGCAGGAAGCCTCTTGAAATATGGCCAGGAGAATTGCAGCGTGCAACAATGGCCAGCAGGTGGAAGCAGAGTGTTGAGTGGCCAGACCCAGGCCACATGCATGGACAGACAGACACATAAGCATACTGGGAGCACCCATATCCCCTCCTGCTCATTTGCAAAAGGAAGCCTTTGGAGAAACCTGGTCCTTACTCCCTTATGTCCTCTGGGGCCAACACGCAGTACCAGCTGTACCAGGCAGAACCCAGACCTAAAACCTTGGAAAGAGGGCTGTGTTTATAAGCCCCAAATTCACATACAGCTCTACCAGTTATTACCTGAGTGACCTTGGACAAGTCCCTTCCCCTCTCTTGGTTTTTTGTTTTGTTTTGTTGGTGAGGCAATTGGGGTTAAGTGACTTGCCCAGGGTCATACAGCTAGTAAGTGTCCACTGTCCAAGGTCAGATTTGAACTCAGGTCCTCCTGAATCCAGGGCCAGTACTCTGTTCACTGCGCCACCTAGCTGCCCCCCCCTTCCCCTCTCTTGGCCTCAGTTACCTCATCTGTAAAATGAAGGAGTTGGACTTAATCAGGGGTTCTTAACCTAGGGTTCATTCTTTCACTCCTACCTAGTAGATTCCCTGTCCTCCTTACCACAGCAACAATTCCTAACTGTTTCTTCTCTTCTCAGGCCCCCACCACTCCCTACCTGCCCCCATCCTCTCTGCTGAGGACTTTGCCTCATTTGCTTTTCTTACCAGTAGCACTCAGAGATGGGAGGACAGCTCCAGGGCTGGGATTTTCAACTTGCACAGGAGGAATCATGGGAGCATCCACTGAGAGCTGGAAGTGTCTTGAGAGGTCACAGGGGCTGACTCCTGCTTTTACAAATGAGGAAACTAGGGCGGCTAGGTGGCTCAGTGGATAAAGCACCGGCCCTGGATTAAGGAGTACCTGAGTTCAAATCCAGCCTCAGACACTTGACACTTACTAGCTGTGTGACCCTGAGCAAGTCACTTAACCCCCATTGCCCTGCAAAAAAAAAAAAAATGAGGAAACTAAAACCTAGTGAGGCTAAGTGAGTTTCCAAGGTTCCCCAGGCAGGGAGTGGGAGGGCCAGGATGTGAACCTAGGCCCCTGACCCCAAATCGGGCACCCTGTCCGCTGTAGCACACTGCTACACACATACCACCATCCTGTGACCGTGAAAGGCTGGACAACCATGGAAACATCCCCTTGTCCTGGCACTGCCTGTGAAACCTGAGGACCAACGAGAGGACCGTGCTATGGAACTAAGAGAGCCATGAGGAATGGTAGGAGGCCAGAGATAGAGGAGAAGAAACAAGGAAGGAAACAAGTATTTATATAGCACCTACCATATGCCAAGCACTGTGCTAAGGGCTTTACAAATAAACTCATTTAATCCTCTCAACAATCCTGGGAGTTAGGTGTTTTTATTATCCCCATTTTATTGTTTAAAAAAATGCAGCAGGGGCAGCTAGGTGGCACAGTGGATAAAGCACTGGCCTTGGATTCAGGAGGACCCGAGTTCAAATCTAGCCTCAGCCACTTGATACTTAATTAGCTGTGTGACCCTGGGCAAGTCACTTAACCCTCATTACCCTGCAAAAAACCAAAACAAAACAAAATAAATGCAGCAAAGGGAAAAGGAGTAAGAGAATAAACATTTTTATAGCACCTATCATGTGCCAAGCACTGTGCTAGGTGCTTTATAAGTATTATTTCATTTGATCTTCACAAGGTAGGTAGGTAGGTGTTACTATCCCCATTTTATAGTTGAGGAAACTGAGTCAAACAGAGGTTAAGTGACTTGCCCAGAGTCTCACAGCTAGTAACTGTGTGAGGTCAGATATAAACTCAGATCTTCCTAACTCCAGGCCCAGAACTGGTGTAGAGGCCATCCCAAGTCCCTAATTCCTTTGACCATCAGGAGATCAAGACCAAAGTCTCTCTTTATATTCTTGCCTCTTTTGAATAAACTGATATTGAGAATGGAGCATATGTGCAAACATCTTCTGAGTTTCCTGAGTTGGGGCTGAGTCAAGAGAAGTTATAACATTTAACTAGGTGTCCTTTCACAAGTTGGAATTATACAAATAAAGTGATGAAAATTTCCATACCCTTTGACCCAGAAATTCCACTGCTATCATAAACTCCCAGGAGGTCACTGATAAGAAGAAAGGATCCATATACTCCAAAATATTTATAGAAGAATTTTCTGTAGTAGCAAAAAACTAGAAAAAAAAAGTAGATGCCCATTGTCTAGGGAACAACTATAGAAATTGTAGTACGTGCCTGTGATAGAATGTTTCTGTTTTGCAATTAATGATGAAAGTGATGAATATAGAGAAGCATGGAAAGATCTACTTGAACTGATGAAGAGCCAAGAAAACAACATGCTCAATGACTAGAAAGTAAACACATAGAACAACTACAAACAAATCAAGAGTAAGAGTTGCAAAATTATAAAAAAAACAAACATGACCACTGGAAAAGAGATGTGAGAATACATGTCCACATCACTCCTGTGCAGAGGGAGGCTACATATACAAAGTCCTTTGTTTAGCTCTTAAAGCTTTTCATAACCTGGCCCCTTCCTATCTTTCCAATCTCCTGGCAATCTCTTTTATACAAACCAGGAAATCCAGGCACACAGGACTCCCCTTGCCAGAAAGGCTATCACTCCCAAGTTCTGATTCTGAGCATCTCAGTTCAAGTGCCATCTCAGGAGACTTTTCTTATTCCTCTTATCTGGTAGGGGTATCCCTCTTATATGACAGTGTTACCTACCTCCATCTGTATTAATCTTGGCTATTCTGATTTAGACTTCTTTTCTCTTCCATTGAAGTGTAAATTCCTTTGTTTTTTCTTTGTATACCCAGCTTTAAGCACAGTGCCAGACACATAGTAAATGCCTTTAAAATGCTTATAGATTGATTGGCTTCTTCTGTGACCCTGGGCAAACTTCTCACCCTTGGGGATCAGTATGCACATCTGTAAGATGCAGAGGGTTGAACCAGATGTCCCCTAAGGTTCCATCCAGCTCAAAATCTAAGCAATAAGTGGTCTGGCCAAAGCAAGAGCAAATCGAATAAGCTTTATGGAATGTGCATGAGGTTGAATCTATTAGGATAGCAATGTGACAAGCTGTTGGCTGACCTTATACCACACTTGCCCTTTCCAAGACAGGTGAAGACAACTTACAAACACCCTTTGGGCAGATAATTATCATCAAGTTTGCACTGATCTTTTTCATGACCCATATGTCAAGAGTTTTAACATATCTGAAGTTTTGGAGAGGGCACAGCCAAGATAGGAAAGTAGCAGGGAGTAGAGAGCACCTCCCACTAAAACTCCTCCAAAAATATAGAAAATGGACCAAATCCTGATGGGGAAATTCAAGAAAAAAAGTCATAGGGAGTTATTTTTCCAACAGAGATCAGCACAGACAGAGAGGTCTGTGGACATTGAGGATGGGGTCTGGCTAGGAAAATACTATAGGGAACACTCTGGGCCAGGAAGAGTTGGTACACCAGGGCAAGAAGGGGTCTCAGATCCAGCACAGCGGAGGCTAAATCTTCATAGGGTGCAGGAATAGGTGCCAACTGGCAGCTCTACTGCTTACTACCCAGTTCCAGCTCACAGATCCAGAGTGGATTAAGAAAGGGACCTATGGGGGGCAGCTAGATGGCCCAGTGGTTAAAGCACCAGTCCTGGATTCAGGAGTACCTGGGTTCAAATCCGGCCTCAGACACTTGACACTTACTAGCTGTGTGACCCTGGGCAAGTCACTTAACCCTCATTGCCTGCAAAAGAAAAAGAAAAAGAAAGGGACCTATGTGGGCAGCTAGGTGGTGCAGCTCACAGATCCAGAGTGCTTCCTGTGTGACCCTGGGCAAGTCACTTAACCCCAATTGCCTCACCAAAAAAAGAAAGAAAGAAAGAAAGAAAGAAAGAAAGAAAGAAAGAAAGAAAGAAAGAAAGAAAGAAAGAAAGAAAGAAAGAAAGAAAGAAAGAAAGAAAGAAAGAAAGAAAGAAAGAAAGAAAGAAAGAAAGAAAGAAAGAAAGAAAGAAAGAAAGGGACCTATGCCCTGGAGTGGTATTCTGGGGTAAGGATCAATCACAGGTGCTAGGCTATGTAGCAAATTCAGAAACAAGCAGTAGCTGTGTGGCTCAGATCCTCTCACCCCTAAGAGCAGAGCAAGGTCTCAGTTCCCACTTCTAGCCAAGTCTGAAGTCTGTGGAGGAATAACTGGGGCAGGAATTCTAGACCAAAAGGGAGTCTAAAGTCCAGCAGAGCTTCCCAGCTGGCTGATAGGGGCTGAGTCTAGCAGCACTCCCAAATCCATATCAAGAACTTGCAAAGCTCAAACCAGAAGGTCATCAATGAAGACTTTTTCTGGATCAGAGTGCTCTGGGAGCACTGAAAGCTTGCAGGTCCTCCACCTAAGCTGTTCCTGGGATCCTAGAATAACACAATGCTGAACAACTCGAGAAAACAACATGAAGACTAGACCAGAAAACTGCAGAGCCCAGTCTGAATTCCAAGTCCAACATCAGGAAACAAGCTAGAAGAATGAGCAACGAGAAGAGAGAGAGAGAGAGAGAGAGAAAGAATACCACCATCAAAAGTTATTATGGAGATAGTGATGCTCCAGACACAAACCCAGAAGAAGGGAATGGCTCCAAAAACAAACAAACAAAAAAGAAAACCCAACCAATACCACAGCTTGAGCACAAATTCAACTAGAATTCCTGGAAAAAAGGAAACAAGGTTTAAAAGAGAGATTAAAATTGTTTTTAAAATAAATGAGAGGTGGGGCAGCTAGGTGGAGCAGTGGATAAAGCACCTGCCCTGGATTCAGGAGGACCTGAGTTCAAATCTGGCCTCAGACACTTGACGCTTACTGGCTGTGTGACCCTGGGCAAGTCACTTAACCCTCATTGCCCGGCCAAAAAAAAAAAATTAATTGATTGATTAAATGAGAGCATTGAAAGGGAAAAAATGGCAAAGAAATGAGAGTTATAGAAGAAAGAATTGAAAAAAAAGAAAGCTTGGCCCAAGAGGTACAAAACCTTCCCTAAGCAATAAACTAACTGAAATGTAGAATAGGCCAAACAGAAGCCAATGAGATAACAAGAAATGTTAAAATAAAGTCAAATGACTGAAAAATAGGGGAAAAAATAAAGTATATTATAGCCAAAAAAAAAAAACTGACCTAGAAAACAATTAAGGAGAAACCACTGAAGAATCACTTGACTATCTGAAATCCCCCCAAAAAATAAGACATCAAATTTCAAGAAATCTTTAAAAAAAAAAAAACCCTACCCAAGGCACAGCTAGGTGGCACAGTGGATAGAGCACCGGCCCTGGATTCAGGAGGACCTGAGTTCAAATCTGACCTCAGGACACTTGACACTTACTAGCTGTGTGACCCTGGGCAAGTCACTTAACCCCCATTGCCCCACCAAAAAAACAAAACAAAAAACACAACACTACCCAGATATCTTTGAGCCAAAGGGCAAAGTAGAAATAGAAAGAATTTACTGGTCACCTGAAAGAAACCCCAAAATGAAAATTCCCAGGGACACTATAACCAAAATTCAAAACTTCCAGGTCAAAGAAAAAAATTGTTTTTTCTTTCAGAAAGAAAGAATTTGGAGCAGCTAAGTGGCGTAGTGGATAGAGCACTGGCCCTGAAGTCAGGAGGACCTGAGTTCAAATCTGACCTCAGACACTTGACACTTACTAGCTATGTGACCCTGGGCAAGTCATTTAACCGCAATTGCCTCACCAAAAATAAAAAAAAAAGAATTCAGGTACCAAGGAGCCAGTCAGGATCACAAACAATTTAGCAGCTACTACTATAAAGGAGTAGAGAGCTTAGAATACAATATTCTAGAAGACAAAGGATGGAGACTTATAGCCAAGAATGACTTACCCAGCAAAACTGAGTTAGATCCCACAGTGGGGTGGAAATGGACCTTTAATGAAATATTAAACTTTCAAGAATTCCTGATGAAAAGACCAAAGATGCAGAGAAACTCTGAAGTTCAAACACAGGAGTAAGGGGAATAATAAAAAGAATAATAAGGTAAGAAAATGAAGAAGTAATCTTAAGGGACTAAACTAGGATTCTATTTATATAGGAGGAGATGATATTTGCATCCCCTCTGAACCTTGTCATCAGGGTCCCAAAAGGAGTCTAATTAATTAAACAGAAGGCCTGGGAGTGTGCTGTTAGGTCTTGATCTTTAAAAAAAGAAGAATAGAAAGAAAAGTGAAGAGGAATGCACTGCCAGGAAAGAGAGAGGAAGGTTAGGAGAAATCATCTCACATGTTCACGGTGTACCAATGAGGAGGAAGCAAGGGAGAGACTAACACTTCAATCTCACTCTTGTCTAATCTGGCCAAAGGAGAATCAATACTCACACTTAGGTGGGTACAGAAATACATTTCGGGGCAGCTAGGTGGTGCAGTGGATAGAGCACTGGCCCTGGAGTCAGGAGTACCTGAGTTCAAATCCAGCCTCAGACACTTAACACTTACTAGCTGTGTGACACTGGGCAAGTCACTTAACCCCAATTGCCTCACTTAAAAAAAAAAAATACATTTCACCTAAAAGGGAAATAAGAAGGAAAGAGAAGAAGAGGGAATTAGAATGAAGCCAGATTAAGGAAGGGATTAGTCCTAAACAACACAAAATCTAACCAAAGACGTACCAAAAGATTTACAACTCTTTTTGAGGTGACAAAGAATGGAATCTTCTAGAGAACATCCACCTCTAACTTAATGACCTCATGATAACTGGAAGGCAGAGAAAGAGGCATGGAGAGATGGAAGAAAAGAGAGAGGGAAGGAGGGAGGGAAGAAGGGAGAGAGAAAAAGATGGACTGGCTGTGTGTTCCAAGGAAGCCTCTTGAAATATGGGGAGAATTGCAGTGAGCAACAGTGACCAGCAGGTGGCAGCAGAGTGCTAAATGGCCTGACCAAAGCCCCAGCCAACCAGCAATGGGAAGCCCTTACAGCACCCCCCCTGCCCTGCCTCCCTTCTGGGCCCCAACACACAGCAGCAGCTGCCCCAGGCAGAGCCTAGCCCAAAAGCCTGGAAAGGGGGCTGTGTTTAGAGTCACCAGACTCAAATCCTGGCTCTGCCACTTACTACCTGAGTGACCTCGGGCCTCAGTTTTCTCATCTGTAAAATGAGAGTTGGACTTGATCAGGGCTTCTTAACCTAGAGGCCATGAGCATATGCCTATAAGTATATAACATGTACATCTCTAAATACTAGATCAAATGAGTTCAGCTTTGGCTATATCTATGAGTTATCCAGCTGGAAGTGTCTGATGGGTGGTTGTTTTATATATATAATATATATACATATAATACATATACATATAATATATATATATATAATATACACACACACACACACACATAGAAAGCTGTTGCTGTTTCCTTTTGCAATCTTATGTATTTTATTTCATGAAATGAAAGACATGACCTGGGAGAAGGGCACCTACAGGCTTCATGGAATTACCTAACAGGCCCATGACCCAAAAAGGGCTGGCTAGCCCTGGCCCAGAAGGTCTCTTCCAACTCTAGAGCCTCTGCTGCCAGGATAACTTCTCTAGGCTGTAGAGGTAGTAGTTGGTGTCTTGTCTATGCCACCTGAGAAGGAGATCCCGACCAGCTGGTCAAGTAACACTTACCAAGCACTCACTATGTTCCGAGAGCTGCAGATAGAGATGGGCAAAAAGCAGTCCCTGCTCCCGGGAAGCTCTCAGTCTTAGCCACAGGGTAAAAGCGGGGCAGACTCCCAGAGAAGGCACCAGAAGTAAGGAGGACCAGGAAAGGATTCTGGCAGAAGATGCCACTTTAGCTGAGACTTGTAGGAAGCCAGGGTAGCCCAGAGGCTGAGATGAGGAGGGAGAGAGCATCAGGTATAGGCCTTGGCCAGGGGGACAAGACAGTTTTGTTTTGGAACTTGCAGCATCTTCTCTAAAGACCAGCATGGAAGCTGCATCACCAGATCTCAGAATGTGGGACACACAGAGACTGCAATAGTAGGAGAAGAACCAGTTTGGAAGGACTTTTAAATGACAAACAGGGAATTTTGCATTTGATCAGGGGGTCTACAGGAATTTACTGAATGGGGGAGGGGGGTGTTACATGGTCAGACCCATACTTTAGGACAATCACTTTGACAGCTGAGGAGAGGATGAATTGGAGGGGGAAAAGAGGGAACCTACTGCAGTAGGCCAGGAGGGAGGTGATAAGGGTTGTGTGTACCAGGGTGGCTGCAGTGTCAGAGGAGAGAAGGGCTTTATAAATAAGATGTTGTGAAGGTGGACAACTGATTGGGGGGGGGGGCGGAGAGGCTGAGGAGGATAACATCTAGTTTGTGAGGTTGAATGCATGGTGGTACCCTTAGTAATAATAATAGGGAAGTTAGGAAGAAAAAAGGTTTGGGAGGGGAGAAAATTAATTCATATTTGGACCGGTTGAATATAAGGTGTTTATGCAACATTCTGTTTGAGGTATCTGACAGGCAATTGGAGATATGAGGCTGGAGGTTGAGAGAGAAGTTGGGGCTGGACAATTAAACCTGAGAATCATCTATATAGAGATGATCATTAAAACACTTGAGGTGAGAAGTTCACCAACTGAAATAATATAGGTCTCCTCACATCCTGAAAATTGGCAAAGATGACCAAAAAATTATAATAGTGAATGATGGAAAGATTGTGGAATGCTGTGGACACTAACACATTGTTGGTGGAGTTGTGAACTGGTACGACCACTTTGGAAGGCAATTTGGAAAAAAAAGTGATTAAAATACAATTTCAAGGGGAGACCCATTACCGGGATCATGCCCCAGGGAAGCTATATATAAGGAGAAAGTCCTTCTATACACCAAAATCTTTATAACAACACTTTTGGTAAAAACAAAGAATTGGAAATAGACACCCATAGGATGGGGAATGGTCAAACAAACTGTGGTACATGAATGAAATGGAATACTACTGTGCTATAAGAAATGATGCATCTGATGAATACAGAGAAGCATGGAAAGATCTACATAAACTGCTACAGAGTGAAATAAGCGGAGCCAACAAAACAAAATACACAATGATGACAACAATGTAAATGGAAAGAACAACCACACACCAAAAATCAAAAGTGAATGTCAGAAAATCATAAAAATCAAGCAGAACTCAAATGAAGAGATAGAAGAAACCCCCAACCCACCCCTCCACAGAAGCGAAAGGCCCACTGGTGTTACGCAATGTATCTATCAGTTGTGCTCAATTTTTTTTCCTCTTTAAAACAATACTATTTGTTATGTGGGACAGCTCTCTGGGAGGGGAAGGGATGCAGAGGATAACTACAACTATGAAAGAAAGAGAAGACACCAACAAAAACTTATTAAAAATAAAGAGACAGAACAGGGAGGAGAGAAGAGGGCCCAGAATGGGTTCTTGGGGGACACTCCCACAGTTATCAGCATGACCTGAATGAAGATCCAGCAACGGAGGCAGAGGAGGAGTGGTCAGATAGGTAGGAGGAGAACCAGGAGAAAGCAGTGTCACGAAAACCTAGAGAGAAGAGAGTATCAAGAAGAGGGTGATCAATAGCATCAAACTTCCCGGGATTGGCAGAAGTCATTTAATTAACTATACTTTTCTGAAGCAAAATGGGACTCTGTGCCCTTTTCAGTCCCTGGGCCCTTCGTGGCCTTGGACAGGTCCCTTCACCTGAACATCACTGCCCTCCTCCCCTGGCCCTTCACTCTGCTGTCCTGTGTTACCCTGGACCAGTCACTACAGTTCTCTGGACTTCTCAACTATAAAATGAGGGGGGTGGAGTAGAGGGCCTCCAAGGAGCCTTATACCTGGGATCTATGGTACCATGCAATAGTTGGGTGTAGATCTACTCACAGAATCAGGACAAATGAATGCAAGTCATTCATCTCCTGGGGGAGAAGGGGACCTGGCTCCTGGACTAGGGTTGTCCCTCTGGGATTCCCTAGCCCTTTCAGATGCTCCCCTCAAGCACCACTTCCAAAAGGAGGTCTTCCCCCTCCCTTTTTAGAGTTCCTAACCTCCCATTAAAATGACTTTGTTTTTACTTACCTGAAGGAAATTTGTCTCACCAAAATTGAATATAAGCTCCCTGAGGGCAGGCACTCTTTTATTCATTCATTCAGTCAGTCAGTCAGTCTCTGAATCTCCAAAGGCTAGCAAAATGTCATAAATGTTTGCTGAATTGAATTAAATAGCAAGGAAGGGCAGAGGACCCACAATTCAGGGTAGGCCTGGTAGGACTCTCCCTCACCCATCTTTTAGCCTAAGCAAGCCTCTGTGGGTGATCCTGGGGCCCTCACCTTGAAAGCTCCAGTGTTTCCAGTGATGGAAACAGTCCAGAGTTGAAACTCTTGCAGAGATGGTGGGCAGTCTGATAAAGTGAGAAACAGGCTGCTTTGGGAGGAGCCAGAGGACCTGGGATCAGATCTTGGAGAGCAAATCTGAATTTCCTTCAGCTGATCACAAGCTGTTCCCTGCCCATTTCTCCCTATGCCGCCCCCTCCCTATGTCTGCCATTCTTTGTCCTCACCTTGGCCCCCAACCCCTCCATCCCTCACTGCTTGCTAACTAACCCAGGTCCCTGACCCTACTCTGGCTTCACTTTTCTCCCTCCGCCATGACCTCACCCCTACTCTGAATACACTGTCCTCCCGCCAGACCCCCACCACCACTATCTTGAACCCTTGATGAACCAGGTCAACTTGACACTATCCCCCACTCTTCAATCCCTTGTTCCCCTTGGCCTATCACCAATGAGACCTTGCCAAAACCCAGAAGACTCCTCCCAATCCCCACTTGCTGCTGAATGGAGCTCCGGAAAATCTCAAAACCTGGCTGCCTGATTCCACCATAAATGGATGATACCCAATCCCAACTGGGCCATCACCACTGCCTGGGCATCCTTTCACTCCTACCTAGTAGATTCCCTGTCCTCCTTACCACAGCAACAATTCCTAACTGTTTCTTCTCATCTCAGGCCCCCACCACTCCCTACCTGCCCCCATCCTCTCTGCTGAGGACTTTGCCTCATTTGCTTTTCTTACCAGTAGCACTCAGAGATGGGAGGACAGCTCCAGGGCTGGGATTTTCATCTTGCACAGGAGGCATCATGGGAGCGTCCACTGAGAGCTGGAAGGGACTTGAGAGGTCACAGGGGCTGACTCCTGCTTTTACAAATGAGGAAACTAAAGCCTAGTGAGGCTAAGTGAGTTTCCAAGGTCCCCCAGGCAGGGAGTGGGAGGGCCAGGATGTGAACCTAGGCCCCTGACCTCAAATCGGGCACCCTGTCCACTGTAGCACACTGCTATACACACACTGCCATCCTGTGACCGTGAAAGGCTGGACAACCATGGAAACATCCCCTTGTCCTGGCACTGCCTGTGAAACCTGAGGACCAACGAGAAGACTGTGCTATGGAGCTTGGTGGAGCTGGGTATGGAAGTCATCCTGAGCCCCTGCACCTTTGATCACCAAACAGCTGGAGATCAAGACAAAGGTCTCTATTTCTCCCCTCCTTTGGCTAAGGCTTTCCTCTGAGCTGAGATATTGTCTCATTATGCTGGGGAATCTTATGCAAACATCTTCCAGGTTTCCTGGGCAGGGGCTAAGAGTCAAGAGAAAGAATAACATCTTACAAGGTATCCTTTCACAAATTCGAATTCTGCAATTACAATGACTAAAATGTTCATATTCTTGGAACCAGAGATTCCACTGGTAGACATATACTCCAAGGAGGTCAAAGATAAAATGAAAGGGCCCATGTTTTCCAAATTATTTGTAGCAGCTCTTGTTCTAGTAGCAAAGAACTGGGGAGAAAAGCAGATGCCCATCAACTGGCAGAAGGCTAAACAGATATTGTCATATGAATGTGATGGAATGATACTGAGATGTAAGAAATGACCAACATGGCAACTACAGAGAAGCATTGCAAGATCTAGATGAACTGATACAGAGGGAAGGAAGTGAAGCCGAGAAAGCAACATACATTATTATTACAAAAAAGTAAACAGATAAGACAACCACAACGAAGTCAAGAGTGAGAGCTGTAAAACTACAAAGAACAAACATGGCCCCAGACAAGGGATATGAGAAGCCACCTCCATACCACTCCTATATATACAAAAGCCTTGGCTTAGCCATTCAAGCTCTTCACAACCTGGATCCTTCCAACTTTTCCAAATCCTGGTAGTGGCATCCCCATCAGATAATTTTCCATCTGTATTTATCTTATATCTTCTGACATATATATTTTTTTCTCCCCTATTTGAAAGTAAACTCCTCGAGGGCAGGCACTGGCTTTGCTTTTTCTTTGTATCCCCAGCATTAAGCACAGTGCTTGACACATAGTAAATTCTTTTTTTTTTAATGTCTTTAAAACACTTGATTGATTAAATCTTAGGCATGCTTTTCCCATTCCTGGGGATCAGTTTGTTCATCTGAAAAACAAGGAGGGATTGAACAAGATGCCCTCTTGGGTATCTCTTGAAATCTATGCTCCTAAACCAAGCCCCGCCCCACCCATTGAGTCACCTGAGCCCCAAGGTCTCAGTGTCACCTCTGAGGGTCTCACAATTTTCCCCTGTAGCCCCTGCTTCAGATGGCCCGCGTAGACTCTTCTTACCTGGGAGAGCTCACCCCTCAGGTCCTGGGTGCCTTCCAGCTAGCACTGCTTCTCTCTTGCCTGTGTTACCCTGGGCTGCGTGTCTCCCCTCGGCAGGCAGCCATTCTCCCCATTCTGGGCTAGTCTCTTTTTTCCTCTTCATAGAGAAAAACACTCAACTGAGACTGTAGTTCCACGAGCTTTGGCAAGTCACTCGCCGGCTCCTTTGTCTGTCAAATGAGTGGAATGGAGTACTTTAATTTCAACAAGAATTTAGTCAACACTTCTTACAGGCTGTGCCCAGAGCAGGGCACTAAAAATCCAAAGACCAGAACGAAAGTGCTGGCCCTCGAGCAGAATGACATCTTGCCATTCTGTGCTTCTGACATTTCACTGGATCCAAGAGCCAATTCTCAGCTGAACCACTGGGGCTCAATTGGGAGAAGTGGCAACCTGGGTCCTCCCTCCCTTCATGATCCCAAGGCCTGTGCTAAGCCCTCTCCTCTGCCCTCCCCTCTCACTGAATCCCCACAGGTGGATGCTTTGAGGAAAGGCCCCAAGCGTCCATCCCCAGTTGTGGCTCAGGCCTGCATGTCCCACCCCCATGGCTCTGGCCCAAAGGAAATGTATTTCATTCTGGGAAATGGAAAACAAAGGTATTATATCTGAGAGCCTATGGTGAGAAAGATGGCTTTAGGGGCTAATACATGAGCTCTGCACAGTCCCAACTGGGAAGTCAATGGAAGAATCCACCTGGAACTTTTAGTGACATAAAAGGCAGGATGATGCGTGTGTCCTGACAAGCAGAGTCCATAGAGTCCAAAATACATGATGTACTTGGCTTCCTACGTTTGTTTTCCAAAGACTATCAGTTCCTGAAACCTTTCATCTTCTTGGGGAGCCTTGACTGAGAAACCTGTGGGTATCATTTCGCTTTTCTGCATTTTCTCTTTCCAGTCTGAGGCTTTCTTGTACCAGGCAGTAATCTAATCTGGGACTGCCAGGATCTCAGAGCTGGAAGGGTGAGTGGACACTGCCTATTCCATCATAAATAAAATGAGGCCCAGAAGAGAGAAGGTGCCAGGACACGGGACTGGGAAGTCAGAAGGTCAATGGACTTGGAGTTAGGAGCTCTGTGTTCAGAGGTCAGTTCTGCAGGTTCCAAGGTGGGTGATCGCAGGGCAGATCATTTCCCCACTATGGTCCTCAGTGTCTTCCTCTGTCAGATGAGGGGATGGCACTGGATGAAATCACACCTGCCTGCTAGCTCTGACCTCCTGTGTGCCCTGAAATTACAGGATTCTCTGATGGCACAGTTGGCACTGAGACTTCTACTTCTTCTTTTTTTTTTTAAAGGGCAATGAGGGTTAAGTGACTTGCCAAGGGTCACACAGCCAGATTTGAACTCAGGTACTCCTGAATCCAGGGCCGGTGTTTTATCCACTGCGCCACCTAGCTGCCCCTGAGACTTCTACGTCTAACATGGTAACTGGGAGGCAGGGAGAGAGGGAAGAAAAGAGAGAGGGGAGAAAAGAGAGAGGGAGGGAGGGAGAGAGAAAGAGAGCTGGACTGGACTGCTGTGTGCTCCTGGATTGGCAAACAGAAAGGCTCCCAGAGTAGTCTGGAGAGCTGCAGTGTGCAACAATGGCCAGCAGGTGGAAGCAGAGTGTCAAACGGCATGGCATGGGCAGTGGGGGGGTTTCCAGCCTACACACAAAGGGAAGCCCATGGGGCACCCTGGCCCTGCCTCCCCTCCAGGCCCCAGCACACAGCAGCAGCTGTGTACAGACCAGGCAGAGCCCAGCCCAAAATCCTGGAAAGGAGGCTGTGTTTAGAGTCACAGGACCCCCTTCAAATCCCAGCTCTACCACTTATTACCTGGGTGACCTCGGGCTTCAGTTTCCTCATCTATAACATGTAAAATCAGGGAATCTTAACCTAGAGGCCATGAACCTCCAAGAGAGACAGAGAAGGAATTCCAACGCCATTGGTTTCCTTTGTTTTGGGGGGGGTTTTTTGTTTTTGTTTTTGTTTTTGTTTTTGTTTTTGTGGGGCAATGGGGGTTAAGTGACTTGCCCAGGGTCACACAGCTAGTAAGTGTTAAGTGTCTGAGGCTGGATTTGAACTCAGGTACTCCTGACTCCAGGGCCAGCGCTTTAACCACTGCACCATCTAGCTGCCCCCCATTGGTTTCCTTTGTAATCCGATGTATTTTACTTTGGGCATTGAAAACCATGACCTCTGAGAAGGGGCCTGGCCCATGACACAAAACCCAGATGGTCTCTAAGGGCCCTTCCAATGCTCAATAATATAACCTCAGGATAACTTCTTTGGGTCACAGGAGGGTGGGGTCACAGGGGATGATGCTGGGGTCTTGTCCTTCCTACTTGAGAAAGAGCCCCCTGAGCAGTCAGCCCACTAGCATATATTAAACACATCCTATATGCCAGGCACTATGCCAAGCTTTTCCTCAGCATTGGCAGAGCTCACTTTATTCACTGGACTTTTCAGGAGCTAAATAGGGATCTGTGTCCTTATTAACCTCAGGGTCTGAGTCCTCTGGGGCCTGGGACAGGTCCCTTCACCTGAGCATCACTGGCCCTCCACTCTGCTAGCCTGTGTTACCCTGGACCAGTCACTATACCTCTCTGTTACTCTCTTCTATAAAATGAGGGCTTCTCAAACTTTTTTCACTTGCAACCCCTCTTTTTTTTTGGCAGGGCAATGGGGGTTAAGTGACTTGCCCAGGGTCACACAGCTAGTAAGTGTCAAGTGTCTGAGGCTGGATTTGAACTCAGGTCCTCCTGAATCCAGGGCCAGAAGTTAAAAGGGAAAATAATAGGCATTTTTATCCAGAGACTACTACATGCCATGAACTAAGTGCTTTACAAATATTATCTCATTTGATCCTCACTACCCTGGGAGATACATGCTGTTATTATCCCCTTTTATACAGTTGGGGAAACTGAGGCAAACAGAATTTAAATAACTTGGCCAAGGACAGACAGCTAGTAAGTATCTGAGGCTAGATTTGAACCCAGGTCTTCCTGACTCCAGACCCAATGCTCTATCCCTTAGGCTATCCAGCTACCTCTTAATATAGTTCTGGGTCAAAACATGGGGAATCTTGTGGGAGAAACAGCCAGGAGGCCATTGTCACTGGATCTCTGAGTGGAGTAAGACATAAAGAGACTGGAACAGTAAGAAAGGCCCTGGTTATGAAGGGCTTTAAAAGCGGGGAGACTTTCTGTTTTCTCCTGGAGTTCATAGGGATCCAGTTGTGTTTACTGAGCAGGGCAGTGCCAAGTGAGCTGAGTGCAGGGGAGAAGGCAGGGGGATACACCTGAGGCAGGCAGAGCTAATGTAGCAGGCCAGGCTGGAGATGACAAGGCCTGCACCAGCAGAGTGGCTATGGACAGAAAAAGGGGAGTATGGCAGAAATGTGGTCAAGATAGAAACAACAGGCCTTAGCAACAGATGGGATGTGGGCAAGTAAGAGAGAGTGAAGAGTTGAGAATGACCCCTCAGTTGTAAGCCTGGGTGACTGAAGTGCTGGGAAGAAGGGAAGGTTTGGGGCAAAGCTAATAAAGTGCAGTTGGGGACATGTCCATTTGAAGGTATCTACAGGGCAGCCATCCCTCTGAGATGTCTAGCAGGCAGCTGGAAATGTGAGGCTGTAGGCACTGCAGCTGGGCAAACACATCTGAGAATCAGCTGCATAGAAATGACAGTTGAATCCATGGGAGGTGATGAGGGAGAAGAGAAGAGAGTCCAAGATAAAGCTTGGAGGGATCTTGTGAGGGCCTGACCTGAAGATCCAGCGACCAAGGCAGAGAAGGAGTGGTGAGACTGGCGGGAGGAGAACCGGGAGAGAGCAAGCAGTATCGGGTACACCTAGAGAGAAGAAAGGATCAAGAAGAAGAGGGTGATTAACAGTGTCAAAGGCTGCAGACAGGTCTCCACATTTTCCCAGCAAGGTCCTATCCCATATCTTGCCCAAACTCTGAAAAGTCTGAAGCTACCCTCAGAAATAAGGAAAACCAGATTCCCAGAACCTCCTCCTCAGGGATTGTGCTAAATGGCTTCTAAGGTCCCTTCCAGAGGTTTCTATGGGAAAGCTGTGTTCCAGGATAGGCGGACCCAACTCCCAACACACTTGGGGCAGGTAATTGGCCTTAAGTTTATGGTCAGAAGATGGTCTGCACCATGCAAGCCAGCATGTTCTTAACAAATCTGAAGTCTTTGGTGAGTATGCATGTCATCTCTCCCCAGGTGACATCAGAATCTCTCTGTCAGCCCTGGTCTCTCCCCCCATTCTCCAGCCATGTGTTGCACTGCCAAGGCCTGCAGTCCACCTACCACCACCTAGCTATCCCAGAAGCCTCAGGTCCAAAACAAACATCACCTGCCCTCCTCCAAACTTCCCTTTTTCAGTCAGTTGGGGGCATTGCTATCCTTCCAGATACCCAGGTTCCCGATCTAGGAATCATTCTGGCTTCTGCTTCCACATTCAGAGAAGGCTTCCAAGACTTAGCACTTGGACTGCCACATCTCTCTCCTGTCTCTCTCCTCTCCCTTCACATAGACAGCATCCTAGTTTGGAGCCCCAACACGTCTTATCTCAACTATTCTGACAGCTTCACAGTTGTCCTTCAAGTCATTCCTATCTCCAATCCCCCTTCCCCGAAGCCAATGGAACAAAATTACATTCTGACCAAATGAGGCCAGGCCTGACTATGCCACTCTCCTGCTCAAAATCCTTCAGTGGCTCCCATCATCCAAAGGATAAAAAAAACAAACTTCTGGCACATAGGGCCTTCCACACTCTGCTTCCTATCTACTTTTCAAGCTCTATTTCATGAACTAACTGGATGATTTCAATGGGCTTTAAATGCTATGGATTCATATTTTTAAAATATATTTTTAAAAATGCTCTAAATCACTATTTTTTTCCTAAATCACTATTGATTAGAGAAATGCAAATTAAAACAACTCTAAGGTACCACCTCACACCTATCAGATTGGCTAATATGACAAAAAAGGAAAATAATAAATGCTGGAGAAGCTGTGGAAAAATTGGAACACCAAGGCATTGTTGGAGTTGTGAACTCATCCAACCATTCTGGAGAGCAATTTGGAACTATGCCCAAAGGACTATGGGACTGTTCATACCCTTTGACCCACTGGTACCACTGCTAGATCTTTATCCCAAAGAGATCATAGAAGAGGGTAAAGGACCCACATGTACAAAAATATATAGAGCAGTTCTCTTTATGGTGGCAAAGAATTGGAAATTGAGGAGATGCCCATCCATTGGGGAATGGCTGAACAAGTTGTAGTATATGAATGTAATGGAATACTATTGTGCTGTAAGAAATGATGAGCAGGAAGATTTCAGGAAAACCTGAAAAGACTTAAGTGGACTGATGCTGAGTGAAATGAACAGAACCAGGGGAACATTGTACACAGTAACAGCAACATTATGTGATGATCAGCTGTGACAGACTTAGTTCTTCTCAGCAATACAATGATCCAAGATAATTCCAAAGGACTCATGACGGAAAATGCTTTCCACATCCAGAAAAAAGAACTGTGGAATCTGGATGCAGATTGAACCATACTTTTTTTGTTTTTTGATGTTTTTTCCTTTTGTTCTGATTCTTCTTTCACAGCATGACTAATGTGGAAATATGTTTAAAGTGACTGTACATATATAACCTATATCAGATTGCTTTCTGTCTTGGGGAGGGGGGAAGCAAGGGAGGAAGGGGAAAAAATTGGAACTCGAAATCTTATAAAAAAACAAACATTGAAAACTATCTTTAGGGGCAGCTAGGTGGCGCAGTGGATTGAGTACCAGCCCTGGAGTCAGGAGGACCTGAGTTCAAATCCAGCTCAGACACTTAACACTTACTAGCTGTGTGACCCTGGGCAGGTCACTTAACCCCAATTGCCTCACTAAAAAAAATAATAATAAAAAAATAAATAAATGCATATTAAAAAAAGAAGAAAACTATCTTTACATGTAACTAGAAAACAATAAAATACTCTTATGACCTCAATAATAAATAAATAGGTAAATAAATAAATGAGTGGGTGGGTGAATGCATGAATGAATGAATGAATGCATGCATGCTATGGTTTTTTAAAAGCCAATGTCTGACCTACTGCTGTTAGGTCAGCATTGGATACAGATTAAGGGGAGGGTCTCCTGAGCTCTGGTGAAGGCCTCCCCGAGATAGAGAAGAGCTTAAAAAGGCCTGCTGCTTCTGCTTTTCCTCTGGGGCTAGGTGGGACCCACAGATACATAGACACCTCAGGCACACAGTCAAGGCTAGAAAAGCAAGGACTCTGGAAATGCCAGTTCTAATCACTATGGTGATTGGCCTCTGGGCTGAAGATGACTTGGGCCCCTGCATTAGTGCTGAGCTCTGGCAAGGTCTACAGAGCAGTACAGGGGCCCACAGGCCAGCTCCTAAATGTTTAACTGGGCTCTCTGAAAAAAACCTTAATGTATGCATATTTTGATCTGCATTATTAGCACTTTCTTAAGTCTAGACAATCAACAAAACAAGAAATGAAGCCCAGATTTGTAGCAACTGCTGATTTCTGAGGTTCTGCCAATCAGCACAGGATGGAGCTGGCTGGAGCAGACACTGGCTGGGACAGAATACACATCTCTGCATCACTGAGGCGGTCCTTGGGGGAAGGCAATCAGCGGGAGTCCAAGTGGGCTCTCTGTGTGTGCTCAAATACCCTGGAGACAACAGCCAGAGACCCAGCCTCTGTGGAGAGGCTGTAAAAAAAAAAAAAAAAAAGTACAGTTAAAAAAAAGAATGCTTGGGGCAGCTAGATGGCGCAGTGGATAAAGCGCCGGCCCTGGATTCAGGAGTACCTGAGTTCAAATCCGGCCTCAGACACTTTACACTTACTAGCTGTGTGACCCTGGGCAAGTCACTTAACCCTCATTGCCCCACAAAAAAAAAAAAAAAAAAGAATGCTCGAATGCTCGCTTTGGGGTCAGAAGACCTAGCTTCTCATGCCTAGTAGCCATGTGACTTGAAGAAAATCATTTAGGCCTCCCTTTCCTTCTCTATAAAATGAAGGGGTTGGACCAGATGGCCCCTGGGACACCTTCCAGCTCTCTATCATGGGTTTTGCCTCAGAAACTTCCTAGCTGTGTGACCTTGGGAAAACCACTTTCCCTTTCTGGGCTTCAATTTCCTTATCTGCAAGAGGGGTTTGGACCAAATAATATCAGAGATTCCTTCCCTGTCCCTCGGAATCTATGATCTTCAATGATCACTTGGCCTTAGCTTTGTTTCTTAGTAGATAGAGCTTCAATACAAACCTCTGGGAATCCTCCAGCCCTAGTTTTATTCCCTCCCTGCCCCTCCTCTCCAGCCCCTACACATACCTAGGAAAAGGTAAATCTCAGTGAGCTTTGAAATGTCAAGGGAGGTGAGAAAGGCACCTCAGGCCTGGAGATGGGCAAGGTTTTTAAAAAGAAGAAGAAGAAGACTGAATCTTAATATTTTCAGCCACTCAGCTTGATTTGTGAGTGAGGACTTTGAAAAGAGAGTTTCTTGACACACTCGCCTGCTAGGGCAAGGAAAACGAGGAAGAGCCACTCTAGCAAGATTTCAGTAAGGGTGTTGGACAAAGTCAGATTAGATGTTAGTCCAGTTGGGTGGCATCACAAGTGGTTCAATGAGTGAGTGTACCCAAAGAGTAATGATTAATGGATGAATAGGAAATGACTCATTGTTGACTTGGATGAAAGCAGAGGTAGTATGCTCGCCAAATTTCTTAGCAGCATGAAACTGTTAGGAACGTCTATCAGGACAGAACTGGGGAGCCAAAGAAATGTCAACAGCCTAGAAGGATTAGTCAAATTGGATAATAATAGATATAATATAATATAATAATAATAGAGGCAGCTATATGGTGCAGTAGAGTGCCTGGCCTCAGGTAAGGAAAACCTGAATTCAAATCCAGCCTCAGATGCTTACTAGCTGTGTGGCCCTGGGGGGATAATCATACCATCTACTTTACAGAATTGTTATGAGAATTAAATTAAATGATATTTGGAAAAGTAAATTAACCCAGTGTCTGGCACAAAGTATGCCTTTAATAAATGATTTGTTCTCTTCCCCTTCCCCAATCTTCTCCTAATAAGAAGTTTAATAGGCATGAAGATACAATCCTAAAAGTGAATTTAAAAAATCAACTGTGAAAGTTGGGGGAAAGATGGGAAGCATCTATTAAGGCATAAAATCTCACCAACAAATGCAGAAACAGCAGAAATATTAAATACATCATTTACTGACCACAATGCAATAAAAAATTACATTCAATAAAGGGCCTTTGAAGAATGGATTAAAAATTGAGACTAATCCTGAAGAATTGGTAGGTCAAAGAATAAATCATAGAAACAATAGAAAATTTCATCAAAGAAAATTCCAACAAGGAGATAATATACCAAAAACTGCTGGGAAGCAGCCAAAGCAGTCCTGAAGGGAAAATTTATATATCGAACTTTCATCAACAAGAGAAAGATCAATGAATTGGGCATACAACTAAAAAGACTTAGAAAACCAACGATTCAAAATCCCCAACTAAACACCAAAATAGAAATTCTGAGATTAACCAAACTGAAAGTCCCCAATCTATTGAACTGATATATAAAGCGAGAAGCTGGTTTTTGGAAGAAAAAACAAAAACGACTTTGATAAACCATTAGCTAGTATGATCTTTAAAAGGGAAAGCACAGATTGGGTAGCTAGGCGGCCCAGTGGATAGAGCACTGGCCCTGGATTCAGGAGGACCTGAGTTCAAATTTGGCCTCAGACACTTACTAGCTGTGTGACCCTGGGCAAGTCACTTAACCCCAATTGCCTCACACACACACAAAAAAACAAAACCAAAAAAAAAATCAAATTTTTAAAAAGGGGCAGCTAGGTGGTGAAGTAGATAAAGCACCGGCCCTGGATTCAGGAGTACCTGAGTTCAAATCCGGCCTCAGACACTTGACACTCACTAGCTGTGGGACCCTAGGCAAGTCACTTAACCCCCCATTGCCCCGCAAAAACAAAAACAAAAAAAAAAGGGAAAGGACAACAATCTTGCCAGCATAAAAAGTGAAAAAGGAAGAATCACAAGTGATGATGAAACAAAGGAAAGAATTAGAAACTATTTTCCAGATTATATACCAACAAAATGGGCAATTTAGATGAAGTGAATAAATAGCTACAAATATAAAACACCCAAATAAATAGAAAAAAATGGAGGATTTCAATAACCCAGTGTTTTATAAATTAATTGAACAAACCATAAATGAACTCCCAAAGAAAAAAACTCCAGAATTAGATAGCTTGACGATTGAATTCTATCAAACCTTCAAGGAACAATTAATTCCAATATTAATCATCAACTATGTGTCAGGCATTCCGTTATGCACTGGAGATAGAATATCAGCTCCTTGCGAGTAGGAATTGTGTAAGAGGAAACCACAAGTGCATAGCTAAATAAATAGATACAAAATAGCACAGATTGGCGACATTAGCAATAGGAGGATCAGGAAAAGATTCCTGTAGGTGTGCATCTTAAAGCTGCATCTCAAAGTTAAGAAGAAAGGGGCTATATGAAACAGGCAAAAAAAGAATGCATGCGAGGTGTGAGGAGATGGTCCTTGCAAAGGCATGGAGATAAGTGATGGAGGGTCATGAGTGAGGAACAGAGAGAAGGACAATCTGGCTGGATCACAGAGTGAAGGTGGGGAAGTAAAGTGCAAGAAGGCTGGAAAGAAAGGTTGCATAGTGCTTTAAAAGTTAAACAGCCAAGTTTATATTTTATCCTACAGGCAACAGGACATCACTGGGGTTGGGTGAATCACATGGTCAGATCTGTGCTGAAGGAAAATTACTATGGCAGCAGTGAGGAGATTGGACTGGAATGGGAAAGGTTTGAGGCTGTTGCAAGAATGCAGATGATGAGGGCCTGAACTAAGGTGGTAGCTGTGTAAATGAGGAAAAGTGATAAATGCAAGAGGTGTCCGAAAAGTGGGGAAAGCACGATTTGGGAACTGATTGGATATTGGGAGGGAGGGAGAGTGAAGATTCAGGATAATGGTGAGATCATGACCCCACGATGCTGGAAAGGTCTACATGCTGCCTTCAACAGAAAGAAGGAAGTTTGGATGAGAGGAAGATTTAGAGGAAAAAATAATACATTAGCTGTATGGAAAGTATTAGCAAATTTCATCTAGAGGGGGGAAGTTAAAAATTCTCAAGAGAACTAGTGGGGAACAAAAAGGGGAAAGGGGCTTCAATGCCCACAACTACTGGGGCACAGACTCACTGTTTAACAAAAACTGCTGGATTAAACTGGAAAACAGTCCGGCGGAAATTAGATTTAGACCGACACCTTGAGCCCTAAATCACCATAATGGTCACATCATAAACAAAGGAGAGGAGCAAGGAAGAAAATCTTTTTCACTACTGTGGATAGGGGAAGAATTCACGACCAGACAAGGGGAAGAGAACAACAGAGAACATGAAACCGACAAATCTAATTACATAAAATGGAAGAGTTTGGGCACAAACCAAATCGATGAAATTAAAATTAGACAGGAAGCCTTTAACGGGGCGGGGGGAGGGAGGTGGATTCTTTGCCGTACGGTTCTCTGATAAATGTCTCATATTATACGTACAGATATGTCACATATACACGCATATGTTATACGTATAAAACATATTCGCTATTGACAGGCAGAGGCAGAGACAGAGACAGAGACAGAGACACAGGAAAAGAGAGACAGATGAGTGGAACGGGGCTTTGAGAATACACAGGCCACCTAAGATGGAGGCACTCATGTCTGTTCGAAATGACAGCGCCCTGCATGTAGGAGAAGACATTCTCCATTCCCCTACCCACGTGAGTGGGAGGAGCTTCTTCCCATTGGCTACGTAACCGGAAGTGCCTGCGTCTTGAACGTTAACAGACAGGACTGTCTCACACGTATGCAGTGGCGCGCGCTCTTTCTTTCCGGCAGCACCCGTGTGGTGACGAGCTGGACGGGCCTATCCACTCACGATTTGGGCACGTGACCCTCCCTTCCTGGCCCCATGATCGTCTCTTTCAGGCCCCGTGACCGTCCCTTCTAGGCCTCTTAGTCCCCAAAGCCGGGCCTTGTCCTCTTTCATTCGTCCTTTCGGTTCTAGGCGCGGGCGATGGACCCCCCAGAGCCGTGTAACCTTGGAGGCAAGATTCCGGGCCATATCTCGCCCCGCCAACACAGCAGGTAAGCCCGGAGAAGCCAGGGTGCCAGCACACAAAAGGGTGTGGGGGATGGGGTTGGACTCGGAACCTGGCGGGATTGATGCTATATGGTAACTTCATTAAACTGGGAACTTAATTCCCCTCCTTTCCCCAGACACTAAGGTGGTATAAGGGGAAGCTTATAGCCTCTAGGTATTGGGGGAACGTTTGTATATTCCCGCTATACTTTCTGACTGGGATTCACGGGACCCCAAAATTCTGCGCTTGAGTTAGCGTCAGAGAGACTAGATACCCCCCAAACCCTCTTCAGGATATTGGAGAACCCTAGGGAGGGATGGAATGTAATTAACCGGGCTCTTGGGCAATTACGGACTGGGGGGGGGGTGCCTGATACATAGGGAACTGATTCAAATTTATAAGAATATCCTCCGAGGCATTCCCTAGTAAGTCAACGGATATGAACAGTTTTCCAAGAAAGAAATCTAGGTTATCAATAGCCACATGGGGAAAAAAATGCTCCAAATCACCACTAATTCAGGAAATGCAAATTTTAAAAAACTATGAGGTTCCACCTCACATCCATTGGCAAAGATGGCAAAAAAGCATGTTGCAGGGGTTGAAGGAAAACAGGCACACTGATGCATCGTTTGTGGAGATGGGAATTGGTCCATCCATTTTGGAAAGTGATTTGGAATGATGCCTACCCCCCCCCAGCCCCAATTGCTAATTTAGCAATACTACAAGGCCTGTACCCTCAAAGAAAGACAAGGAAATGTACCTATAACATTGTTTATAGCAGTTCTTTTTGGTGTAGCAAATAACTGGAAACTAAGGGGGTGCCAATCAACTGAGAAATGGCTGAAACAAATGATGGTGGATATATGTGATGGAACACTATTGTGCTAAAAGAAATGATAAAGGGAACAGTTTCAGAGGAACCTGGGAAGACTTGCATGAACTGGTTCAGAATGAAGGGAACTAAACTAAACTAACTTTCTACAGTGGCAACAACATTATAAAGACAAATAACTTTGAAAGACATAAAAAGTCTGATCAAAGCAGTGACCATGTGGACTTGATGAAGCATATTGCTCACCTGACAAAGAGGGGATAGTGATGAAGTGGAAGATAAAGATTTAACCAGTGTGGAATTGTGTGTTTTACTTGACTCTGCATATGTATTACAAGGGTTTTCTTTTTCTCTTTTTCAAAGGGAGGGGAATGAGAATAAGTTTGCTGCCCCACCCCCAAAAAAAAGAAAAGCAAAAGGGGGGAAAAGGTTATTGGAGGGGTTTTTTTGTTTTTTTAATGCACCAAGGAAAATTGGAAGGAAGGAATCACAAACAGGGCAGCTTTGATACATGTTTAATTTATTATATACATAAAAAGAAAAACAAGATAGATAATCAGAGTTCCACATACCATCTACTTTTTCTATTCTATTATGTATGTGGAAATGTTCATTTTATTTGGTGTTTTTCAAGCTCAGAATAAAAATAAAATTTATAAGAATCATGCAATTAAAATGAGGAGGGAAATGGTTAATTGGAGAAAAAAAATCTTTGCAGTAAGTTTCCCTGATAAAGGTCTGATAGCCAAGATAAATAAAGCATTAATTCAAGTATATAAGAAGTATTTCACTGTACAAATGGCCAAAGGACTTTAACAGGCAAGTCTTAAAGAAAACAATAGAAACGATCAACTCTGATGTTCCACCTCACACCTACCTCACACCTACTGGATGGGCAGAGATGACAAAAAAGGAAAATTACAGTTGTTAGAAGGCCTGAAAGAAAATGGACACATTGGTCTACTGTTGGTGGAGCTATGAATTGGTCACGCCATTAAGAAAAATGATTTGGTTGGAACTATGCCCCAAAAGCCACTGAGCTGCTCATATTCTTTGATCCAGTGATACACCTACTAAACCTGTGCCCCCAAAGAGATGAAAGAGAGAAGAAAAGGTCCTATCTATATGTACAAGAGTATTTATAGCAGCAATTTTGTTGCAGCAAAAGAACTGGAAACAAAGAGGGTGGCCATCAATTGGGGAATAGCTGAACAAATGATGGTGTGTTGAGTGTAACGTAATATTATTTGTCCTGTAAGAAATGATGAAAGAGACTGTTTCAGAGAAACCTGGAAAGACTGATTCAGAGTAAAGTGAGCAGTATTAGTTCAATTTATACAGCAACAACATGGCAAAGACAAACAACTTTGAAAGAGTCTAGAACTCTGAGCAGTGCAGTGACCAACATGATTCAAAGCCTACTGCCCACCTGACACGGAGATGATGGACTTAGGGTGCAGGGTGAGACCTACATGGGTGATTGTAGCCAATGTGGGAATTTCTTTGGCTTGACTGTGGTTATTGGGAGGAGTTTAAAAACAAAAAATAACAACAAGCATTTATTAAGGGCTTGCTATGTGCCAAGCACTATGCTAAGTTCTGGAAGGAAGACTAAATGCTAGATGAGGAACGTGTGGCTTCCTCTAGCTTTGTTTTGTTTTGAAAGAATGGCCATTATAAATCAACCATAAGCCTTAGATGATATTAACAAGACAGTGTCTAAGACTAGGGAGGTGAGAGTCCTCCTCAAATCACATAAGACAGCAGATTGAGAACTAAAAGGGACCATCTAACTCCTGCCTTTTCTAGATGAGGAGGGAAATGGAGGCTTAGAGAGGGGAAATGCCTTCCCCAAGGTTGCATGGCAAGTGAAAGAGATGAATTTGAGGCCTGGTCTTCTAATTCCCATCTGCAGCTAGTACCACCAAATCCATGTGGCTTTTCTAGAGCAATTTGTTAAGTTGGGGGGGAGGTCACATTTCAGAAAGGACATTGACTAGCTGGAATGTGACCAGGATGGGGGGGGGGGGTGGCGAGGGTCTGAGAGGTCTGCCTTTGCTTTCTAGTGAATCCAAAGTAGCAGCTTAGAGAGCTCATTTGGGGTTATTTTGGTATACAGGATGAGTAAATTGTAAAATATACCACCCTATTAAATGAAATTAAATGGATTTATGTTATTTGCAGCAGAGCGGACAAGAGAAACACCATCTCTTTTCTCATTTGGTGGTTAATCATGGAACTGGAACAAGGATAATTTTGCCTGGGGCTGGTGGGGAGAAGGAGGCTGGGTCACTCCACACAACACTGTTCCTGGCTGCACTGATGAAGTGCTGACATCAAAGAGCATACACTTGGGGATGAAGACTCAGAGTGTTCCATGGGTTTCCAACACCAAAGTGCCTGGATTGGGGAGCACTCATTTTAGTCTCTTTCTCCTTCCCCTCCTCCAGGCACACATGCACATGGTAAGGAAGATTCAATCCTCCGTCTTTAATAAGCTCAAAAGACAGTAAATCTTAGTAATGAGAAAACTGCATCTGCTAGACATGACACACTGTCTGTGGTCTGATAAATTATCTTTTTGGTGTTCAGGAAAATTTGTCATGGCCAATTTTCATGGTTAATTCAATTCAAGTAGCCTTTATTAAGCACACCACTATTTGTTGAGCCTCAGTTTCCTGATGTATAAAATGAGGGAGTTGGGCTGGCTACATAGCTCTTAAGGATCTTTCCAAGTTTCTTCTGTTTCTTTAACTGCCTCTTCCCCACTGAACAAAAAAAACCAAAACAAAGCCTATTATCTTATGACAATCCATAGTCCAGGAAAACAGATTCCCTTCCCCAGGGGACTGGAAATGAATGTCTCTCTCTCTGTATTTTAAGACCGTCACCTCTCTGGCAGGAAGTGAGTAATATGTTTCATCTTCAGTCCTCTGGACTCATGGTTTATCATGGTATCGATCAGAGTTCTCCAGTCTTTGCAGGTGGGTTTTCTCTACAGTGTTGCTTTCGTTGGAGAAATTCTTGTACTGGTTCTGTTCATTTCACTCTTCTGTCAGTTCATAGAGGTCCTCCTAGGTTCCTCTAAAACTATCCATTTTGTCTTTTATGTAACAGTATTCCATCACATTGTTTGTTCAGCCATTCTGATTGATGGGCAATTTACCAATTTTTTGCCACCCCAAAAAGAGCTCCCATAAATATTTTGGTACATAAGGTACCAAATTTGGTAAATCTCTGGGGTATAGGTTTATCTGGGTCAAAGGGTATATATGTGTAGTTTAGGGAGACTTGGGGCTTGGTTCAAAATTAGTACTGCCAAGGTTTGAGGTTCTTAATTTATCTGTATTACGGTTGGCAGCAGTCTGATGAAGTCCATGGACGTCTTCTCAGAAAAACAGTTTTAAATCATTGAGGGAAATGGCAAAAATTCAATCAGAAGCTACAGAAGCTAATGAAAATAAAGGTATGATTTTTTTTTTCCTCCTGTCCAGTTTCATGGAATCCTAGAAACATGTATATGAACCCTGGGTTATGAACTCTTACTCTATTCAGGATAAGTGTCAGGAACTACCCAAGCTAAATTTCTCTTTTTTGAGGTCTGTTTCTCCATCCCTAAAATTCTTCAGAGTAGGCCTTGTTTTTGACCTGCTCCAACTTGGGGCCAAGATGGAAAGGGAATTAAAGTTAGAATTTCCAACGGGGTACAAGCAAAGAAGAGAACCACTCCTCAACTTTTCCCAGAGGTAACTGACCTCCTTCCTTGAAATGCTAGACAGATGGCTCTAAGAAAAGGACAAGGACCCAAAGTGAGCCAGGTGCTCTCAGCTGCCCTGGCCACTGGTATTGATGCTTCCTATAGGCATCAACAATAGGATGTGACGGCTAAATAAGCTAATGAGATCTTGGGCTGCACTGAGAGGCTGGGCTTCCAAGAGTAAGGAGGAGAGAGTTTTGGGCTGACCATATTTGGAGTACTGACTTTGGCCCCAGGTATCACCTCTTGGGAAGTCTGGCAATAAGATGGACAGTGTTCAGAGAGGACAAACAACCAGGATGATAGAGGGTCTCAAGTCTGGTTAGTTGAAGGAACAGGAGGAGAGGGGAGTGGCCAGCTTTCTTCAAATATTCGAAAGGCAGTTTTGTGGGAAAGGTTGGAAAAGGCTTGCCTTGCTTGGTCCTGGAGGGCAGAATAGGGAGCCATGGGTAGAAGCCACAAAGAGGCAAATGTAGGTAAGGCAAACTTCCTAACCATTGGAACAGTCCAAACTGGAATCACCCCCACCCATTGGAGGTCTTCAAGTATAGGTTGGACAAGATGGCCTCCAACTCCAGATTTTTGTGGTGCTGTGAGCTCCCAGGCCCAGCCCCAATTTTTACCCTTCCTTGAGGGTCTGTGGCCAAATGTGGGAGTCTGACAAGTAGGACAGTCAGAAAGGGGAGCTGGAGAAGGCATGCATGTCTGTGGCCCTCCCCTAGCTGAATTAAAGATTCCCTGCCTGAGGTCAAGGAGAACAAGGAAGTTGCCCAAGTACTGGGCCATGGTTGGAAGCAAGTGGGTAGAGAGCCTCTCCTATGGTCTTTATCAGGGACATCATTCAGTTCAGTCACCTGGATAGAGCAATTGAAGAGTTTCCCGAGTGCTTTCTGTTGACAATATCTCTGCGAGGCAAGGAGGGCAGGCAGGAATTGGCATGCTTATTTTATGGATGAAAACATTTAAGCCCAGAAAGATCATGGTATAGTAGAAAGAGCATATGACTTGAGCTTAAATGTTGGCTGTGTAGCTTTGGGCAAGACCCTTGGCTCTCTGGGACATCTGTAAAATGAGGGGTTGGGCCAGATGCCTCCAGAGGTCCCCTTCCAGTATGATCCAAAGTGAAACAGCCAGGACTGGACTCCTAAATCCATGGGCCTTCTCAGCAGATCCCTTAGGAATCCTTTTGGGGGCATGCAGACATTAGGAAGACCTCAGTCCTAGGCAACAGGATCCCAACTTGAGGCCTATCTGACCGGAAGTAAGCATCCCCTGGGCCATTACCTTTGCCCCTGAATTGACAAAGAGCTAGTAGTGAGATCCTCTTAGGGTCTCTTTGGGCCTCAGCTTCACAAAAGAACCCCTGGAGGTTTTCCCCTGAAGGTCTGAGAAACTCCCCAGAATTCTGCAGATGGGGGGGGGGGTGTGGGCTCGGTTAACTTTATTTTCACCCTACCAGATTTTAATAGAATGAAAAAGCATTTACAAATGCAAGTGAGTCACTGCCCTCAAGGGACTTACTTTCTAATGGAGGGAAACTTCTCTAAAAGGAAAGCTTGAGAAGGGGGGGAGGGGGGCATGAATAGGCCACTTGGGGGCTGGATTAGGAAGTGATTTAGAGGCCCAGTAGGGGCAAAATAAGGTGAAAGCCCAGGGTCTTTGGGCTGAATCCCGTGGTTCCTGTGGGAGGGGCTTAAAGCTGCTTGCTAATTACTCTTAAAACAATGAAAAGAATTTAGAAGAAATTCCTTGCCCTTAGGTGAGCCTTGACTCTAGACCCAGAATCAATTATGGGCACTGAGACATCTTACCGTCCAGTTTTGTTAGCCACAGTTTGTGAGACTTAAGGAACAGCTAGCTCTGATCTTTATAATCCTGTAAGGTAGGTGCCATTATTAGACCCATCTTACAGATGAAGAAACTGATGCTTAAGTGACTTTGCTCAGGATCACATAACCAGTAACTAGCAGGATTTCGGCTCACGACAGTGAAAATTTCATTCGTCTATTACAGACCCAAACCAGGCAGTGGTTTGCCATTATGGTGAGGAAAGAGTGGCAGAAGGAGAGTGACTAAAGAGCTGAGCTTTTCCTTCCACCCCTCCGACATCCTTTCTGGGCATCTTTGCCAATTTGATGGGCCTGTGAGGTAAGAACTTAAAGGGTTTGAGTTTGCATTTCTCTAATTTTCATCATTATTATTATTCTCTAATTATTAGTGATTGGCTATTGATAGTTGAAAACCATCTGCTCGTATTCTTTGACCATTTATCAATTGAGAGATGCCTCATTCTTATAAATGAGACCCCTCAGAGAAACTTGCTGCAAAGACCCCCCCCATTATGTTTCCCTTCCAATTTTAACTGCATTGCTTTTATTTGTGCAACTTTAATAGTATGTAATCAAAATGATCTTATTTGTCTTGTTTTATAATTCCCCTATCCATAGATCTGAAAAAGAATTTCTTCCTTGGTCCTCTAATTTGATTGTGCTTTGTGTCTATATCATGCATTCATTTGAAGCTTCTCTTGGTTTACCTCATTTCCACCATAATGCTTTAAATAGAGACAGACATGTTCATATCACTTTCAGGTCTGCAAATAACCTTATATTCATTATCTCATTTGATCCTCACAACAATCCATTTTACAGAGGGGGCAACTGAGGCTCAGAGTGGTGAGTGACTTGCACTTAGTCACTTAAGTCTCAGGAAGGCCTCAGTTCCACCTCTGATTCCAGGTCCAGTGTACTTAAACTCTACCTTTATACCACACTGCCTTCCGAAAGGGGAAAGGCTGGATTTCCGTGTATAAATTATATGCATTATCACTTCAACCCCCAGAAGGTATGAGCTGTGAAAGTGGATTGGGGGGGGGGGGCAGCTAGGTGGTGCAGTGGATAAAGCACTGGTCCTGGATTCAGGAGGACCTGAGTTCAAATCCGGCCTCAGACACTTGACACTAGCTTTGTGACCCTGGGAAAGTCACTTAACCCTCATTGCCTCACCCAAAAAAAGAAAGTGGATGGGCTTGGCACATTGGTTTTAAGCCTGTGTGGATGCAGACAGATTGTGTCTGCAGTCCGTATCTCCAGTCTGAAGACAAGACGAGAAGATATACTGCAAGGGGATGTTCCGCTCCCATAGTCATGTTCTCAAACTGGTTTGGCTCAGCCTTGGAAAGATCATCCTAACAACAGTTACCATTATCCCTTTGCAGGGGCAAAGTGAACACAGAAAAAGGAAAAGGGACCTTGAGAGAAAGGAGCTCTGGGTTCCTCCTCTCACAAATTCTTACTTGGCCTCAGGTTTGGCCTGAAGTTTGGAGAAGCTGCCGGTCTACTTTGCCTGCTTTCTTCCAGCCTGGGAGAAAAAGGGACCCTCCTTGTAAAGGTAAACCCTTCCACTTGTGCCCTTCATCCCATTCACAGCCTCATTCTCATTTCCTTCCCATGTGTCTCTTTGTCTCTCTCTCTCACTCTCATCTATCAAAAGGCTCCTTCCTTCCCTGGCCAACAAAAGTTTCAGCAAAGAACCTGCTATCCCCTCAAGCTAATGTCCTCTCCATTCACTGCTTCCCCTTCCTCAATTCAGTTCAACAATTAAAACACCTACCATAGAACAGGAACTCTGCTAGGTGTGGGGAGGTACAAAGACAAAATGAAAACAGTCCCTGCCCTTGAGGAGCTTACATTCTACATTCTTCTGGAGCATACAACATGGAGATAAGTAAATATAAAATAGAAAGGAATTGGGGGTGGGGGAGAAAGTAAACACTAACTACTGGGAAGATGAAGAAGGCCTTTCACTGGACTCTGAAAACCCACATGCTCATCTTTGAAAGGAGCTGAGGATTACAAAAGGTGGAGGTAAGGAGAAGATTCCAGATTTGGGGGACAACCTGTACAGAGGTGCAGAGGAAGGAAGTCATATTGTAGGAAGAGCAAGTGGTGGGTTTGGCCTGAACAATGTGAAACCAGCCCCCAAGTGCAGAGGGCTGTGAATTAACTGCCCAGCAGTAGTTTGTGTTTTATCCTCAGGTTACTTCCAAGGGGTCAGAAGCCATCTTTTGAACCCATCATTCTGTTGAAGCTGCTCTCCCAAAGGTCCCCCTTTAACTGGTAAATTCCCTGGCATTTTCTCAGGCTTCTTCCTCCTGGATGCTTATCTCCTTTGGCTGCTCCCTTCCCTGGATGCTCATATGCCTTGGCCCTCTTTCCACCAATCTGACTACTCTTCAGTCTCCTTCATTGACTCATGGTCCTCTTCCAGTACCACCTGCCCTTCCAGAGGTGCCCTTAACCCAAGGCTCCTTCCAGAGTCCTCTTCTCTATATACTCTCTCTTGATTTCCTCTTCACCTCTCTGCAGCTTTTATCCAAATCTCTATATTCAGCTCTAGCTCCCATCACTCCCCTGACTTCCAGCTTAGAATTTCTGACTCTACACTACATTCCATTGCAGACTTTTTCCTCTATCAATATAATCTCAAGTGCACGCGCTCCTGTGTGTGTGTGTGTGTGTGTGTGTATGATTAATTATGCTAATTATTTTACTAACTCTTTGCATCTCTGGAGGAAATCCAGGCATCTCAAATTTAACCTGTCCAAAACTAAGCTCCTCATTTTCTCCTCGTACGTCTCTATGAATGGTACCACAAAGCTCCATCCAGTCATCCAAGATTGAGAACTCAAAAGAATGTTCCCCCTTCCTTCTCCTTCACAATGCGGCACCTTGCGCACCCCCCATGCATACTTCTACCCAGTCAGTTGTCAGATCCTACAATTAGACCTCCACAGCATGCCTCAGATCGATCCCCTGCTTTGTGTTTATATGGCCTACCAACGTAGCTTAGGCTCTCACTACTGCTGACCTGAACAAAGCCTCCTAACTGGCCTCTTGGCCTTTCTCCTCTTCTATTCCATCTTTCAGGCAGCTACACAAATAATCTTGACCATGAAATGATCAAGACAAGCCAAGAACTGGGTAGCTGTTCTACTTATGGTCAAAGAGTGTGCCAGAAGAGGAACACATAGCCCAAGGTCCCCATCACATCATTGTGCTTCCATGCCAGCTTTGTCCTCCTCCTTTCCAAGTGGTCTGTGGGCCCCTACCCTCGTTCAGCTGCATGATTATGATAGCCTAACCAGCCTTCCCTGACTCCCGTGTCTCTCTCCCCCAAGTTATCCTTCAAACAGCTGCTAGAGCATATTCCTTATGCAGTGGAAGAAATTTTAATCTTTTCTTTTTTATCACCTAACTTTCCACCTATATCCCTCTTCCACCCCATTCTTTTAACAAATAATTTTTTTTAAAGGAAAAAGAAGAGCCACAGCCATCATCAAGAGTGGGAGGTAATGCCTCATAGTGCCATCTCCTTGGAGAAGCCTTTCCTGACTATCTTAATTGTTCATTCTCTCCCCCTTCTCCTCAAATGAACACGAGTATATTCATCTGTGTACTATTGATTGTGTCTCTCCCCCAAAAGGTGACTGTCATCTCCCCAATGGTAATGCTAGTGCTCATTGGTTGAATTGGGTGGGAGGAGGTTCTGCATTGTCCAAAGGGTCACACGCTGCCTTTGAGGTGCCTGCCACTGGCCTTCATCTAGATCCTGGCTGCTCCCTGGCCCCTTTGCATGGTGAGATTGGAATCTGAGATGCCAGGAGCGGCAGAAGGAGGAATCAGCAAGCAGTACCTGGAGATGGGTATGGCATGGAGTGGTAGCATTTACCAGGGACACTGTGGTACTGTAGAAAGAGAAAATTAGTGGAAAGGTCAGGGAACCTGGAGTTTAGTAGCCTCTCTGACATGATGGCTGAGACAAAAACCCTTCTGCTCTCTGTGTCTGTTTCTTCTTCTGTCTCTGCTGTTTCTGGGGCCCCCAGGACTCCTTGACCCTTTAATCATGCCCTCAGTGTATTTGCCTGACTGAACTAATTTTCGTTTTTAATTGTTCTGAAGAACAAAACCCTGCAGTTCTAAATAACTCATTCCTGCGTGGGAATTTACGCTTTCCATATGTACAAAGCTTTGGCCTGGCACTGAGAAAGCCAAGGCAGGAGGTCCAGCCACTTTCCATCAGTCAGCTGTGGCCTGAAAAATGCTGGTCGCATAATTCTGCTCCTCTGTGGGAGTTTTTCTAGCAAGGGAGTGGGCTGCCCTGGAGAGAAGGGAGGATCCCATCCCTGAGATGTCAGTCAAGAAAAGCTGCACAGGGATTCCTTCAGCTCCGTCAAATAAGCACCTACCATTGTGCCAGGCGACAAAGAAATCAAATAGTCCCTGTCCTCAATGAGCTTACATTCTATTTTTGATTATATTAAAATTTAGAAGGGCCCTTCACGGCTCTGCTTTTTAAAGTCTTTATCAGAAATGAATGCTGAATTCATTCCATTGCAGACTTTTACTAACAGAAACCTCTTTGCATCCCCTGAGGAAATCCAATTCGATGACAGTGAATCATGTTTGCTGTAATCTCAAGAGGAAGTATAACATTGAAGAGAATGCTTTCCCTTAGAGAGACCTGGGTTCATATCCTGCCCGATAATACTTATTCGCTGTGTGACCCTAAGAAAATCATTTACCTTCTCTGAGCCTTAGTTGCCTCATCTGTCAAACAGGGATAATAATCCCAGTAGAACCTGCCTTACAGGGTGGTCCTGATGTTCAAATGAACTAATGCACTTTGCACACTGAAATGTTAATTATTGTTAAGATCATTATAAGCTGCAGAGAAGTACTACATTGGGAGAGGGAGTTTCCTCACATAGGAGCTCCCTATTCTAGTGAAATCACAGCTTTTCCAAATCCCTGTTCCTAAGATTATTATTTTTTTTAATGTTTACCTCTTGCCTCAAGTCTTCATTAGTGAAATGGGTCTATAGTTGCTCCTTCCATCAAGCTGAAATGGGCCTTGCTACACCTTCTCTAACTCACTCCTCTCTCTCTCCAGGATTCAGAGGATCCTGGATCTAGAGCTGGGATGGCTCTTGGATGCCATCTAGGCCAACCCCGTCATTTTCTATATGAGGAAACTGAGTCACAGTCTGGATTTGAACCCAGGTCCTCTGCCTTTAGATCCAGTACTCTTTCCACTGTACCACACTAGCCACTTCTTCCCATGACTCCTGGGGGTGCCCCCTGAGGCCAAGCAGAACAGTTCTTACATGCTTCCCCCACAGGAAAGCCATCCATACCAAGGAAGACAGCCGATAAATGCCAGAAGCAGAACCCAGATTTGCTGCCTCCGAGTCTAACAAACACCCTTTTGGTGGATGTGATAAACGAGAGGGAAGAACCGGTGACTGCAATGCTACAATCCCCAACAGGGCACCATGGCAGCTGGCATATGAGTGAGTATGCTCTCGTATCCCAGGCTAGTAGGGGCAGAGGAATCATGCCCTCTCCACACACATGCACACACACGCCCAAGTGAACCAAAGGATGGGAAAGTCTCAAAAGTGAAAAAAGCTAAACTGAGTAGTAATATACCCCCAGCCCAGAGCCCAGGCAGAATTGCCCATGCTCAGATTGAGTCACCCAGCTCTGTACTCTTTTGGACTCATTTAGACTTCTCCCGCCCTTTTCAGCTTTCATTAGTGTGTTGTCCTCAGATTGTAAATTCCTTGAGGGCAGGGACTGTCTTTTTCATGTTACTATCATCTCCAGTGGGCAGCTGGGTGGCCCAGGGTTCTAGGCTTGGATTCAGGAAGATCCATGTTCCTGAGTTCAAATTAGGTCTATGACACTTAGTAGCTGTGTGACCCTAGGCAAGTCACTTCACCCCGTTTGCCTCAGTTCCTTACATCTAAAAAACAAGCTGGAGAAGGAAATGACAGGCTACCTCCAGTATCTCTGCCAAGAAAGCCCCAAATGGCATCATAAGTGTTGGACACAACTAAAACCACTGCACAGCATTCATCCCTGGTGCTTAGCACACTGCCTGGTACTCCCTGGTGATTCATAAATGTTTCTTAACAGATGAGACGTGAATGGCCTGGAGAGGGTCTCTCTAAGTTTTTCTGTGCCCTTCCAGCTCAGGTTTCCCTGCCCAAATGAAGCCTGGGCTTGGCCCTGTCGCTTTCTCTGTTGCACCAATGATCTTACTCCTAAAGGAGAGACTTGCCCAAGATCATGTCGTTGGGCCCAAGTAGCTAAGCCAGGATTACTGAGGCTAGAGCAGCCAGTACCTGCCAGCTTCCAGCCAGGCTATTTTGGGCAGTGCTAGGCCAGGCTAGGCCCCTGGAGAAGATTCTCACTGGGGCAGATAGAATTTCTCCTGAAACATTTGGGGAACATAGCTTGCAGGGAGGAGAAAGATGTGATTGGGAGGGAGAAGGGTACCTCTAGAAGCCCTTCACAGAAGGCCTGTTCAGCTTGAATCCGGCAGGACAATTCGATTCAGTTCAGCCAACATTTGTTAAGCCTCTGCTTTGTGCTAACTACTGGGGGTACAAAGACAAACTGGAAAATAGACCCGAGGGGTTGAGATTAACAGTGGGAAACAAGTGGTGAATAAGGCTTTGATGAAGCACCTACTACATATCAGCCACTGGGGATACAAAGAAAGGGAAAAGACAGGCCCTGTTCCCAAGGAGCTCATAGACTAATGGGGTAGCAACGCAAACAGCTATGTACAAACAAGCTATACACATGATAACCTGGAAACTATGGGGAGGGGACTAGAATTGAGGGATCAGGACTTTTTCTAGAAGGTGGGATTTTAGCTGAGACTTGAGGGAAGCCAGGAGGAAGAGATGAAAGGGGGTTGTCAGCCTTCAAGAATACTCTTGAATCCTGAGATGGAATGTCTTGTTTGAGAAACAGTAAGGGAGCCACTGTGACTACTTCACAGAGTATCTGTGTGGGAGTTGTGGGTGTATGAACATTTGATCATGTGATAAGCTCTCTGGTACCCTTGTAACATCAGGGGAAATTGAGGAAGGCCCCCAGGCACATTGGGTGGACCCCCTGTTGCATGGGATGGGCTAGTATGGATGGATTGATTACAAGTTGCAACTATTGGTGGGGACATCTGGATAAATGAGATCTCGGCTGCATTTGAGTATTGAGTAATAAAGGAGCCACTGAAGGTTCTTGAACAGGTAAGTGATGGAGTCGGGACCTATGCTTCCAGAATAGCACTTCAGCAGCTATATGGAAGATAAATCACAGTTCTGTTCTTTTGGTAAGAGGATCCCCAGGAACCTATGTAGTCCAAGTCTAAGGCAGACAAGAGGAGTCCCAACTCAACTACTTGACTTGGATGCAACTTCCTTCCCCCTCTAGACTGCTAGAAAATGAGCAGGTTAGATTAGATGACCTCTAAGATCCCTCCTGGCTCTGACATGCTGGGATTCTGTATAAACAGTGGTAGGTTTTGGCCCTGTTTTGACGGCTCGTATGTATGACCTTTGACCAGTCTTTTGGACCTTCTCTGTGGCCTCATTTTCCTCCTCTATAAAATGAGGGGGTTGGCCTGGATGTGATCTGCTCCAAGATCACTCACTGCCAGCTCTGACAGACATTCAGTAGGTCTAGAAAAATCCCCATGTGGACATTGCAGCCAAGTGAAGGGCTCTTCACCTTAGCTGCTAGGAGAGCCCAACCTGTTGGGTTCTCATCCCCTTCCCTTGGCCTTCATCACTGAGGATGCCTATCTTGATCTGTGAAAGATTCTCATCATCAGAATGGCTGTTGCTCACCGTGCATGCTAATGGCTTACTGTATGAGGATTTGGGAACATGAAAAACATTCTCCCAATTCTTTAGGGCCTGCCATCATAGCCTAGAATCTCATTGGGTAGAACTGGGATCGGCGGGATGGGGCAGAGGTCCTTCAGCAGGAGAAAAAGCATCCCAGGGGTCGAAAAGAGAGGGCCAAAAGGATGTGAAAAGGCGAGGGGACAATTGGGGAGGCGGGGGGAGACTGAGGCTGAGTCCATGTAGGGAGAGTGGGTGCCTGCTGCAGAAAGGCAAAAGAATTGGAGGGAGAGATTTAGCAGTACGGGAAGAAGCCGTGGTAAACTCTCTAACCTTGGAGTCAGGAAGACCTGAGATAAAGTCCTGCCTACTATATGACCCTGCCAAGTGCCAGGTTTTTGGTGCCCCGGGCAGTCACACTTATGTAGACAAAGGAGGGGTAAACACCCACAGAGCATAGCATTTCCTTTAGAAATACATCAACCTCAAAAAAAAAAAAGAAATACATCAACCTCAACTGGGATTAGGGAGGGTTGTCCCAGAGAGGGCCCTTGAGCAAAAAAACTTCTGGATCCTGAAGACAGAAATTAAAAGCAAAAAAAAAAAAGAAAAGCAAACAACTGAAATCTAAAGGGATAGGCTCATCAATTGGGATGGGACTGAAAAAATATTGTGTGTGTGTGTGTGAGAGAGAGACGGAATGTTATTGCGCCAAAAGGAATGAAGGAAAAGATAATCTCATTTTGTTCAACTACATTGGTTTTCCCCCATGGTTCTTAATTGGGGGGAAATGGTTGGGAGGGACAATGATGCCCCAAGATAGGGTCACTGACACAGTGACTAGAACTGAATGAGGTTCAGAAGGAATCACAGACAAGCAGGACAATTTTGAAAGTAACATCTAAGATTTATTATGTCATTTTTTAAGTAAGCGCTATGAAATGGAGCTTCAGTTTCATAGGCAACCCTCCTGTTCTTCAGTGTGAAAATGCTCATCTCTTTGGGGTTTAAGTTTAATTAACATTTTGTTAACTAGTAAATACTAACCTAGTATTAATAATAAATATTTTAAAATAATGTACATTACAAAGGAAGAATCCTACCAGTGGCAGGAATGCCTAGGACCAAAATTGGTAAGTGGCGAGACAGTGTACAAGCTTTATCTTTATCATCTTTTCTCCAAACTTGCTCTCCTTCTGAACTTGTCTTATTACTGCTAAGGGCCCCAACACCCTCCCAATTCTCCAGGCTCACAAGCCAGTTATTATTCTCATTCTCCACACTCTCTTCCCATGCTCCAAATGCAGTCTGTCAATTCTACCTTTGCAACATCTGTGTTTTTCTCCTTGGGCACTGGCACCACTCTGGTACAGACCCCATCCCCTCACGCCCGGACTGTTGCAATAGCCTGCTGGCCACTGCAATAGCTTCTTCCTAAAGTGCAGATTGGACACAGAGACACACCCTCTCTGTCTCTCTCACACATTCCCTTTGATCCAATGACTCCTTGCTATTCTTTGAATAAGAACACTTCCCTCCCTAGCTTCCCTAAAATTGCACCTTTAGGTTTTCTTGATTCCCTTTAATGCCTTGCCTCTTGCCGCTGAGCTCCAATTGATCCTGCATAGATTTTGGGGTGTGTACTTAGTTGTTTGTGTGTTGTCTTCCCCCATTATAGTGTCAGCTATTTGAGAGCAGAGACTTCTCTCTTACCTCTATTCCCAGAATTTAACAAAGTGCCTGCCACATAGTAGATGCTTAATAATTGCTTATTGACTAAAATTTTAAACAGGGAAGAACTCTAGAGTTGTAGTTAGGTGATTTGGGCTCAAATACCCGTTTGGCCATTTCCAGGGCTTACTAGTTACCCATCAATAAAACAAATGGGTAGAACTAACAATAAGTTGCCTAACCCTATGAAATGAATGGGTAGGATTAACCACAACTGAGTTGCCTAACTTTTATGGGACTCAAGTTTCCTAGAATGTAAAGTGAGTGGGTAGTACTAAGAAATTATAACCAATTAGCCTAATCCTTCAGAGCGTGTCTTCAAATTAGTGAGTGGTACTAAAAACAACCATTTTGCCTAACCCTTCTGAGCCTCAGTTTCCTTTAATGTAGAGAGAGTGGGGTAGAGCTGAATATCCATGACCCCTTGAAAGGTATGCTGTGAGATGATGAGCAGTGCTCTTTACTAGAGGAAGCTGCTCACACAGCTTTGGTCCCACAACATAGGTCCCTAGTCAGAGCTAGGAATTGAATGCATTTCTCCTAACTACAATTCCAGTTTTTCTGTCATTCCCAGGCTGTATTCCCCACATCTTTAATGTAGGAATGACAGTGAAACGAACAATCAAGCAGTACCCCAGGCCCAAACACTTTCCAGCTGAGTCCTATTCTGCTACTTCATGGCGAAACCAAGGTGACGAATAAATAATGATTGTGTTCCACAGGGTAGCAAAAAAAGGACATAAAAGCGAAGAAAGCGCAAAGTTATTGAGGCTTTATTTTAAATGCAATGCAAAGAAGACAACAGAGGAGGGGTGGAAGGAAGCACAGATGAGCTGGACAGCCTTGAAAGCTACAGGTTGAATTTAAATATTTAAAAAGTGAGATGGACCATTCCAATCCTTTCTCTCCTATGTATATGCAAATATCCATTCTATAGAGTGTAAATTGTTTCTGGCAAGACCTAAGAGAGGTAGCATCTTGCTTAACACTCCCATGGCAGCCAAGGGCCTCGGACTCCCAAAAATTGAACCTGTCATCCAAGTAGCCACTTTTTGCGATGAAGTTTAGCCTCAGCTATCTCCTAAGGTATGGAGGCTAGGGTCCCCATAAATGGAAGGAGAAGATACTACCACAGACTGTACAAATGAAATGAATGCAGAAGAAGCAGCATTTATTGAGCACCAGGTACTATGCTAAGTACTTGGAATGCAAAGAAAGCCCCAAGCAGTCACTGCCTTCAAGGAGCTCACATTCTATCTTTGACTGGAGGGGGGGAGGAGGGGTGTAGATGTGGGATGACAGTGTGCACCTAACAAGGTTCCCAGTAGATGGTGGGGGAAGGGAAGGGGCCAAGAAAGGCTTCTTTTAGAAGGTGGCTTTTGAGCTTGAGAGTTGGGATTTGAAGATGAGGATGGAGAGCAAAGGGTGGTGGGAGGTGTGTGGAATATAACAAGAAGTCAGGTAGAAGACTGCAAACATAAGGTCACAAAGGACTTCATTTTTCAAAGGCCACACAACTTTGTCAGTGCCAAAGCTATCTTCTGCTAATGTTCCCTTTTATCAGTTGGTGGCCTAGACCCAAGTCAGTCTTGTTAGGAGCAGGGTCAGATTAGTCAACATCACCAGAAACTTGCTTGCTGAAGATAGATGGAAAAGTGTCCTCTTAAAATATGGACTGGGGTCAGTAACCTTTGGGATTAAGGCATCCAGATGCATGTTTCAAAATGTAGGAGATTGGAGGACTACAGACTGGTTTTTACTGCTGAAATGTGCTTTGTCATCCAAGGCCAAACTAATTTTCAGATGAAGGCCAAATGAGCCTGGAAGAGCTAGATAACTTCATATAATCTGATATAAATCCCACTTAAAATATAGGCTACAGTCAAGGCTAGACTTGTAAAATCAAGTGAACGTAGAAGCTAAGATGTTTTTATATCCAGGGCCAAAGTCCACTAGCAATCCACTGGCCCAAGGTGGCAATCTCAGTCCAAAGCCCCCACTTGTATGAACAGTCCATCTGTTCCAGATTACAGTGACCTGCTAGTTGCTATGGAATTTTCTACCTCTCCCAGATTAGCAGAATCCTTGACTTCCATCAAAGTAGAACCCAGGTACAAAAGAGTTTATGGACCCTTCTCACACCACCATCCAGTGATTAGTGCTCTCCCCATCTTGAAATTGTTATTCGTGATCATACTTATGTTCACTTCCTGGTCTGCATATTGTATGGTCCCAGTAAATCTAGGCTTTGTGTTCCAAGGAGCTGGCACATAATAGTCTGCTCCCAGCCTAGCACAGGGGGGCCCCATCCTATCTAGCTTCTAAACTGTCTGTGGCTAGAAAGCAATCTCGGCCTGTCTTTTTGTGGGTTCTCATGATGAGCTTTTTGGAGTACTTGTGTGAGGAGCTCTGAAGCACTTAATGCCTTTCCTCCACCATCTTGACTCCGTCCCAGAGCTGGCTCATAATTATTTTTATTTATATCCCATGAAATGAAATAGAATTCAAAAAGCAATGAGAAGTGGTATTATGGTACCAGGCACCACATTTTTTAGAGGGACAGTTTTGCCCACTCCCTTTTTGGGCATTTAAGGCTTGGGGACAAACTGATAGGAGTGAATGCAATGGAATATAAGAACTCAGCATGGCCAAAACAAATCATCAGTTCTCCTAATTTTCCTATTACTGTTGAAGACACCACCATCCTCTCAGATACCCAGGTTTACAACCTAGGTTTCATCTCATTCTTCACCCCTTCTCAACCCCAGGCAATTTGTTACTAAGGAGTAGCACAGCACCTCTTACGGGTCTGCCTCTGACACTGGCCTGGTGTAGGCCCTCATCTTCTCAAATATGAAATCCTCATTTTGGTGTTCATAGCCCAGCCTTCACATGCATACTTTTCCAGTCTACTTCCACAATACTCCATTGAAGAAGATACTCCCATCTCCTGACTATTTTCACTGGCTGCACTCCATGCCTGGATATCTGCTTCCTGAAAGGTCTAGCTAAAATCCCACTTTCTATAAGAAGCCTTTTCCAACCCCCTTAATGCCAGTACCTTTTCTCTGCTACTGATCTCCAGTTTGTTCTGTCTGTATGCTGTCTCCCTTACACCGAGAGCCCTTTGAGAGTGCTTGAGTCTGTTGCCTTACTGTTTATTTCCAGTGCTTAGCAGTTCTAGGCACATAGTAGGTGCTTTTCAGGAGATTGACAGAATCCAGGTCGTCTAACTTATATAAGACCTAGAGGTTTAACTGAGGCTTAGAGATTTGAACCCAGGATTTGGCAGGATTCCCGACAGGATCCAGTGTTCCTTACAGACCATTTAATAGATAAAAAAGGGCTGGAAATTAAATTTCTGATTTCATTTTTCTTCTAAGGGAGGAGGTTCTTCGTGTTTCCCACTACTGAAATGAAAGACATTAGCCCCACAGGGGACTTGGGAAGTGGCCTAAGTTTTTTCAGGCCACTAGCTATCAAGGTGGGCTGGGTAGTTTGTAACACACAGTTACTTACAGTTAGGAACTGAGGTTCTGAACACTAAAGTGACTTATCCATGGCCACACAACTTAAGTTACTTTTGGAGGTGAAATTTGAGTCCCAGTCTTGCTGAATCCTGGCCTACCATTCTAACCAAAGAGTGCTGATGCATTGACACAGAAGATACTTTTGTCGATGCTTTCACAAATCTCTGAAGTCTCTTACTTGGTATTTTAAGGTAAAGCCAAATCTTTGGCACCTCCCAAAGCACCCAGGACAACGTGCCACACACTACCACCAGTTGTGCCGCTGACAAACAAGCCATCATGTACACCCTCCTCACTCATGCTTCAAACTCCAGGCTTCCTTTCATTTCTACTTCCTCAGGCTCCGTTTTTCTCATTGAGACGTTCCCTAGTCACTACCAGACAACTAGATAGTGTGGTGGCTAAATTGCTAGCTCCGGACATAAGGAAACAACTACCTGGGTTATAAGATGACAATGGCAGTTGCCATTGAATTCAGATGAAATCACTAGCATCTCAGGTATGTAAAGTGCTTAATGTTATTTCATTTAGCAACCCTGAAGTAGGTGCCATTTTACGGAGGAGGAAACTGAGGCTGAGTTCCCCTTAGAACCGTAGAAAGAAGTGGCATAGAGGAAGATGGAGTTGAACTTCAATGGTTTAGGTGTCCCACAGTGGGAGGGGCTGCCCAGAGAGAGAAGTAGGCTTCCTTTCCCTGAAGGGATTTAAACAGAGGCTTCTTCTACCCCTAAATTTGTCCCTATCCCAACAGGTTTTTCCGAAAGGAATATACATGTAAATATGGATATGTGTGTTGGGGGGGGGGTGCATAAATAAGACCTCTTGCAGGATACATAGGTAGACTAGGGCCCTGAGTCTAGGTAGCTCCGAGGGAATTCTTTTTTTTGGGGGGGGGGGGTTGTGTTTCAATTTGGGACTTAGTTCTTTTGAGACTGGGCTTCCAGCCACTCAGGGGAGCCCATTCCCACTTGGAGATTTTGGTCTGCTCCATTTCCACTCTGATTAGTTGGCCCCTCCTTAGGCATCCTGTCAGGAGCTCACCATTTTGGTGTTGGGTTTAACCAGGGCAGCTGGGTGGTGTGACAGATATCATGTGGGACTTGGAGCCAGGAATACATGAATTCAAATCCAGGCTCAGACACTAAACTGCCGCCCAGGGCAAATCACTCTGAGTTTCCTTGCCTTCTCAATATTGTGAGGATTAAATGAGATAATTGTCCAGTTCCTGGCATTAGCAGGCACACTACCATTGCTTATTCCCTTCCTCTTCAAAGGAAGCATCAGCCTCCCCCGCAGCATAGATTACCAGTGTAAACCCCACCCCCATACCTGGCAAGGATTTATTTTTTAAAAAGAAACAAATGTAACTCCACTAGTATGAGGAGAATCTGAGTGTTTTCCCTATTTCATCTTTTTCTCTACAACTGGATATGAAAGCACATGACCACGCCCATTTTAAAAGGCTAGATGAGATCATTTGTGCAAAGCACTTTGCCAGCCTTAGAGCATTCTATACACACCAGCTAGATCATAACGACAGTTTTACAGTTGAGACTGAGGTGCAGATTTGCTCATAGTTCTAGTCAGCAAACTGAATGGGATGCTCAGTTCTTGCCAGTGAGGTCCTTTTTTCAACCTGCCTGCTTGCTACCACCTCTTCTCCACTGCTGTACTGTGCCAGGCTTAGGACCACACACATATAGTCCATAAACTTCCAAGTTACCACCAGGAAGTTATAGCAGCCCCCAAGAAAAAGGAAAATCAGAAGAGAGCCAAGAGCACGTTGTTCAAGAATTTACATGACCCCTGGGCAAATCATTTCTTTTTTCATCTGTTTCCTTAGCTCTAAGATGACTAGAGTTGCACTAGATCATGTCACAGGCCCCCTAAATCTTTGATTCTCTAACATTTTGCAGGTGACAACCCCAAGGGCCAGAGGGATACTGTAAGTTATTCTAGATCACACCAAACAGGGACCAAGTCCAGCCATGTTTCAGAATTCAGCTTGAAATGCCCAATTACTTTTAAGTTGGAAGGGATTCCCAGGCCAGGATCCACCTCCCTCAGTAGGCCATGAGACTTCTTCCCTTTCACCCCACAGAAATTGCAGCCTTGGATCTAATCCTTCCTCCTTCCCTTAGGTCCAGGACATAGCTCCCCTTTGATGCTGTCCCCCTAGGGTTTCAGGACCCAGTAGTCAGGATTGCATTGGGAAGCTCCTTAGTCAGATATGGGGATGTCTCCCACCAGAATCACTGTTGTACATGGTGGCCAGTTGTCATTAAATCAACTTAGTATTCAGCCTGTGGACTCAGATGGGTGCCTGGGAAGCTGACCACCATTTATAACCTTGTTTCCATGGGGAAACGGGTTTAAGCAACTACTTCTAAAGTGAAGCAAGACCAGGATGAGGCTTTACAAAGAAGAGAAGGGGCAAGCACGAGGAAAAAGGTAAGGAAAGGAAGAAAAAGACTGAGGATGATGGCCCATAGTTTTAGAATCCTGCCCATGGCTGTCACCACATCATAGCCTTATGCTAGAAGGGCATTTGCCAGGGACCAGGAGTCCCCTCTATGACATCCAAAGCCTTCCAGATGAGGGGACTCCCTTTGGGGAGCCACTCTAATGGTTACAAAGTTTTTCTTTACACCAAGCTGGAACCTGCCTCACCCATAGGCCAGGGCCAAGCAGAACAATGTTAATCCTTCCACATGACAGCCCTTCAGCTATCTCATCCCACTTGAGACCACCATAGCCTATTGATTGCCCTTTTCTCTTTGACATTGCCTTCTCTTGGTTGTTCATCTGACCACAGTCTCCTTTTCTGGATCACCATCCCAGTCATGCCCACAAACTATAGGAGTGCCTCAAGGCCCCTATTTCTTTTCCCTCTATTAGTATCTGCTCTTCAGTTCTCAGAGTACTGCCATTCTCTTTATCCATGCTCCATGTAGCCAGCTAGATGGCCTGTCAGAAAGACCTGTCACTAGCAGTGTGACCCTGGGAAAGTCATTTTTCTGCCTGCCTCAGTTTATAATGAACCAGTGATTCAGTGTATTTGGCGTGCAAATCTTTTTATTTAATATTTTAGTTTTTAGTTTAAATGTTTTTATCCTGGGAAGATAGTGCTATGGCTACATAGGCACCAGAAGGAAGACTGCATTCAATTTTCTTCTGACACACTGGCTGTGTAACTTTGGACAGCTCTCAAGCTAAGCTGTTGCAGAGGTGTGCTGGCCTGTATTGGTTACCTCTTCACCTCAGCCCAAAGTCTCTAGCCTCACTCCCAGAGCTAATAAGTGGGAACTCATGGGGAAGCTGCTGAAGTCCAACCCATAAGTTTTACAAACCATTATGACTTTGAAGTAACAGTAGTTAGTCTAAGAAAGCCAGGTAAGCATTTGACAGAAGAGCGACTTGGCTTTCCTTTGGCCTCTCACCCTCTCTGCCCCTTTTCCAGATGACTCCTGACATCTTTTCCAGCCCTACATCTGTTTCATATTTATGCTCTTCATTTGACAGGGCTTGAAACTGAGGTACAAAGAAGTTCAAAGTATAAATGGAATCCATTTTAAGATGAGATGAATCTCCTTCCACTTCAACCAATAGGGTTCTTTTGAGTGTGACTTTCATTTCAGATGTCAGTTTCTAAGCCATTATTTTTTTGTGGCCAGGTCTTAAGCTTGAGGCCCACGGCTGGGACCTGTCACCCTGCCTGTCTGACAGGCAGAGGGGATGTGGGGAGGGGTCCTTCCCCACCATTGCCCCTGAAAAGTCCTACCTCCTCACCCCCACCCCAGCTCCTCAAGTCATTCAAAAGGTCTCATCCCCTTTCTAAATCTCCTGCTCTATACAAAAAAGTGGGAGAAGTTCCCATGGCATTCCAGCCTAACACGAGAAAGGAATAGAGTTGTCCTGAAGGAAGTCAGTTAACTGAGTGCCCCCTAAGCAACTAACCTAACAAGCATAGCTCTCTGCATTTGGAATTCCCTTGGGGTAGGAGGGTGCCCACAGATGACAATATGGAAATCTTCCCACCCCTCTAGCCCATAGACCTCTCTGGTTAATGTTTTGGTTTGGCTTTAGGGGACGCAGGCACTTTAAGAGTCTGTTGGCTTTTTCAGTTGTCTCATTCAACTGCTCAATCTTTCATTTCATTATTTGAGTCAAATAAACTCCCCCAAGTCCAGGCTTTCAAACCACCACCCATGTCCCCATCAGTATACTCATTTCAACAGATTTCTTTTTGGGAAGACTGATTAATAAACTTTATTACAGAAAATGAATGCATCCAAAAAGGTCCCTAGATACACTTTTTGACAAGAACATAAACAATGGGAGAGACACTTGACAATAGTTGCTACATTAAGCCCGGGTTTTTGTGAATGTTTCCCCCATTGAGGGAAAAGGAGAGGAAGGTGACGACAAACGAAACAGGGAAAGAGTATTAAAGAGTATTAGGTTGGCACTGCAGAAAACAATCAGACCTAGCTCCACCTCCCAGTCAAGGCAGTGGGGTTAGGCAATATAAGAACAAGACAAGCGGGGGCAGCTAGGTGGCGCAGTGGATAGAGCACCGGCCCTGGAGTCAGGAGGCCCTGAGTTCAAATCCGGCCTCAGACACTTGACACTTGCTAGCTTGTGTGACCCTGGGCAAGTCACTTAACCCCAATTGCCTCACCAAAAAGAGTAACAAGCAATATATGTTTCCGTAATGACTAGACCAGCTTCAATTTTGAAGAAATCTTCAAAGCAAACCCCAATCCCAACAGCCACTGCTACCTTCTCTTTGAGATTCAGTGTTTTTTGAACCTCAAGAACTTAAAATACCAGTTCACTGTGAGCTAAAGAATTTCACAAAATATAAGGTAGGAATGAACCCAACTTAACTCAGATAACTCAGATGTCCTTCTGCCCTGAACGTCCCCCCAAGAGGCTTGTAGGCCTAAATAGCCTAAAATGACAACTCAAGGACTAGAGGAACAGTCAAGACAGGATTAAAGAATTCAGAGCTGGAAGGGCCATGTAGTCTAGCCACCTCACTCTGCAGCCCCAATGGGCACAGGATGGTCAAAGTAAACAAGACATGCACAAATCATAGGGCAAGGCAAAGGCCTTGGCTAGCCTTCAAACAAGCTACTGCTCAGATGGGAAACTAGACATGTTGAAATGCACACCTTGTGCCAAGCTAGGCCCAAGGCCCGTGCCCCACTTCCAAAAGACTGTAGACACTAGCCCTTTGGTTCAGTCTACTTCTGAGACTTGCACATTTGGGTCAGGCATGGAACAAGGGAGGAGTTGCAAAGAGATAAATGAAGGTTGAAGACTCTAACCATGCACTCAGCACCCAAACCCCTTAATAGACAGGTGACACTCCCCCCCCCCCTTAAAATGTCCACCAGACAAAACAACTCTAAACCTTTACCAGAATTGAGGATACAGGGAAATACTGCCCCAGCACAAAGGAAAAACCATTTGATGAACTTTGGAATAAGGGGCCTAAGGAAGGGGGAAAAGGACCATAGAAAGCGAGCTACACCTTTATGCCCTGAAAAGTGACCACCTTCAAAGCTTAATATTTTGGTTTAAAAGGTTTCCTCCATACAAATAGGATACTTTAGATGAACACTTCCAATTTTAACCTATTCCACTGGGTGCCCTAAAGCAGACACCTTTCTCAAAACACTTCAGTGCAGATGGGCCATCTCCCTACTAGCACTAACCCCCACCCCCCCAGGTCAACTATTATTTTCTACCCATTTTTAATGATCAGGAAGAAGACATTCCAAGTGAGGGATGAATATGCTGCAGGGTCTCCCTTCCAGGTCTTAAGTACTGCCCCACCTATATGTTAGGGGTGGCAGGTCCTGCTTAGTCACTCTTTCCAGGAGTGGTAGCTGGTCTGGGGCTCCCTCCTCAGACCCAGAAGAGGCCAGTGTTCTCCATCAGCTAAGCTGTGACTTGGCAGAGCTAGTGTTTCTCTGGACAAAAACTTGAGTGCTAGTACAGAAAACTGGCGCAGTACTAAAAAAGGATTTGTTTCAAAAAGGCACATTTTAGTACATATGCATACCCAACTTAAAGGGGGGGGGGGGCGGGTGCAAAATGTGCTGAGGAGAATCACCTCACCACCTGCTTTTCTATAGTTCTGAAAGCTGTGACTTACAGGTGGGAGACCTGCTCTTTCTTTTTATCCTAGGTATGTAGGGCTTCTGAACTTTGGGAGCCATGTGTTCTCTCAATATTATTTAATATGCTTTAATAAATGCCTAATGCCCAAAACTGGTGCCACATCCCCAATGGATATGCCTCTAATTTAGAAGTAGCAATATATTAGAAACCCCAGCTAAGTTCCCTAAAACTGGGGACAGAGATAAGCAAAGGACACATAGAAGTGTTTGGAGAATGGGCACTTTTTCACCCAGGCACCCCATCTTAATGCTAAACATAACAATGTAAGTGAAGGAATAGCTTAAAGCAGACACTCCCTTGAACTCCATCACTGCTCAGGTTTGATTTATTGAACCAGGTAGTGGTCTTGTTTTGGGCTGTTAAGTCTGCTTGAAACCCAGAAATTTTGAATGGTGTCAAGAATGGTTTTAAAAGTGTAATACTGTTTATTTTGCTTCAGAAGACATTTCAGCATTCTAAACATACAAAAAAAAAAAAAAACCCAGAACGTTCCAGATTGTGTTTAAGAACAGACTTTGTTTTTATCCTTGCCCTGGCTTGCTGTTTGATACAAGGCAGAACTCTACAGTTTTAATTTTAAAACTACTGCACACTTCAACTAAAAAGAAAACCAAAACTCCAGACACTTTTCTCATGCCAGCCGACCCCCACCCCCCCCTTTGTGACACCTAAGAATGGGTGCTGGGTGCTATTCCACTATATATACAGAAAGACAACTTTTAAGCTAAATGAACACCCACTGCAGTGTACCCTCACAGTGTAGGCTTTGGGTTTGCAGCCCCTTAGGAAAGGCAGAGTCTCATGTCCCCTCAAGCCTGGACTCACTCCCCCAAGAATCTGTCTAGGGGTGTGGGGTTTTGTTGTTTTTACAAACTATAGATATGTACAGTTTATAACCCAGAATTTTCTAGCCAATAACCATATAGTTAAACACCACCTTACGAATTGAAAAAAAAAATGCCTGAAAACATTTGTAAATGCTTGTTTTACACCAACAACAAAAGTGCAGAGTGAGGAGAACAGAGAACGCCTTTTCATTTTTAAAAATGTTTGGAAATATGTACAACTTTGATACAGTTTCTGGGCCACTTCATGTAAAACCAGTTACAATGTCTATCTAGAAGCACTTTTGAGAAGCTATGTGATCAGAAGCCAATTAAGCCTAATAGGGCAATCTACACCATCACAAAGGAGAGGGGTTTCATTTAAAGGTGTTTCCCCTACTCTATGGTATTCACATGGTGACAGAATATGGTACAGTTTCATTCGTCATCTTCTTCATCCTCCTCCTCCTCCTCGTCTTCCTCTTCCTCCTCGTCTTCCTCCTCTACCTTTTTCCGGGCAGCTTTAGCCGCCCCCTTTGCCCCATCGAACTTCCCTTTCGACTTATAATCTGCGACATCCTAGAAGGAGCAGAGAGGGGGCGCCATTGAAATTGACAAGCTCACCACCAGTGGTCTTAACTTTCATCCAAGTGTGTGTGGGTAAGGAGCTGTCCTGGACCTTAGAGGTTAGAGGTCAGTGAGTCAGATCAACCCCCAGCCCCAAACTCCCATGCTCACAAGAAGTAAGGGGTATGCCCAAGGTTACACTATAATGGAGCCAGAGCCAAGTCTCAGGCCTCCAGTAGAGGGCTCATTCCACTCCACCAGACCCCTTGGGCTATAACAATTTGGGGGTAGGGAGAAAATGACACTTGTGCCTTTGAGGAGAAAGAAAAAGGCAAACGCTCCAAATAAAACTGATTTGGTTGTTAAAGGATTACTGAAGGACACCTCTTTTCCTTCACCGCAGCTGTGATGGGGGAAGACAGAGTGTGGAACATTGCACATAACTGATGTGTTAGTTTGGCTGCACTGCCTCCCCCCCCCCCATCCCCCATTTCTTCTTATTCTTTGGTAGAAATCGATGGGAATGGAAAGGAATAGGAAAAGAAACTCAACCTACAATTTCATTGGTATAAGAGAGCCCCAGGTGAGGGGACTCGTCTACCAAAGCAGGTTGGCGCCTCCTCTTCAGTTTTTCATCTTTAAGAGACTTGCCCAGGATCACACAACAAGCATGTATCAGAGACAGAACTTGAACCAGGTCTTCCTTGCTTTCAAGCCAGCTATCTACTACTATACCACACACTGTCTCTCATTGGAGATGAGGAGAAGAAACAAAAGAAAGCAATCATTTTTACAAGGATATTGAAGATGATTTCTCAATACTCCAAAAGGAGCTAGGATTTCGTGGTGGGCAGAGAAGTGGGCATACTCCTTCCCTTTTCCCCTTTTTAGCTTAAAGGCTCTATGAATTGCTGTAGCCAACCTCTGGGAATAAGCAGCCTACCAATACCCCATATTTGGCTGAACTGGTCTTTGATCACTCACTGACTCATTTTCATTCATTCATTCTCATTCTCTCCCCACCCCCACCCCCACATGCCACTATCTATAGCTATGAATTTAGTCAAGCCTGTCAATTTTTTCTTTGCTCAAGTTTCTAATTTAATTGTCGGGAGCTTATGAATATTAAAAGATCTCTTTTTTCAGAACACAGCAAAACCCAAGCTGATCATCACCAGGTGTGTGAACAGCTAGCATACCTAGTAAATCCCTAGCTGTCCAGCATTTACAAAAAAGGAGAGGGGTAAAGGAAGAAGGAAGGAATCCTACAAAACCTAAAGACAAGTTTCCATTAAAGAACTTAGGAGGTCAACCATGTAGTGACTATAGCTTCAGTTTACTCTATGATAGAAGGCAAGAGATAGGATTACATGCTTAAGAGTTGAAGGAACCTTAAAGGTCCACAATCCAACCCCCTTCGTTGTACAGATGAGGAAACCGAGGCACAGAGAGGTTAACTGACTTGCCCAGAGTCACACATCCAATAAGCGTCTAAGGTTGGATTCAACTCAGGTCTTCCTGACTCCAAGTCCAGTGCCCTATCCAGTACACCAAGCTACCAATTTTGTCCTAAGTTATATCACAGAGATGGGATATTATCAGACTTGCCCAATGTGTTGGAGGTTCTATGAGGTTTGGAGAAGGGGACAGAGAAGAGTCACTGGGAAAGTGGCAGTGATTTTTTTTTAAGTGAAACATTTAGTTTGTGGTTTTGTTTTTTTCATTTAAAAAGAACAAAAAAAATCTATGATCAGCCTTCAACTATTCTCTCATAAGCACACAAAACCCCAATTACATGATAACACCTACAGCAAGGTACTGCTCACATATTGAAGGAGCTTCCATCCGAAGTTTCTTGACAGAATTTTTTTCTCTTTTTCTTTTTTTGGCCCTGACCTGTGATCTCATCACAGGTGCAGGGCACACTTCCTCCACAGATGAAGTCTGCCAACTTACCTGTAGGTCCTAGTCTCAGAGAGTTGCCTGGAAGGCACTGAGATCAGGTGACTGACCCAGAGTAACTCAGCTGGAATGTGTCAGGCAGGACTTGAACCCAGGTTTTCCTGACTCCAAGGCCAGCCCTTCTCCTCCTCCATACCTGAGTAGCCCAAGCTCTCCCTGGGCCTGAATGTGTAGCTTCTTACCTTCTCGTATTTCTCCTTCAGTTTGGCTGCCTTATTATTATAAGGTTGCTTCTCACTGTCACTCAGATTGTTCCACATTTCGCCAAGCTTCTTTGCCACATCCCCAATGGATATGCCAGGGTTTGTAGACTTGATCTTGGGACGAAATTCTGAACAGAACAGGAAGAAGCCAGACCTTGGAGGAAAAGTCATCATGTTTAGTATTTAGATCAGCTTTTGTGAACACTTCAGCCTTAAAAAAAAAAAGAAAAAAAAAAAAGGCCTGGGCTGCAGAGCTCTTGAATCCCCAAGATTTAAGGGCTCCTGAAGGTCTCAGGGGGAGGAAGAGATATGCATTAAAACCAAAATGTTATGCCAGAATTCTCAAAAGTTTCTCTCTACCAGTTTATTCCCCAGAACTCCCGTAGAAAGTTCACTGTTAACTTTGTAAATGGCTTAGTTCTTTGTGTAACTTTGTATAACTTTCTTTAAAACTGCCTCATAAATGAGAAGACATATACCCTTACTTCCTTTGCAGGTTAGAGTTGGGGAGGAAAGGGGTCCTCAGTTTTACTAAATCCTTCTTTTAAAAAAATGTTTTAATGCTTTAATCCTTTAATATGATTTCATAATTTCAATATTAAAAAATAGCTCCCTGAGAGGGAGGGGGGGAAGCCAATGTAAAAAGGTAACAATAAAAATCTATTTATAAGATTTAGCTTAAGTGATAGCCATCTCTGTAAAATCAGATTAAGTTGGGAAGATCAGCAGTACAATCTCATTTCACAGATGAATAAATGAAGCCCAGACAGTGACTTCCCTAAGTTTACAGAGGTACTAAATCAAAAGTTTCAGGGCCGGGGGCAGCTAGGTGGCGCAGTGGATAAAGCACTGGCCCTGGATTCAGGAGTTCAAAGCCAGCCTCAGACACTTAACACTTACTAGCTGTGTGACCAGGGGCAAGTCACTTAACCCCCAAAACAAAAACAAACAAGTTACAGGGCCTATTACATGGCAGGGGAGTGAAAGACAAAAAAAAATGTTTTTGTTCAAGGAGCTATCTCAACCTCAGGTCCTTCCAAATATCCAGGTCTCTCACAATTAAACCAAAGTTGTAAACTACTCACCTGGATTTCAAGCAGTCTGCTACAGACCCTAAAGCTTAAGTCAGGCAAGAAAGAAAACTAATAGGTCTTCAAAAGTTCATTGAAATCAGGAAGACTTGGGTTCAAGGCCTGAGACTAATTAGCTATGTGAAACACAGGCAAATCACTTAGTCTCTTTCCTCATTTATAAGAGGAAGAGAGGGGGCTGGACTAGGTAGATGACGCCTAAAATGCCTTCCATCTTTAAATGTAAGGTTTGTAATTATTCCTCATCTCTTAATAAAATGGAATTTAAGAAAAAACAACACCTCTGGTAAACATAGGAGGAGGGCCAAATTGACTTACGGTGGCCGTTTGGGTGCGTTAGGATCCTTCTTCTTCTTGCTACCTTTCGCTGGCCCGTAGTCTTTCATTTCTCTATCATATCGTACCTTATCGGCTTTTGCCATCTCATCAAACTTGGATTTCTCTTTCCCTGACATAGTCTAAGAAGAAGAAATGAGACAGGTTCAAAAGCTAGCCAAGCATTCCAAGGCGAGGTGATTCATTAATCAGTCAGTCAAGTGGCATTCATTAAGCGTTTTATTTACTATGTGCCAAGATTGTGGTAATCACTGGGGATACAGAGAAAGACAAAATTGACCAAGTTAAATGTAGAAGTCTCTGGCACCAGGTCCAAAATAAAATAAAGGAGGGGCCGAAATCAGATTTAGAACTGGAATAACCCTTCAAAGTGTTTTAGTCACAGCCCTTATTTTATAGAGGGGGAAGAGAAATGACTTGCCCAAGATTTTACACACACACACACACACACACACACACACACACACACACACACACACACATATATATATGTATATATCATAATGACAAGATTGGAACCCAGACTCTCACTCCAAATTTAGTACCAACCCCTTCCTTCCAAGGAAGCATTGCAGAAGGGAGGTAGAGACCTGGGAGAGTGGATTAAATATCCCAAAGGCCATGGCAACAAAGTTTCCTGACAGTTACACAATGGGGTTCTGCTTGTCGATTTCAAGTCTCCTAGGCAGGCAGGCAAAAAATATTTATCAAAGCAACATAAGAGTACTCTTTTGGGGCAGCTAGGTGGCGCAGTGGATAGAGCACCGGCCCTGAAGTCAGGAGGACCTGAGTTCAAATCCAGCCTCAGACACTTAACACTTGTTAGCTGTGTGACCCTAGGCAAGTCACTTAACCCCAATTGCCTCACCCCCCCAAAAATAAAAGTTATATCTAAAAAAAAAAAAAAGAGTACTCTTACCTAGAGCTAAGCTCAGTGAAGTACAGCAGAGGGAAGACATTTTAGTATAGGAAGACAATGTTTTAATTCCTACCTCTAAAGCAGTGTCCCAGGTCAAGCCACTAAACTCAGTGACCCAGACACCTCACAAAATGACAACTGAGTTAACTTATCTGCATCCATGGAGGGAGTTTTCCATACACTATGAAAACATAGGTATGGTTTTTTTGGTTTGGTTTGGTTTTTTTCTGAGGCAATGAAGATTAACTTACTCGCCCAGGGTCACACAGCTAGTAAAGTGTCAAGTATCTGAGGCCGATAGGTATGGTTTTAAAAAAAATTTTTTTTCTTTAAATGTCTTAAAGGAAAACAATGTAAAAATAAGGTACCTTCCACCTCTCGGAGCACTTTTTAGAAAACTCTGCAAAGTTAACAGGAACCTCCGGATTCTTCTTCTTATGCTCTTCCCGGCAAGTCTGCACAAAGAAGGCATAAGCAGACATCTTGCCCTTCGGTTTCTTGGGGTCACCTTTAGCCATGGTGAACTCTGGAAAAGATAAGTTTTAGAACATGCATCATTGTGGAGGAGGGAGAAATACAGACACCCACCAAAAAAGGTGAGTTGGTTCTCTCAGGTGCTAAGAGAAAAATTTCAAGGAAAGGCAGCAGGCCTGAAAATAAGATGACTCCTCCCCACCCCCCACCCCCAGCCAGCCACTGGAATGGGTGGGCTAGGATGGGGAACCTGGAAAGCACTGAGGACAAGGGCTTGGCCACCCGCATGGGCTGTGATAGCCTGGAGCTCTTAACTCTGGACCGAAAGTTTCTAGAGATTTGGTGCCTGAGAAAAACGGGTGGGTGGGTGTTTGTGCCAAGCCAAGGACTTCAAAAATCTCCTCCCTAGCTTATTAACAGATATGACAAAATTAGCATCCATTTGGGGTTTAGACCGAAAATAAATGGATGCAATAAAACTTGGAAAAACAGCCCCCCTTCCCCCATTGCTTCTAAACGGCCCAGAGGAAAGCAAGTTTTCAAATTAATGACAAAAAGCATTTCATATTTTTAAAAATGCCCGGCAAGTATTCCTTGCATTATAAGGAAGCTTCCAAGTTAGTCACTATCTGATCTAAAAGGAGAAAAGTTATTTAAAAGGCTGGTTTGCTGAGCCCTCCCCTTTTCCATTAAGCAAAATATACATTTTTCTAGCTCGTACCTTCTCCAAAAGTTTCCCTTAAAAAAAAAAAAACGAAGTAATGCCCCCTCCATTCTAATCCTAATTCATCTCCCCTACACCCCCCCAAGGTCATCACATAAAAATTAAAAATTGCCATTAGTGTACAATACATGGGGGGGCCCTTTGTGCCCCCTCCCTGCAACAACTGGAAGCTGCCTGCTCCCCTGGCTGGATGTGCCCCGATTCAGTAACAGTAAACTCTACTTGGAGGGAAAAGGGGGGGGGGGGAGAAAAAAAAACGACAGGTCACCAAGACACCAATAATTCATCTTCCATTTTGTGAAATGCTCCTTGATGAAAGAAAGTCCCCCTGAAATCCTTTCCTCTACTCTACTGGGGTGTTCTTACCCCAAGGAAAGACGCCTGGAAGGAGGGCCCGGGTGCGAGCTCTCGCCCGATGCCCTTACTGAGGAAGTAGAGAGGCTCAGTGCTATTGAGGAATGGAGAGAAGTAGGAGCTGCTGTTCTGGCCACAGTAGCAGCAGCAGCAGCTCCAGCTCCATTCGCTAAAATGGCTTCTCTGCCTGTGCAAGGCTCAGTCTCAGGCAGCAGAGGCTGCTATTCCTAACAAAGCCACAAGCACGCACCCCCAGTGGCCAGTGGCTGGCTCCGGGGCGCCAACATTGGGGATCCCCAGCCCCCCCGGGGGCCCCTCAGGCGCCAGGGCCCCAGAGGAGGCGCCCCTCCAGCCCCCTGGGCGGGTTTGCTGCAGTGGGGATGAGGGGCTTCGGGGACAGACGCTGGTTTGCAGGGTGCCCCCCTCCCCTCCTGCCTAGCGCAATACTCTGTATAACAAAGACTCCTGTTCAGCCATTACACTCTTCCGCGCCAGGGGGAAGGGAGAAAAAAAGTGAAAATCGCCCCCCGATCGCCCCTCAAAGACTCCCCAAAGGCTCAAGGCCAGTAGAGAAAGGGCTCCAAGGGAGGGAGAGAAAAGATAGGGGCCCCCTCGGGCTGCTGGAAGGTCTTTTCTCCCCCTCTCTAGCCTTGTACACATCTACACACAGACAGCGAGCCACTACACTGCCCCCCCCCCATTGCTGCCTGCTTTCTCCCAACGCCAGCCATGTTAATGTCCAACAGCACAAGAAGAGAGCGCAAGGGGGGACCTCTCTGAGGGGCCCCCAGGGGACTCAGGGCTTCCCACCTGGCCAGAATGATGGGGGAAGAGGCGAGACAGAGGAGGCGAAGCTGGGCGTGCCTGGGGGAGCTCTCCTTATGGGGCGAGGAACCCGGGCTCAGGGAGAGGAGGACCCCCCCCCCCGGCTGTCCCCATTCCTCCCCACTCGCCCCGACAGCGCGCAAGCTTTAGCCTGTCAGATGCTCCAGTAGCGACAGCCATGTTAATGCAGAAGACTCGGCAGAGTTCCCCCCCACCCCACCCCCAAGCCCCCAGCCCCCAGCACTGCGCACGGCTGGCTGGAGCGAACAGTTAAGTTTCCTCCGCCGGCCAGCCGACCGCCCCGCCTGGGGACAGAGCGCCCCAGGCCCCCCAGCCCCAGCCTCGGGTGAACGCACTGCGCCCCGGGAGAAGGGCTGGGGGGACTGCGCGGCGCCCCGACTCTGGCTCGCCGACCCGGGGCAGCCTCTTTGCAAACCAGCTCGTCCTACCCTCCGAAAAAGAGAAGGCATGCGAAGAGTTAGTCACGGTATAAGGGACTGCAACAGCCATATTACGGGAGGCAGAAAAATAACTCCCAAATGCCACTCTAGCCTGCACTGACCAGAGGGGAAAGGGGAGGGGGGGGGTCGGTAGGAAAACTGCATCGGCACCCCTCCCTCCCCCCGTACCCCATATACCAGCCTGTTAGAGAACACTCCGCAAAGCTAGACTCCGAACCTTCCCTCCCGGCGAAGCTGCCTGTCCTGCGCTGGCAAACCCTAGGAGCCCGAGGCGCTGGGGAAAACCGCTTTTACAGCTGTTGGAAAACAGCTGGATCACAGAGCTTTCCCTCGAAATCGCCTCGGACTCCCGGGGCATCGGCCAAGGGCGGGGGACGGGAGAAAGGGGGGGGGGGGGACAGGAAGAAGCTGCGAGGAGAAGCCCAGAAAATAGGAATAATAATTTTAAAAGTTTAAACACCTGGATTTCTTCCCCTTGCTGGTCAGAGAAGAAAGGCGAGGCGAGGAGGGGAAGAGGGGAAAGTGGCAAAGCGGAGTGGAAAAGAAACGGAGAGGAGAAAAAGGAAAAGAGAGGGCAAAGGAAGCGGGGAGGGGGGGAGGGACGGGGGGGGGGGGGGATCGATGCAGCTCCCGCCGGAAAGTTATGCAGAACCAGCGGGGCCGGCGAGGCACTGGGCGGCAGGCAGGGCAGAGGCGGCTGGGGCGGCGGTGACCGTGGTGGTGGTGGTGGCGGCGGCGGCGGCGGCGGCGGGAGCGGGCTGTGCAGAACGTACCTGTATTGTTCGCTAGTCTGGGCAGCGCAGGGCACGACGCTCGGCTAAGCACTCCCCCAACCTCGCGCTAGCTGACTCCACGAGAGCCGCCTGATTGGCCAGCGGGCTCCGCCGTTTAAAACAGCCTCCTCGCCCGCTCATTGGCTGCGGCCCTTATGCATATTAATAAGGCGGAGGCGTTGATTGGACTCGCTCACTTGGGTCATTCATTCAAAAAGAACAACCCGCCTGGGATGGAGGACTAAGTAGGGAGTGTTGGAGAGTAAGATAGTGATAATCGGTGGCCAACCTTTACTGTAATAAAGTTAGGGCGGGGGGAACTCTCCTAGCCTTCCTGTCCTTAGAAACTTCCCTGCCCCTGCCCCGGGTGAGGGACCCTTTTGTCTGTTTCGTCCAGGCGTCCCACCAAGCTCACAGCTAACCCCCTGCCCGGGACCACTCGGACCCCGCCAGGCTGCGCGTCCCGAGTGCACCCGTCCTCGGTTCGCTCCGCAGGGCTCAGCCTCTCCTCTGCAGACCCACAGCGAAGAGCCGCAGCCCGCTCTGTTCAGCAAAAAGTTTTCTTGTCATTCCAACACATTCATCTTCCTCTTCCCTTACCTTGGCAGCAGTTCAGATCTGGCGCCACTTAAGGGCACGAGACAGTGAGATCTGATCCCCAGGCTTCCTGACTGCTCCATTCATAGACGTACGTGCGAGATTCTTGTACCCATCTTGACTCGCAAACCGAGAAAAGAACTTGTTGCCCTATTGTTAGAAGAGCAGGACGCTAAAAAACCCAAATGCCAGTTTCGCCCCGGGATTGCCTGAACCACCTCTAAGGCGAAACACTGATTGTCCCGGTCCCTACTGATTGCCAGTGTTTAACCGGAAACCCCTCTGAATCCTGGATAAGGGGGGAATTTCTTTAAAGGCTGAAAAAGAAAAGGAGACATTAGGAGAGTAGTTAATAGGATAGAGTTTGGAGAGGAACAGAATGTAAGGAGAGAGTTTGGAGATGAACGGAAGGGGCAATGGCTATTTCCCCCCCTCCCCAAGAAACAGCGTTTTGCACAGTGCAAAACCCAAGCTAGTCAACCAATTAGGAGTCCACTCAGTGGAAAGAAGAACCACAGAAAAGCTTGCCACATCACTCAATCCTGGAACTAGGACTGAGTTTAGAATGTCCAAAAAGAGCAGATAGAGAAAGGAAAAAGCTAGCACCTGTCCCACTTCAGGACCCTTGGGCTACTTCTGCTCCAAAAGTCCCTTGCCACCCCATCTAAGCAGACTCCCGGGGACAGTAACAGTTGAGAGAAAGCAGCGAACGGGCATGGATCGCAGTCCCACCAACACGTAACCAGGAACTAACAGGCACCGAAGGTCCGTTAGGGATGCCCCCAGCACGGGACAAGGGGTCACAAGCCTCCCTCATCTCAGAGCAAAAGTGATTTCTAGCTAAGTTGTCCTATTGTGGTTCCCCCGATTCAGCTCTGAATCTCCTGCCTCTGCATCTTTGTACAATCAGTCCCTCATGCCCGGAATGCCTTTCCCTTGGCACCTCTGAGAGATTCTCTGGTTTCCTCGAAGGTTCAATTTATATGCTATTTCGGATGAAGCTTTTCACCTTCCCCCATTTGTCAGTACTTGCTTTCTCCTCCTCCAACTACCGGGTGCATACCTTTATCAAGTATCTCACTTCCCAGTAAGACATAAACTCAGGTCGCGATTTCCCCATTTTGCCTTTGGATGCCCAGTGCCAGTTGGGTTCCTTCTCTTGAGTCGCGTCAATTTGAGGCATCACAGGAAACACAGGCAGGTGCTTCAGGTCCAGCTACTCTATGGCATCTCAGCCAAGTCGTTCATCTGGTGAACTAGCAGCTTACAGATACTTTGGCTGGGAAGTCAGACTGGGAGACAATCGGGAAGCACGTGGTGAGCTCTACAAATTTGGTTGTCTCCTGATGAGACAAAGGGGTCTTGTTCGATATAGACTGCAAATAAACGACAAATATGCCGCCCCCGAAAAAAAGCTATTTACAAAGGTTTCCAGTCCCTGTCTTTTTTTTTTTTGGGGGGGGGGAAGGTTAATGTGAACCGTACTGAATTCTAAGGGCAACCAAATTTTGCCAATACTCAACTTCAGACTTTCCCTGATTGAGGATGACATCAGGTCCCTTCCACCACTGGCAGCCACACTCTCAAATTCCTAAAGGTATAGTCCCATTTTTTGCAATAGAGTACTACCTCCCAAAAGGGATGTCTTGCAATTACAGAAACCCCACAGTAACTAACAGATAATGGGGGGGGGGGGACAATAAGGGTTAAGTGACTTGCCCAGGGTCACACAGCTAGTAGGTATCAAGTGTCTGAGGTTGGATTTGAACTCAGGTCCTCCTGAATCCAGGGCCGTTGCTCTATCCACTGCAGCACCACCTAGCTGCCCCCAGATAATACTTTTGAAAGTGACTAAACTTGCCTTTTTCTGTTGCACAAAGTTAAATTGCCCCATCTAAGGCATGCAAATAACCTAGACATTTACAATATCCTTTCCCCTAAAGAATGTCAGCAAGTTGTAGCTGGCCACAAACTCGGACCCACTGGATGAGAAAGAGGCTAAACCAAGGAGACGATACCAGATCTCTGGGAAGGTTGTAAGGGGGCTGAGAGAGGTGTGGAAGCCAGAACACAGACACGGAAACTAGAGGGGTAGACTGGGCAGAGGGGAAACTCCCATCCCTGGAAGGAGTGGGTGGGGAGAACAGGACTGGGTAGGGAGTCACAGAAAGAACCCAGTGGAACAAGGATATAAGTTAAGAATCCAGTTAATAGCGCCCAGTTTCCAAATCAGAAGAGGACCACCAGCAAGTCTTCTAAGCAATATATAGTGCCTATATGTCCCCTGCCCCAGAACTGATTGGTCCCTAGTCAGGGATAGGGTTAAGTGGCTCTAGCAGAAGGGCAGAGGAGCCATGGAGCTGAGCTAGGCTAGTCATCCTAAAGGGATAGGGTCCAAGAGAGCTTAGAAACCCTTGTCAAAAACAAATTTTAAAGACTTAAGAACTCTGCTCAATACAATTGACAGACCTTGATTCCATCAACGAAGTTCATTAATGAAGCCCACTGCCTACCTCCTGAGGAGTGATGGATATTAAGATGCAGAAAGAGGAGACTTCCATTTTTGGAATTTGTATGGCTTGACTTATGCATATTTGTTACAAGGGCTTGGCTTTTCTTTTTTCTTTTTCCTTTGCAGAGGGGCAGGTGGGAACTTAAGAAAATAAACTCTTGTTCATTGACAATAAACATGATTGACATTTTAAAAAAGAAATACTTGTCAAGGAACAGATTTAAAACTTGGAGGGGGGGGTTGTTTGTCCTTTGTTCTCAAGCACAATTTTCTTTCTTTCTTTTTTTTTTTTGGTGAGGCAATTGGAGTTAAGTGACTTGCCCAGTGTCACACAACTAATAAGTTGTCAAGTGTCTAAGGTCAGATTTGAATTCAGGTCCTCCTGCCTCCAGGGCTGGTGCTCTATCCACTGTGCCACGTAGCTGCCCCTGTCCTTTGTTCTCAAAGAGGACCATGACTTGCTATGGATTGGATTTTAAATGAGGGAGGGCTGTGCAAGGTCACCAACCTCACTCTCCTCCAGAGCCATCTGGGTCCAGTGGCAAGATACACATCAGATGACTGAAGATAGCCCTGGATGTTTAAGGCAATTGGGGTTAAGTGACTTGCCCAGGGTCACACAGCTAGTGTCTGAGGTGAGATTTGAACTCAGGTCATCCCAATTTCAGGGCCAGTGCTCTATCCAGTGAGTCACCTAGGTGTCCTGAGGGTTAGGTAGTCAAGATATCAGCAGAAGAGAAGAGCACTGGCCCTAACTCTCACACTGGCCCTGTTGACTTTCCACAAGTCCCTTCCCCCCTCTTAAGCTCAGTTTCTTTATCAGTAAAAGTGAGCATGGTGGGTGATCTCTAAGATCCCTTGCAGTTCTGCAAAAACTCTTCTATAATTCTAGTATATCGGGAGCAGCTACCATCTAGTCATACTTAGACGTCTCAAACACTCAAGGCTGACAATTAAAAGCAAACCCAACCAACTTAATTCCTGCCTTCAAGAAGCCTCCAACTGAACCAGGCTGTGTCCCCTGTTTGAACGCCAAATACTCAGGCATTTCATTTTGGGAACCTCTTATTGCCCCAACTTGGGGGAAGGGGCAGGATGAGAGGAAACTCAACTCTGCTCTTGCCCGGGATTACCAGCAGAGAACAGGCTTTACCAGCCTCACTCTGATTCCTTAAGTATCCACCTATTATGTTAGCTAATCCCTGACCAATATGAGAAGCCCAGGAGCCCATGGGATAGAACCACATGAAAACTGACATCACCTGAAAGAAGCCTATGGTCTCCCCCCAGGATCCCGGCTGAGGTCATTTGTGTTCTCAGAATATTCAGGCTTCTCCTGGGTTTGTTTTGGGGTTTTTTTTTTAAGCTCTGAGAAGTGACTCCCCTTTTATTTCACTACCCTGAATGATTCCCTTCCCCTTCCATCTCCCTCCCTCTTCTATCCTCATCCTATTTCCCATCCTATTTCCTTCCCCCTCTCCTAACTGCCCACCAATGGGGACTCCTCCAGTTCCGTGTGTGGGTTACTTGGGCTGACCCTTTGTGAGTACAGTGGGCTCAGAGAATATCCCCCCCCACACACACACACACACAAATACACACACACACTACTCAGGTGACTAGCTGGGAGACTCCTCTCAGGCCACTGCCCCAGAATGGCTTTCCTGGAGGGCTTCTGCAATGGTCACATTAGCCTTTCTCTGGGACTCTAAACTCCTTCTGGGTATCACTTCTTTCTAGATTCCACACATCTCCCACCTCCTGTTCCCTTTGCTCTCCATCCTCATCTTCAAATCCCAACTCACTTTCCTGGCCCTTCCCTTCTGGGCAAGGATAGTTGTATTCCCCATTCTCTCCCCAGCGCAGGAAAATGTTTTCATTCAATTTAATTTAATAAACTTAAATTAAGTGCCTCCCATCATCGGGGCCCTAAGGAGATAGAAAAACAAAAGAACAAAAGAATCCTTGGGTCTGTGAATTTACTCGGACTCTTCAGTCTGTCTTTTGCATTCTACCCCTCCCCTTACCCTTTGTTTGGCCTTCCCATCCAACTTAAGCAATCCATCAGTCCACAAGTGGTGGCGAAGCACTTCCTCCGGCCAGGCTCAGCTAAGGTAGGAAGAAGCACAGCTAGGTGGCTCTTCTGCTTTGGACTCACTCTAAAATCTCCCCTTCCTGGTTTATGCTCTGAGGTGCCCAGGGCTCTCCTAGGAATGACACAACTCCATCGTCTTTACTGGGTTCCCTGAGACCTGAAATGCCATTTTATGGGCATTTACATAGTCTTGGAAGACTTCCCTAGTTCTCCCCAATGGCTGCCCCTGAGGCCAGTCATCCTTTTGTGGAGGGGTGGGGAGAAGCCCTTCTTTTTTACATCTAATGCTTAGCACCCTGCATGGTAAATAATAAACTCTTTTTTTTTTTTTTGTGAGGCATTTGGGGCTAAGTGATTTGCCCCAGGGTCACACAGATAGTAAGTGTTAAGTGTCTGAGGTCGGATTTGAACTCAGGTCCTCCTGAATCCAGGGCTGGTGCTCTATCCACTGCGACACCTAGCTGCCCCAATAATAAGCTCTTAATAGGTGCCCCCTTTGGCAGTGATAAAGACAATTTCCTGAGAACTGACCTCCCCATTCCCAGGCCAATGAATTGCCTGGGGCTAACCAATCTTTGTCAATTCTGGACTCTCCATTGACTTACGGATATCCCCCAAACAAACTATCCCCTCCCAAAGATTCCCAAGCTTACTTCCTGGACTTTAGGTTATTATATAACAAGGTTCATTTACATTAGGTAGTTTCTGTCTGTGAGAAACTTACTTTTCCCAAGGGCAGTCTCACAGCTCCCTCTGTTCTGCTCCCCCATATCAACCCTGTCCTCAGTCCCCATCTTTGGGTATTCCTAGCATCTTGTACTCCAAGTTATAACTCACCTGCCCTGTTTAAAGACCTTATTTCTCCTATATTGATGGTTTCATTAATTTCCAGGTTAACAGCAGACTGACATTGAGTTCCAGTCATTCACCCAACTTCTCAAGCCTGCATCTAACAAGTGTTTCTTAAGTGCTGGGCATTTTGCTAGGCCAAAAGGAAAGCAGCCTCTGTCCCAAAGGAGATTGCTTCCAACTGGGGAAGAGTAATGCATCCATAGGTTCTTGGTGGTGGTGGCCCTTCATTTTCAAAGAGGACCATTACATTGGGAGGTGATATCATCATGACTTGCACTGAATTGGATTTAAGTGAAGCAGGGGTGTGCAAGGTCACCAACCTCACTCCTCCAGAGCTAATTGGGTGACTGGAGGTGGCAATGGGGGTTAAGTGATTTGTCCAGGGTCACACAGTTAGTAAGTGTCTGAGGTGAGGTTTGAACTCAGATCATCCCAATTTCAGGGCCAGTGCTTTATGCACTGCACCACCTAGCTGCAGCCATGTGCACAGGTAACTTATTACAGAGTAATTTCTGGGGAAGAGGGAACTGTGCACACATACTCTTTGATCCAGTAATGCCACTGCTAGGTTTATCTCCCAAGGACATCCTCTAAAACAGAAAAAGACCTATTAGTACAAAAATATTTATAGTGGCTCTTTTTGTGGTGGCTAAGAATTGGAAATCAAAGGAATGCCCATCAATTGGGGAATGGCCAAACAAGCTGTGGTATATGATGGTGATTGAATATTATTGTGCTATAAGAAATGACAAGCAGGATGATTTCAAAAAGACCTGGGAACACTTGTATGAACTGATGTATAATGAAGTGAGCAGAACCAAAAGAACATTGTGCACAGTGACAGCAATATTGTTTGATGAAGAACTGTGAAAGACTTAACCTCAGCAATACAATGATCCAAGACAATCCCAAAGGACTATTGATAAATATTGATTAAACACAGACTTAAGCATGCTATTTTTCACTCCTTCATTTTTTTCTTTAAATCAAATTTTCTTGTACAAAATGACAAATATGGTAATGTTTTTCATAATTGTACATGTATAAACTATATCTGATTGCTTACCTCCTCAGGGAAGGAGGAGGGAATGGAAGGAACAAGGGATAAAAATTGGAACCCCAAACTATAAATAAAAGTGTTTATTACTTTAAAAAAAAAAAGAAAAGGCCATAAAGACTTGGGTTTAAGGATTAATTCCACCCCTTATTATCTGTGCCTAGATTGCTTGAGTCTTCGCTGCACCCTCAACAAAAAGCATCAGTAAGACTTCCTGTTTGGGGCTTGAAACATTTTTGTTTGGTTTGTTTGTTTTTGTGGGGCAATGAGGGTTAAATTACTTGCCCAGGGTCCCACAACTAGTAAGTGTCAAGTGTCTGAGGGCATATTTGAACTCAGGTCCTCCTGAATCCAGGGCAGGTGCTTTATCCACTGTGCCACCTAGCTGCCCCACTTGAAACATTTTTAATGGGGTATGGGTAACAAATGTAGCAATAGAATCCAGGTTATACATCCTCCAAGTTTAACACTGTATACTCTAGTAGGTTAGGTCCTGATCCAGGGAGTTACAAAATGGAAATAGTATATCTTCTCAAACTTCCTTGTAAATGTAAAAAACAAAATAAATATAAAAATAAAATAAAATGTAAAAATGTGAAGTGTAAAAAATGTAACAAGTCACTCATTGGGAAGGCTCAAACAAGGGCATTAAAGACAGCATTGGTGGATAAAGGCAATGGGGGGGGGTTGGCATTGGGCCAGAGGCAGGAAGACCTGAGCTCAAACCTGACCTCAGATACTGGTGTATATGGTCCCAGGCAAATCACTCAAACTTTGCCTCAGTTTTCTCAAGGTAGAATGGAGATATAATAAGAGCACCAACCTCAGCAGGGTTCTTATAAGGATCAAGTGAGATGATATTGGTTATTATTATTGTTTGTCCTTAGTTCTCAAAGAGGGCCTTGACATTGGGGTGATGCCATGACTTGCAGTGAATTGGATCTTAGTGAGGGAGGGCTGTGCAAGGTCACCAACCTCACTCTCTCCTCCAGAGCCATCTGGGTCCAGTGGCGAGATATACATCAGGAAGATTGGAGATGGCCCCGGATGTTTAAGGCAATAGGGGTTAAGTGACTTGCCCAGGGTCACATGGCTAGTAAGTATAAGCTTTGAACTCAGGTCCTCCCAACTTCAGGGCCAGTGCTCTATCCACTGTGCCACCTAGCTGCCTCAATAATATTTGTAGAAAGTGCTTAGCACAGTGCCTGGCACATAGTAGGTATTGTATAAATGCTTATTCCCTTCCCTTGCCCTTCTCCCTCTTCATTAAAGGAAATATGCTTTTTTTCATCATAAAAGTATTTTATGGGGGGGAGGGGGCAGCTAGGTGGCGCAGTAGATAAAGCACCAGTCCTGGATTCAGGAGTACCTGAGTTCAAATTCGGCTTCAGACACTTGACACTTACTAGCTGTGTGACCCTGGGCAAGTCACTTAACCCCCATTGCCCCGCAAAAAAAAAAAAAGAAAAAAGTATTTTATAGGGGCAGCTAGGTGGCGCAGTGGATGGAGCACCAGCCCTGGAGTCAGGAGTACCTGAGTTCAAATCCGACCTCAGACACTTAACACTTACTAGCTGTGTGACTCTGGGCAAGTCACTTAACCCCGATTGCCTCACTAAAAAAAAAAGTATTTTATTATTTTCTAGTTACATGTAAAGATAGTTTTCAACATTTGTTTTCATAAGATTTTTTAAAGGTTTTTTTTTTTGTCCTCAAGGACCTTACATTTTATTTTTGGTTTGGTTTGGTTTGGTTTTGATAGGATTTTTATTTCCAAATTTTTCTTCCACCCTCCCTTCCCTCCCCCCTTCCCAAGACGGAAAGCAATCTGATATAGGTTATATATGTGTAATCACATTGAACATATTTCTGCATTAGTCACCTTGTGAAAGAAGAATCAGAGAACAAGGGGGAAAACCTCAAAAAAGAGGGAAAAAAAACAGCCCAAAAGTATAAATATTATGGTTCAATCTGCATTCGTAATCCACAGTTCTTTTTTCTGGATGTTGAGAACACTATCATGAGTTCTTTGAAATTGTCTTAGATCATTGCACTGCTGAGGAACCAAGTCTATCCCCATTGTTCATCACACAATGTTGCTGTTACTGTGTACAATGTTCTCCTGGTTCTGCTCCTCTCAGTCAGCATCAGTACATGTAAGTCCTTCCAGGTTTCTCTGAAATCCTCCTGCTCATCTTTTCTTACAGCAGAATAGTATTCCATTATGTTCATATACCACAACTTGTTTAGCCATTCCCCAATTGATGGGCATTCCCTCAATTTCCAATTCTTTGCCACCACAAAGAGAGCTGCTATAAATATTTTTGTACATGTGGGTCCTTTTCCATCTTCTATGATCTCTTTGGGATACAGACTTAGCAGTGGTACCAACTGGGTCGAAGGGTATGAACAGTCCCATAGTCCTTTGGGCATAGTTCCAAATTGCTCTCCAGAATGGTTGGATCAATTCACAGCTCCATCAACAATGCATTAGTGTTCCAATTTTTCCACAGCTTCTCCAACATTTATTATTTTCCTTTTTTGTCATATTAGCCAATCTGATAGGTATGAAGCGGTATTTCATAAGATTTTTAGTTCCAAATTTTTCTTCCTCCATCCCTTCCCTCCCCCCACCCCAAGACAGAAAGCAATCTGATATAGGTTACATATGTACAATCACATTAAACATATTTCTGCATTAGTCATCTTGTGAAAGAAGAATTAGAACACAAGGGAAAAACCTCAAAAAAGAAAAAAAAACAACCAAAAAGTAGAAACAGTATAGTTCAATCTTCATTCAGAATCCACACTTCTTTTTTCTGGATGTGGAGAACATTTTCCATCATGAGTTCTTTGGAATTGTCTTGGATCATTGCACTGCTGAGAAGAGCCAAGTCTATCAGAGTTGATCATAATACAATGTTGCTGGTTACTATGTACAATATTCTCCTGGTTCTGCTCACTTCACTCAGCATCAGTCCACTTAAGTGGAAAGATACATTTTGAAAGGCAGTGTATTCTAATAAAGCCATAGATATGCCATCATAGCCAGGTTTGACTCTGGGCTCTGCTTCTTGTCAGCTATGTGACCTTGGATGAACCACTTTGCCTCTTTGAACCTCAATTTCCTCATCTGATAAAAGAGGAAGTTAGGTTAGATGATTTCTAAGGTCCCACTCAGCTCTAAATCCTATGGAAAGCATTTAATGAGTGTCTACTCTATACCCATCCGTATGCTAGGATAAAAACACAAAAGAATAAAAGACAAAGCCTCCTCTCTGGAAGCTTATAGTTAATTGGAGAGACAAAACTGAAAATAAAAATAAAGAGTCAAGAATAACATTTCAGGGGGCAGCTAGGTGGCGCAGTGGATAAAGCACCGGCCCTGGATTCAGGAGTACCTGAGTTCAAATCCGGCTTCAGACACTTGACACTTACTAGCTGTGTGACCCTGGGCAAGTCACTTAGCCCCCATTGCCTAGCAATTAAAAAAAAAAAAGAATAACATTTCAAATGGACAGGGCTTCTGAGTATTAACTTTCAGAGAATCCCACAGGACTTCCAAAGATTTAGTCCAGTTCTTTCATTTTGCAGATGGGGAAACTGAGGCCCGAGAAAAGGAAATGACTCGTCCAAAGTCACACTGCAAACTGGTAGCAGAGCTGGGCCTCCCAGGATCTCCAAACTCCCTTAATCTTGTTTAAAGGATGTGTCTTTGAGCCCCTTGTCTGAGCATTTACACTGTAGGGCTATTTACAATATATCAGAGCAACAGATTTGGAATCTCCAGGACTGACTCAGAAGTGCTGAATGTAATCCACTTTCCCTCTCTAGACCTGTTTCCCCATCTGTAAGATGGGAACAGGGAGGGGGCAGCCAGGTGGCGTAGTGGATAAAGCACTGACCCTGGATTCAGGAGGACCTGAGTTCAAATGCAGCCTCAGACACTTGACACTTACAAGCTGTGTGATCCTGGGCAAGTTACTTAACCCTCATTGCCCTGCAAAAAAAAAAAAAAAAGAAGAAGATGGGAGCAGGGAATAGAGGCAAGATGATGTCGAAGGACCCTTCCAGTTCGAACATTCCCCTCTATCCTACCTTGTCTCTCCAAGCTGGACAAACACTAGAAAGAGGAGTAGAGGGCAGGGAAAGAAGAGAAATTATGGGTAGAGAACTTGGGAAAAACATTTTTTTTTTTTGGTGAGGCAATTGGGGTTAAGTGACTTGCCCAGGGTCATACAGCTAGTAAGTGTCAAGTGTCTGAGGCAGGATTTGAACTCAGGTACTCCTGAATCCAGGGCTGGTGCTCTATCCACTGCGCCACCTAGCTGCCCTGAAAAACATATTTTTGATCAACTTGTACTTCCTTCTAAATTAGGGAACCTCAGAGTCAAAAGTAACCAAAAGAACAAGCAGAGAGCCCCTGTTTCCCCTGGTTGTTTGTAGCACATCCATTCTGCTCCCTTTCCATTGGCTCCAATCTCCTGAATCCTCACCACCTGCCTAGATTTAGGAGGCCCTGCTGGCCTCTGCTCTCTGCCATCCATGTCCTGCTTTGGCTGTCTATCTATCTAGCTTCTGACCCACTGGACCCTCAAGCTCCTGATTGGTCTACCCCTCTCTGACCTCCTGCCTAATCTGTAATTCCCTTGCTTTTCCTAGGCTTAACTCCTTAGCCATCTCTAACCTATTGCTACCCAGGCCTGGTGTGGCATATTTAAAACCCACTGCTCTCCAATGAAGTTGGTCCAGCATTCAATGTTCAGTCCGAGTGTAGCCTGAATCCCTCATGCTACTCCTCTGGCCTACTTTCACTCCTATTGGGCCTGTTATTCAGATGACCAGATAGACTGGAGTTTCCATTTCCTGTTCCTCCCTTTCTAATTCAGTGCCTTCCACTTAGCAAGGGCTTAACAAGTTTCTGTTCAGTTGAATTTTGGCAACAAGTCCCCTAAAAAGCTTGTCATTGACCCACTTGGTTTCTTACTCAGCCCTGGTCTCTTCTCTCCATCTTCCTCTTGCTTTCTCTCTCTTATTCCCATGAACCCTTCTTTCTATTAAGTGAGAGTGATAGTGATTTGCTGAAGCATGGCTCATATATTCCTCATCCCCATTTCCTAGAAGAGTTTGTGCTCAATTGTATTAATCCCTGCTGATTGGTTTTCCCTTTTCTGAGCACAATACCCTTCTTTTCCAACTTCCTTGATCTCATCAACGTTCTAATCTGTTCGAAAAGTTTAAGTCCTTACAATGGAGAAAGCTTTGGGAGTAGAGTAGAAAGTAGAAAATAGAGTAGAAAGCTGAGAGGCACTGGGAAAGAATAGTTGATGCCCTCAGGGAGGTTACTTTCTACTGAGCAGATACAACACGCAAATCTGTAAGTATGTACGTGATCATTTGAATCAGGAGAGAACACTAGCACCCCGAAAATCAAAAAAGGCTTTACAGATAAGATGGTTTTTTAACTAAGCCTTGACAGAAACCTATCTTTTCTCTGACACTTAGCTGTGTGACCCTGTTGTTGACCCAATTGCCTTAAACATCCAGGGCCATCTCCAGTCCTCCTGATCTCTCTCTCTCTCTCTCTCTCTCTCTCTCTCTCTCTGGGCAATGAGGGTTAAGTGACTTACCCAGGGTCACACAGCTAGTAAGTGTGTCAAGTGTCTGAGGCCAGATTTGAATTCAGGTCCTCCTGAATCCAGGGTCGGTGCTTTATCCACTGCCCCACCTAGCTGCTGATATATATCTTGTATATGTATATCTTGTCACTGGACCTAGATGGCTCCGAAGGAGAGAGTGAGGTTGGTAACCTTGCACAGCCCTCCCTCCCTTAAATGCAATTCACTGCAAGTCATTTCATCACCCTGATATCTTGGTCCTCTTTGAGAACGAAGGACAAGCAACAACAATGCAGAGAGAGAGGAAGGCAGAAGGGCATTATAGGCTTGGGGGGGATGGCCTATACAAAGGCACAAAAGTGGGATGGAATGCCTTGTTTGGGGAACAGCATGACTAGAACAGAGAGTGGGTGAAATCAAATAAGAAATCAGTTTGTGGGGGGCAGCTAAGTGGTGCAGGGGATAAGGCACCAGCCCTGGATTCAGGAAGACCTGAGTTCAAATCCAACCTCAGACACTTGACAACTTACTAGCTGTGTGACCCTGGGCAAGTCACTTAACCCTCATTGCCCCACCAAAAAAAAAAAAAAGAAAAGAAATTAGCTTGTGGAGGCTAGAGCCAGATTTGGGTTTTAACTGGCAGGCTAAAGAGCGAGATTTATCCCAGAGGAGATCGTCCTTGAGCAGGGCAGTGAGGTGGTCAGATCTGAGCCTCAGGAAGCTGATTTTGGCAGCCACAAGGAGGACAAATTGGAGAGGAGAGAGGCTGGACAAGGTGAGTCCAATTAGGAACCTGCCAAATAATAGTAATTGCTCAGGGAGGAATGGTTCATGGAGAAATCAATTTCTTGCTCCCTCCCTGTCTATCTGAAATCTGCTCACATTAGACAATCATAGGTTACACTTGAGTGGGACTTTAAAGTTGATGAAACATGGGAAATATATCGGCTCACTGAAGCCTCCCAACTGCCCTGTGAGATAGGTAAGACAGTATCATGTCCCTTTTACAGAGGAGGAAGATTAAACTTGGATGGAGTAGCCTGCACATGACCACATAGGTAATGTGTCAGAGTCAAGAGAGAAACCCAGGTCCTCCTGACTTTAAGTCAAGCACTGATTCCCCTTGAGTCAGGAAATTTGACACTTTGCTCACCCATCTTACTCTCAGCCTAAGGTATTTTCCATTGTCCCTCCTCCAGGTCCCTGGACAGCTTTTTGTTTGTTTGTTTTTACAGGGCAATGAGGGTTAAGTGACTTGCCCTGGGTCACACAGCTAGTTAAGTGGCAAGTGTCTGAGGCTGGATTTGAACTCAGGGCCTCCTGAATCTGAGGCCGGTGCTTAATCCACTGTACCACCTAGCTGCCCCTTTTTGTTTTTTGGTTTTTTTTGCCCTTGACAGCTTTTGAACAAAGCCTCCCAATTTGATGATATTCTGAATGTTATCATCATCATCTTTGGGGAAATGGCTTAGGAACTTTGACCTTTTCCCTCACTGCCTCTGTTATTGGGAGTTGATTGATTCCCCAGACAAGAAGACTCAGATCTCCTAGCCACAAAAAGGGAAAGCAGTGCAGCTGGGCCGAGGAGGCAACAGCTGTTCCCAGCAGCTCCAAAGAGAGCACTTGCCCTTCTTCCATGCAATACCACCTGTGGTTGTCAGAGAAGGGCCATAGGGGCTAGGGCTTTGTTGTGAGTGAACTCCAACCACTGTGCCCGGCACTGCTATCTCAAAGGATGCCTTGATGGCCAAACTCTGAAGAATAAGAGTCAGATGGGCCAGCTCCTGGGAAACATCCCAAGATTCAGCTTAGAGCTGCGTGTCTGATGATGCTGGTGGTGAATGATGCACGGTGATGACAAACTTCCTCTCTACCTTCCCCATTCCTGTCCCTGAGAAACAGATCCTAGAGGAGCACCAGGGCACAGAAGTCTGGCTCAGCAGAAATAGCTCAAGAAGAAAAAAGCCATTCTCTTGGAAAGGGAGAACTCAGATGCGATAGTAATAGGTACTTCATGGGGGTGAGTACCTTTTTGACTGTAATCCAGTATAATGCAAAGGATTCAACTAGAAAAAAAAATGATTTGGAAAACTCTTGGGGGCAGGTAGGTGGCACAGTGCATAGAGCACCGGCCCTGGAGTCAGGAGTACCTGAGTTTAGGTCTGGCCTAAGACACTTAACACTTACTAGCTGTGTGACTCTGGGCAAGTCACTTAACCCCAATTGCCTCACTAAAAAAAAAAAAAAAAGGAAAACTCTTGGGTATGTGTTGGTACCATTTGTGCCTTTAAAGAAAACAAGGGGGCAGCTAGGTGGTGCAGTGGATAAAGCACAGGCCCTGGATTCAGGAGGACCTGAATTCAAATGTGGCCTCAGACACTTGACACTTACTATCTGTGTGACCTTGGGCAAGTCACTTAACCTTCATTCCCTTGAAAAAAACAAAAACAAAAACAAAAAAAAAAAAACAAGGGCTAGAGGGAGAAGAAAATAAGCATTTATATAGCACCTACTGCATACCAGGAGCTGTGCTAAGTGCTTTACAAATATGACCTCATTAAATCCTGACAACCACACTGCAAGGTAGATGCTATCATTATCCCCATCATACAGCAAAGGAAACTGAGGCAAACAGAGGTTAAGTGACTTGCCCAGGTGACACAGCTCATAGGGAGGCCAAATTTGAACTTCCTGACTCCAACCCTTTTAGGTCTTTCCATTGCATTGACTAATGCATTTGTTTTGGGAGAATATGCAAATACTCCATCAAATTCTTGGACCTTTCCATAGGAATTCATTGGGAAGGAAGGAAATCATGGCCAGTGCTAAGGAAGCGGTTCTTCTGATGCAATTAGCAGAGTACCTGCTCCTGCCTTCTGGGGTTGTGAGGGTAATACTTATGTAACTATTCTCCTCACCCTCTCCCCTAAAATAATTATAGCTATTATTTATATGGAGGGGCTGGAATATTGGACTTGGATTCAGGAAGCCCTGGATTCAAATTCTGCCTCAGATATTCACTAGCTTTATGACCCTAGATAAGTCATTTCACTGCCTAACCTATAAAGCAGGATTCTTTCTCCACTGGAAACCCTAGGAGGAAGGTGCTATTTTTAGTGATAGTCTAGTGTGAAATAGCACATATAAATTTGAAAAACTTAAAACATCATATAAATGTCAGTTATTATTTTTATAGAGAGACGACATTCTAGGTTACAAAATGCTTTATGGTAATTATTTTATTTCATCCTCACAACAAACCTGGGAGAGAATGGCAGCATAAGTATTACCATGCCCATTTTATAGACAAGGAAGCTGAGGCTCAAAGATATAGGAAGTATCTGGACTTGAACCTAGGTTATGTGATCTCCAAGTTCAGTGCCTTAAATTTGTGCCCCACAGAGAAGGGATGTGTCACTTGTGGCACAAAATTCCTTAGTGTTTGCTTCTGGAACATGTCTATTTGCTTACATTTGAACATAGGGTTTTTTTTGGGGGGGGGGAATGGGGGTTAAGTGACTTGCCCAGGGTCACACAGCTAGTGTCAAGTGTCTAAGGCTGGATTTGAACTCAGGTACTCCTGAATCCAGGTCCAGTGCTTTATCCACTGCGCCACCTAGCTGCCCCTGAACATAGGTTTTCAAGCAAACACTATGAAGACCATGCTTGGAGAAGAGCTGGGAAGCTCTTCCCCACTCTTTTTTTTCCATAATCAATAAGCTCCTCCCACTCCTGGACAAATTCTTCCCCATTCCCTTCTCTCCTCTACATGAAGGACTGCTAGGAAACCTTTCAAACTAATTTAAAGCAGAAAACTTAATCGAGAAGCCCTTGGATTCTTTGGCTTAGACCTTGAGGGGGGACAGGGTTTTAAGGGACAGGGTTTCAAAGGTCTCCTCTCCTACTAGACTCTAGGCTATATGGGGAAAGTATTAATTAAGCAAAGATCTCTTCCAGCTCTCAGTCTGTGGTCCTGCAAACTGGAAAGCAATCTTCATGTATATAAATAGCAATGTGGGAAACCACCACAGAGAGATGAGGAGATACAGAGATTCTAATCTTACATTTATACCTTCTTCCTTTTCCTCCTTCCTGAACCAGCTGGGGATGCTCTTGTGGGTAGAGGAGTACAAGAACTTTGGCTTGGAGATCAAAAGGCAGAATAATGAATTCTGCCTCTTGATATAAAAGAATAATGGGGCCAGCTAGGAATGTAATTTACTTAGCCAGGCAATCAAAAAAACAAAACAAAACCCAACCCCACAGTTGAATGATAATCCAAAGCTTGGCCCAACTAAAATTGAGATCTACCCTTTTAAGAGGCGTGAGTAAAAAAATTAACTCCCACATTTGTGAATTCTGTCCTCACACACACACATACATACTTTATGATACCCAGACCTTCCTGAAAGCATTGGATCTGATCTCAAAAAGTCAGTTATCCGAGGTAAAAATCATTTACTTGATCATAGTACAAGAAAGGGACATTTCCTATTAGGAAAATTATGTGTGTATGTGTATGTGTGTATATGTGTGTGTGTGTGTATCCCAAATAATTTCCATTGGATTTCTGACTAGGTTTTGTATGTGGTGTGAAAATTTTAAGATGTTTTAAATAATGTTTAAATAACTGGGACATAGTAGGTACTTAAAAATGCTTGTTGATTGATTGATTGAATCTATCTCTCGCATAATTAAGAAACTGGGTATTTGTTTGGAGAAATAGCTTAGCACTCTTGAAAGTGCCACATAAGGAGGAGGAGGATATTGGCACTCAAAAGATGAGGTTTCATTTCAGCAGAAAACAGGGTTGTCAAAAGCACAGTTTCTCCAAGGCAATTTGTTCTCCTCTCCTTAATCAAGAGGTCAGCACTGGGGGGCGAAGTGGATAAAGCACCAGCCCTGGATTCAGGAGGACCTGAGTTCAAATCTAGCCTCAGACACTTGACACTTACTAGCTGTGTGACCCTGGGCAAGTCACTTAACCCTCATTGCCCCACGCAAAAAAAAAAAAAAAAGAATTCAGCACTGGAAAAAGCAAGGGACTGAAGAATACAAACATAGGAAATGTAAAAATCTTGCCGGGGTTGAGTGAGACACTTATCACTTAATAAGCTCAGTCTCTCCTTTCAAGTTCTTGATGTCTTTGAAAGTCTTTGCTGCTGTCTAGGGGAGGGGGGAGGGAGGGGAGGGAGGGAGAAAAATCTGAAATTGTAAAGCTTGTATAAACAAAAGTTGAGAACTATCTTTACATGTAACGGAAAAAATAAAATACCTTATATGTTAAAAAAAAAAAGAAAGTCTTTGGTTCTTTGAGGAGTAGAATTTTAAGAAGAAGTGAGTATTTGGTCCCTATGAGCTCTAACATAAGAACTCCCAAGATCAGATAGGGATTCAGTCATGGATAGAGTTTTCTCTGACCTTGTGACATAATTTTCACTCCTCAACTTTCATTTTATTGTTTGTTTATTTATTTGTTTGTTTATTTTGTTTTGTTTTGCAGGGCAACAAGGGTTAAAGACTTGCCCAGGGTCACACAGCTAGTAAGTGTCAAGTGTCTGAAGCAGCATTTGAACTCAGGTCCTCCAGAATCCAGGGTCAGTGCTTTATCCACTGTGCTACCTAGCTTCCCCCATTCCTCAAATTTTTAATGTTCTCTCTCTCTCTCTCTCACACACACACACACACACACACACACATGAACAGAGAAAGCCACCCAGGTAAAGAATGACTCCCTAGAGCCTCACTCTCAGTTCTACCATGAAGAGTCATACATGGCTCTCTTGTCTTCCCTCCTTCCAAACACATAGCTGAGTCACCTCATGGGACTGCTTGTCCCATCCCAGAGGTTCAGGGTTTTTCTGCTTTCATCTGATGTCTACAGAAAGCATCAGAGAGATTAGGAGAGAGGTTTCTACACTTGTGAATGCTATAGGCTGTGGCGTTCCTCCTTTCCCCATTTCCAACTGCTGTGCCTCCCTGAGTGTAGGAACAATGACTCTTCTTTTTTTTTTATATTGTTTTTTGTTGTTGTTGTTGTTGGTTTTTGCAGGGCAATGAGGGTTAAGTGACTTGCCCAGGGTCACACAGCCAGTGAATGTCAAGTGTCTGAGGCCAGATTTGAACTCAGGTCCTCCTGAATCTTGGGCCAGTGCTTTATCCGCTGCATCACCTAGTTGCCCCCACAATGACTCTTCTTAACAGAGGGATGAGTCAAAGACTCAAAAAGAGTCTTCCAGTTGGAGCTCATCCAGTCTAACCATTTCATTTTTGTAGATAGAGGCGGGGCGGGGACCGGACCAGGCCCTGAGAAGAGAAGGAACTTGTCTGAGAGCACGTATTCACCCACTGAGACCATGGCTGAAGATGTCAAGGCAGAGCACCCTTTGTCCTACTCTTTCATCTCCCCTTGTCTGATTTGGATGGACCATTGTTTCCTAAATAAGATGTTGAGAAATATGTATCTGTGATTAATTCTATACCTCACAGAAGTTTGTTTCAAGAGAGGGCTGCCAACTATGTCACATATGGCCAAGTTCCTCTAATATATTGGTTTGCAAGGCACACAGGCTATTAAAACATCTCAGAGCTTGAAGGCTACTGCATTTTTGTCTCCCCCTCTCCCTACCCCTTGGCCTTGGATGGTGTTGGCTTCTCCAGCCTCCTGTGTGTGTTCTTTCCAATTGAAGTGGCTTTTGGGATACTCAGCAATATAGACAACTCCCCCTCCAAAGGGAGGGTCAGGAAGAGAAGAGATGGGGGGGGGGAGTTTTCCTTGAAACTAGATTTTGAAGTACTGAAGGTCAGACCTACTGAGAGGCCTTTGATGAAAAAGCAAAACAAAACATCTCCTGAACTTTTCTAAGTAAGAGTAGACTTACAAACAGCAATAGATTCTGCAGCAGAGAAAAGGATTTTCCCTCTGGAGTCCCAGAAGAGTCAGAGGCTCCAGGGTTCTCCCAGGAAGAAATTGCCAGCATAAAGGAGAGAGTGGATGGAGGCAGGGTCATGCCCGCAGCAAGCCTGGGGCTTAGTGGATGGGGCAGTCAGCCTTAATGGAAGGACAGACAATTTGTAACGACATGAGCAATCACTAGCAACTCATGCAATTCCTGAAGAACTTTTCATAACCGTCACTTAATTCCTAGGTTCTTCCTTGGTGGCTTTGGGGGCATTGTACCCTGCTTTTCTGGATGTGGAAATCATTTTGACCAGGAGTTACTGACCCAGGGCTGCTGAGGCCTAGTCTGTGTGGTGTAGTGGAAAGAGCTGAGAAATGTCCTGAGCTACCATCCTAGTTGATCCTGGCTAACATTGAACCTTTTGCCTTCTGAGCCCCTCTTTACTCATCCCTCCAAAGGGGATAATGATCTCCACCTCCACCTCCCTCCCTCCTGTAGCTGGTGGACAAAAGTGCTTCACAAACCTTGGAGCACTGGGGAAAGGAGAGAGCTCTTGGTAGGTAAGCATCTGCTAAGCATGCTTGGAGTGTTCATCTGGGCCAGTTGGAGACAAGAGTAGCACTGTCTTTAGAACTTAAAAAGCTTTTAGCAGTATGACTTGCCGATGTTACAGGGCTAGGATTTTTTAATTTCTTCTAGAGATGAAACTACAGTGAAACAGCCAGGCCCTGACCTCGGATTGCTGCTAGGCCTTCCAGGCCTCCAGGAAGCGCAGCAGTCATAGAGTTGGACACAGAAATAGCAAGGAAAAGTCATTCAAATAGGCATCTTACCAGATGGCAAGCTGATCTTTAGCCCTGTGGTCCACCTCAGGGTTCAGAGGTTGGGTAGGTTGTTTGGAAACCCTGTAGCTTACCAGAGGCAGAGGTGGGCATGGAAGATAGTTTTTTTTCTAGTCATGGCTCTCCTTCCTTGAAAGGGCCTTCTCCCTGACAGCTCAGAAGATGTATATTGCTGGGACTCATATGAAGTGAAAGCTAGCTACTCTAAGTCAGGCTCTCCAGATACATATGCATCTATTTCCTTTTTTTTTTTTTTTTTTTGGTGAGGCAATTGGAGTTAAGTGACTTGCCCAGGGTCACACAGCTAGTAAGTGTTGTGTCTGAGGCTGGATTTGAACTCAGGTCTTCCTGAATCCAGGGCCAGTGCTCTATCCACTGTGCCACCTAGCTGCCCCATATGTGTCTATTTCCAAAGGTGATGAGCCAAAGGCATCTTGGTGGCTGTAGGCCATGATTCATTCCATCACAGAGGCAGGTTGTAGAAACAAATCCAGTTGCTGTCAGATTTCCCCTTCCCAGAATCCCCATGATCTCTCCTTGCCTTGCCTTTGGTTTTCTAGTCATCAGTAGCAGAGCCAAAGGCTATTAGAACCAAGAGGAACCTTTGAGGCAGGCCGTTCAGTCCACCAAGAGGAGGAGATGGAGGCCCCCAAAGATAACAAGACAACAGTTGGTTAATGGGCGAATCAGGGTTAGAACTTGAATCTCCCAGTGTGGTACTTTAGCATGCTACCTCTTCTTATGGGTTGGTCCCTTCAACAAACACTTCTTAAACACCTGGGCAGGTAGGTGGTGAAGTGAATAGAGCATTGGCCCTGAAGTTGCCAGGACCTGAGTTCAAATCTCACCTCAGACACTTACTAGCTGTGTGACCCTAGGGCCATCTCCAGTCATACTCATGTATATCTTGCCACTGGACCCAGGAGGCTCTGGAGGAGAGAGTGAGGTTGGTGACCTTGCACAGCCCTCCCTCACTTAAATTCAGTGCAAGTCATGATATCTCCACACGATATTGGTCCTCTTTGAGAATGAAGGACAAGAAAACAAAAAAAGAATGAAAGACAAACAACAACTACAACAACATTAAACACCTACTGTGTGCAGAGCCCTTTGCTAAGTATTGGGAGTGATACAAAGTTCAACAAGCATTTGGGACATTAGGGCAAGGCATATAGGGTTGGGGGACACAAAAACAAAACTGAAACAGCCTTTGTCTTGAACAAGTTTACATTCTGTGGGGGAAGAGAAATGTTATAGAGAGGGGAGGGCACTAACAATTGGTCAGGAAAGGGAGCTGAGCTTAGAGTTAAGTCTAGTAAGGGGGAGAGGACAATAGGCTATGTGAGATCCAAGGTGGGTGAAGTGAGCTGAGGGATGTGCCATTTGAACTGGGCTCAGAAGGATAAATGAGATTTCTTCAGGTGAAGAAGGGCCAAGGCACTCCAGGCATAGGGAGCAGTATGAGAGCAAAGGTCCAGAAGTGGGAAAGTACACGGAAAGAGAGGAGGGGAGATGCTATATTGGGGGAGGTGCAAAGAGTAATCCCCTTCAGCAATGGTAGAGGGTACTCACAAGGCTGTGGAGAGAGAGTGAGTACAGATCTCTGACTAGTTCAAAGCCATTTGCCATTGGGTTAGAGTCTCCAATCCTTGGGAATCTTCCATTAGTCCAAGTGAGTAAAAGGAAAAAGAGGAGGAGTGGAGTGAGCACCAGGGTGTCATGCGGCTCACTCTGACCCAGCCATGACTGCGGTTTGTCAGCAGTCCAAGCAACAAAAGAAGCCCTGAGCTAGGCTTTGAGGAGGCTTTGGAAAGAACTCAATTCTCCAGGCTCCGCAGGAGGCCTTGGAGGAGATGACTCTTCCGACTTCTCATGCTCAATCTGGCTTCTGATTGTTTTCTTGAGCAGAAGCTGTGGGTTATAATAAGGCTTGTTCCTGTCCCCTAAGATGACCTTAGGAGAGCCTCCAACAAAGAGACTTCTAGGAGTTGTGAGTTACCTCCAAAACTGAGCCCCCTTTCCCCTGGATTCTGGATGTAATTGCTATGGGCTTTTGGGGGGACATATCATGCCCATTGTTCTTATTGTACTATTAATGGAATTGGTGGCTACATCTCTAAGAAAGGTGACCCAGACACTAGCCCCACTAGCAGGCCCAGCCCAACCTCAGCAAAATAGGTCCCCTGGCCAAGGGAACAGCTGCTGCATGCATGTGATAGCTCTTCCTTTCCTTCTGTCATACTACTACCAGGCTTGGCCAGAGGAAAAGAGCAGGGGCGTGTCAGAAACATCCAGCATTGGGGCAGCTAGGTGGCTCAGTGGATAAAGTACTGGCCTTGGATTCAGGAGTATCTGAGTTCAAATCTGGCCTCAGACACTTGACACTAGCTGTGTGACCCTGGGCAAGTCACTTAACCCTCATTGCCCTGTTTTAAAAAAAAAAAACGTCCATCATTTTAACAACTCTTTTGGATATCACACAGACTCTGAAATTACTCTTCAAACCCCTTCTCCTACTCAAACTGGCAGGCTGGGTCCTCAGAGCAAGACTGGTACTTCCCCCATCAGGTTTCTAGCCTCCACCAGCATGTTTTCTCTAATCATTTTCTTTTTCTTTCTTTTTTTTTTGTATATTTTTTTTGCCGTGCAATGGGGGGTTAAGTGACTTGCCCAGGGTCACACAGCTAGTAAGTGTCAAGTGTCTGAGGCCTTATTTGTTTTTGTTTGTTTGTTTGGTTGGTTGGGTTTTTGTTTTTTTTTTTTACGTATAAGGTATTTTATTTTTTCCGTTACATGTAAAGATAGTTCTCATCTTTTGTTTATACAAGCTTTACAATTTCAGATTTTTCTCCCTCCCTCCCTCCCTCCCCTCCCTCCCCCCTCCCCTAGACACAGGTAATCTGATATAGGTTATATCTATATATCTATATCTATATAGATATACACACACACATATATATATATACACATAATAACATTAATTCTATTTCTGCATTAGTCCTGTTAAAAGAGAAAAAAACAGAGCAATGATGCAAAACCTCAAAATAGAAAAAAAAAACAACAGCACCCAAAACGAAAGAAATAGTATGGTTCAATCAGCATCTATACTCCACAGGTCTTTTTTTTTTTTCTTGGATTTGGAGATCCTCTTCTATCATGAGTTCCCTGGAACTCTTCTGTGCCATTGCATTGGTGAGAAGAATATAGTCCATCACAGTAGGTCAGCACTCAATGTTGATGATACTGTGTACAATGTTCTTCTGGTTCTGCTCATCTCACTCATCATCAGCTCACGTAAGACCCTCCAGGTTTCTCTGAACTCCTCCTGTTCATCATTTCTTACAGCACAATAGTATTCCATTGTATTCATATACCACAACTTGTCCAGCCATTCCCCAATTGATGGGCATCCCCTCAACTTCCAATTCCTTGCTACCACAAAAAAAGCAGCTATAAATATTTTTGTACATGTGGGTCCCTTTCCCCTTTCCATGATTTCTTTGGGAAAAAGACCTAAAAGTGGTATTGCTGGGTCAAAGGGTATGCACAGCTTTGTCGCCCTTTGGGCATAATTCCAAATTGCTCTCCAGAATGGTTGGATCAGTTCACAGCTCCACCAACAATGAATTAGTGTTCCAATTTTCCCACAGCTTCTCCAACATTTATTATTTTCCTTTTTTGTCATTTTAGCCAATCTGATAGGTGTCAGGTGGTACCTCAGAGTTTTTTTAATTTGCATCTCTCTAATCATTAGAGATTTAGAGCATTTTTTCATATGGGAATAAATAGCTTTGGTTTCTTCTTCAAAAAACTGCCTGTTCATATCCTTTGACCATTTCTCAATTGGGGAATGACTTGGGTTCTTATAAATTTGATTTAGTTCCCTATATATTTTAAACATGAGGCCTTTATCAGAAGTACTGGCTGAGGCCTTATTTGAACTCAGGTCCTCCTGAATCCAGGGCCTGTGCTTTATCCATTGAACCACCTAGCTGCTCCCCTCTAATCATTTTCAATGAGTTAGTCAGATGTAATGAACTTTTTTTTTTTTTTTTGGTGAGGCAATGGGGGTTAAGTGACTTGCCCAGGGTCACAGCTAGTGTCAAGTGTCTGAGGAGGGATTTGAACTCAGGTCCTCCTGAATTCAGGACCGGTGCTTTATCCACTGCACCACCTAGCTGCCCCCTGTAATGAATTTTTAGTAGTACAACAAGAACAATAGGCAAAAAATGACCCCCCAAAAGTCCATAACAATTACATCCAGAATCCAGGGGAAAGGGGGCTCAGTTTTGGAGGTAACTCACAACTCCTAGAAGTCTCTTTGTTGGAGTCTTTAAGATATTCCCCTTAGATATGGTGGAGCACTTTGTGGAGGGTTATGAAGCATAGCGTCCTAAAATGGGCTTTCCTCAGGGCATTTAGTTTGCCCTCTGCTCCTGAAACAGGCACTGCTACCAGTTCCTGCTGGTGGTAGGATGCTTGCAGGATGCCCATGACAAATCGAAATCCTCCAAGCCTCTGAAGTTCACAAGGTCATCCTGTGGTCATGGTATAGGGGAGAGGGAAGCGCTACCCCCTTCGCCAGCCCCAAGTCATTTCCTCTTGGGGTCTTTGCTAGAATCTTTCATTCCTGCAAGTCCTGCCAGACTTTTGAATTCTGGCTTCTGAACTGGCTGGCTATTTTATTTTTCAAAGACCCGCAGGCTGTGACAGGACATACAGTGGTTTAATACCTTTGGTTGATGAATCCCGGAGACATGTTCCCCCCTGATAAGGGTATCAGGGCTAGTGGATTCTGTTAGTTACCTTAAGTGGGCTGGGATGATTGACTGACTCATTGATTCAATTGACCTTCCTCCCACCCTTCCAATGAAATCAGATTTCTAGATCCTTTTTCTCTCTATTAGAATAACTCTCACCAACTCCTAAGAGCATGAAAGCTGATACAGACAGGATCCAACTATCCCATTCTCATCCTTTTGCAGCAGACCCCTCCCTGAGCATGGCCACCCACCTCCCAGGGTGGTGGTGGTGGTGGTGGTGGTGGAACTGTCACAGAATGAGGGCATCTCAAAGGATATCACTAAGGTTTTAAAGGCAGGGGCCGAAGGGAGAGTTAACAGTATGGAAACAGAGCTTGGTAGCCAGCCCCTGTTAGACTTCCTTGCCCTCGATGCCCCTCCTCCCTACCGCTGCTGATTCCAGTCCTTGCCCTTGTAAACCTTGAAAAAGTACAAGTTACCCCCTTGGGCTGCTGAGCAAATACCATCTGTAGTTATCTGATGCCATACTAAGGAGAAAATGCCAGTTCTGGCCCTGAGATTCCAGTCAGGGGCAAGGCATTAGATGGGACAGAATACAGAGCCGTAACAAAGGGGACCTGGATTTTTGTCTCAGGGTGCTAAAATTTAGAGGGTGCCAACAGTATCTGTTTTTGCCTTCTGAAGCAGTAAAATAAACACCTGGGCCTTCCCTTGCCCTCCCCCTTATATGTCTAGAGCTGTGATTTGAGCAGTGTGAGAGAACTCTGGGGGCACAAAGTCCCTCCCCCAACACAGATTCATAGCTTGCCTCTAACTTATAGTCATAGAGAATTATTGGAGAGGTGAAGGACCTTTCCCATGGTCACATAGCCAGTATATATCATCGACAGAATTTGAACCCAGATGTTCTCATCCAGAACATGCTTCTATCAAGTTAACCAGAATAATTAAACTATGAAGCAAACAGATAGCAAAATGTCCTAGAGCAGCAGCTGCCAAGAGATGACCTCTCTGGGTCCTTTTTTTTTTGCGGGGCAATGAGGTTTAAGTGACTTTCCCTGGGTCATACACCCCTTCTGGGTCCTTTTTGATGTGAAGAGGCTTTGTAATCTGAGGAGTGCCCTCTCTAGTGAGAGGAAGTAGATGGCAAAAGAGATTTGGAGTGGGGGCAGCTAGGTGGCATAGTGGATAAAGCACCAGCCCTGCATTCAGGAGGACCTGAATTCAAATCCGACCTTAGACACTTGACACATGCTAGCTGTGTGACCCTGGGCAAGTCACTTAACCCTCATTGCCCCATCAGAGAGAGAGAGAGAGAGAGAGAGAGAGAGAGAGAGAGAGAGAGAGAGAGAGAGAGAGAGAGAGAGAGATTTGGAGATCAAGGCCCTGGCTTCAAATTCCTGCCTGTGTGACCTTTCCCTTCATCGAGCATCAGTTTCCTTCTTTGTCAAATGAAGGAGGGGTGACTTAGATGACCCCTAACCTTCCTTACAGTTCTGAGTCTGCCCAGGGGAGGGGGGGGGACTTCAAGGCATAAATCCAAGAACACAGACCTCTGCACACCTGCTGATTCAGTCCATTGCTTTACTGACTCTGCTTTTCTTAGCAGGGGGCCCAAGGATTACTTGTAAGATTCATCAATTCCAAGCTTTCCATGAGGCCCCACACAAAAGCCAGAAACCGCATGAGGTAGCTACACTTCTTCCTGTCTCTTAATGCTGCATTTATCAGGCTAGTGAAAATAACACGAAAAAAGTTCTTCTCAAACTCTTTAGCAAGTTTCTTCCCACTTAGCAATCCCTCAATACCTATTTCCAGAGAATCTTCTGACCCCACAAATCACCCAAGCCTAGCTTTGAGGGCTGCTCTGTGTGTGCCTCTCCTGAATTAAGGGAGACTAGAGATTCTTCCAAGAGAATTAGGCACCAGTCACACACCTAAGTGGTATAATGTCCAGAGGATCATAGAATATCAGCTCAGACAGGGCTCCTATGGATAACCTTGTCTAAGAGGCACATTTTTTTTTCTGATAAAAGTATTTAATTTTTTCCAGTTACATGTAAAGATAGTTCTCAACATTTGTTTATACAAGCTTTCCAATTTCAGATTTTTCTCCCCCCCTCCCTTAGACAACAGGTAATCTGATATAGGTTATATATATATATATATATATATATATATAATAACATTAAACATATTTCTGCATTAGTCATGTTATAAGAGAAGAATCAGAGCAATGAGGAAAAACCTCAAAATAGCAAAACAACAGCACCAAAAACAAAAGAAATAGTATGGTTCATTCAGCATCTATACTCCACAGTTCTTTGTTTTTTTTCCTGGATTTGGAGATCCTCTTCCATCATGAGTTCCCTGGAACTCTTCTGTGCCATTGCATTGGTGAGAAGAATCTAGTCCATCACAGTAGATCAACACACAATGTTGATGATACTGTGTACAATGTTCTTCTGGTTCTGCTCATCTCACTCATCATCAGCCCATGCAAGACCCTCCAGGTTTCTCTGAACTCCTAAGAGGCACATTTTCCAGATAGGGAAAATAAGGCCCAGACAGGGCACAGGGCACAGATCAGGTAGGCTTAATCTGGGGGCAAGGTGAGAGCCCAGCCCCAGCCTTCCTACACAAACAGTCCCATATGACCATAACAGAGTGCTGGGCTGGGCTTGGTAGTAGTGGGGATGGGGAAAGACAGGTATATGAGGCCAAGTCCAAGGCTCCTGACCCAGCCCAGTAGTTCTAATTGGGAGGGCTTCATTCCTTACATCAAACCTAACTGGTTTCCTTGCAACCTGTGGGGCCAAGCAGAACAAGTCTGTTTGTGCTTTAAATACCTGAAGCTGGTTATCTGGTGCCTCCAAATCCTCTTCTGGCTAAACATATCTGTTTGATGTAAATGCTTGTCAGGTGACTTAAGATTTCAGGCCCTTTCACCTTCCTGTTTGCCCTCATGTTGCATACAGGAGATTGCTTCCTCATAGCTCACATCACCTTCAAGAGGATTTGTCCCAGAGTCTAAGGGAGCTCTGACATTATAGATGTTCCCAGTAGTTGATGTTTCTCTAGGTTTACAAAGCATCTTACATATATGATCTCATTGAACCTCAAAAGAACCCCATGAGGTGGATACTTTGTTGTTGTTGTTGTTGTTTGTCCTTCATTCTCGAAGAGGACCATGATAGATGTCATAACTTGGACTGAATTGTATTTAAGTGTGGGGGGGGGGGAGGGCTGTGCAAGGTCACCAACCTCACTCTCTCCTCCCAGAGAGAGGAGGTCCAATGGCAGGATAAATGTCAACCTGACTGGAGATGGCCCCGGTATTATCATTCCCACTTTACCACTTAGGAACCTCTGTTCAGAAAGGTTGACTTGTCAACAACTGCTCAGCAAATTTTGTCTAGTCTGGTCTAGTCTTCCTTACCCCGAGGCCACCACTAGGGCTTTTTGAATCTCTGAGGGTGGAGAGGGAGTAGCTGGGTTCTCTCCCAGCCTTTCTCTAGGTCTTCCCTTTAAAATGTTAAGCTCCACTCTCCCAGGAAGGCCCCATTGTCCTTCCCCAGGTCATTGATAAGCATCTATCAGGCACTGTACTCAAAAACTGAGCAATGAAACAATCCCTGCCTTTAGGGAGCTTTCATTCTGGTCTGATCCTCCTTGACTCTTCTTCCTTCTCCCTCACCCACCCCCATACCCAATCCATTGTCAAATCTTGTCCATTCTCTGTATGTGCTCAGTCATTTTTCTGTCATGTCTGAATCTTCATGACTCCATTTGGGGTTTTCTTGGCAGAGATATTGGACTGGTTTGCCATTTCATTTTCCAGTTCGTTTTACAGATGAGGAAACTGAGGCAAAGTTGAGTGAATTCCCCAGGGTCACACAGCTACTAAGTGGCTGAGGCTGGATTTGACTTCAGCCCTGGCACCCTATCCACTGCAGGGCCACCTAGTACCCCTTGTCCATTCTACCTCCACAATATCTCTCTCATCCATTGCTTGTTCATTCATTTAACCCACACCTTAGTCCCAATCACCTCTCACCAGAACTACTATAATAGCTTCCTTGTTGGTCTCTTCACTTCTACTTTCTCTCCTCTCTAATCTATTTTTCACACTGCCACCAAAATAATCTTCCCCAAGCATCATGTTACTTCCCCTGCTCAGGAACCTTCATTGACTCCCTATTGCCTCTGGGATATTATCCAAACTCTTGAGCTTGGCAATTAAAGCCTTCCAAAATCTGGCTCCAGGCTCCCTTCCCAGACTGACTTCATGTTACTGTTCCTCTATGGTACTCTCTATTCCAGCCAAAATGATCTACTTGCCTTCATAATATAATTGAAAAAGTTGAGGCCCTTGAGAGGGAGTGTGATTTTAAAGTAGAATAAGATTTAGAGCTGGAAGAGACTTTAGAGTTCATCTTCTGCCCATTTTAGAGATGAGGAAACAGACCCAGAGAGAAAAAGGGACTAGCTCAGTGAGTTGAGGGCAGAGCCAGCCCCTGCCCAGCTCCCCAGCCAGGGTTCTTTCAGAGAGGCTATCTCCCCTGAATGAGGGATGGGGGAGAATATGGCCTATTATTAATTGCTTTCAGCTAGGACTGAGATTCTGGTTCCTTCTGGTTCCTTGCCTTGAAAGGGCTCCACAGGGGGCTGGGAATGGGAATGGACTCTTCAGTGTACTTATCATCCTTCCAATCCCCAGAGGCCCTTGTCCTAAAATCACAGGATAAGTGATTCAGAGTGGGAAGGAACCTTACAATGTCCAGTCTCCTTATTTGACAGAGGAGGAAAACTGAGGCACAGAAATGTTAATTGATTTGCCCTGGGTTTGAATTCTGCCTCTGAGGCTTACTAGCTATGCCCCTGGGCAAATGATTATACCTCTCTTATCTTCAGTTTATTCATTTGAAGAAAGAAGGGGTTGGCACAACAACATTGTGAAGACAAACATTTCATCAGTGCAATGATCAGCCATGATTCTAAGGGACAGATAATGAAACCTACTGTCCACCTCCTGATCAGGAAGTGGTAGACTCAGGGTGCAGAATGGGACATACATTTTTGGACATGTCTAATGTGGGAATTTGTTTAGCTTGACTATGCATATTTGTTACAAAGGTTTTCTTTCTCTTTTCTAATGGGAGTGCTTGCATCAGCAGCACATATACTAAAAAATTGGAATGATACAGAGAAGATTAGCATAGCCCCTGAGCAAGGATGACAGGAAAATTCGTGAAGTGTTCCTTTCTAATGGGAGAAGTTGGAAAGAGAGAAAAGAAATGCTTGTTTAAAAAATTAATTATAGATTACTTCTAAGGCTTCTTTCAGTTTCCAATCCCATGAATCCTACCTTTGTCATTCACTGATTGGGTACCCTGAACAAGCTGCCTTAGCTCCCAGAGCCTCAATGTCCTCTCATGTAAAAATGGGACTTGAAGAATTTGCACTAGCTAGGTTGTTGTGCTTGGCAAGCCTTTGTGACACTGACTAGCTGTGTAACCCTAGGCAAATCACTTAACCCCAATTGCCTCAAACATCTGGGACCATCTCCAGTTGTCCTGATATATATCTCACCCTTGGACCCAGAAGGCTCTGGAGGAAAGAGTGAGGTTGGTGACCTAGCACAGCCCTCCCTCACTAAAATCCAATTCAGCGCAAGTCATGACATCACCCCATGTCACGGTCCTCTTCAAGAATGAAGGATGGGGGCAGCTAGGTGGCACAGTGGATAAAGCACCTGCCCTGAATTCAGGAGGAACTGAGTTCAAATCCGACCTCAGATACTTGACACTTACTATCTTTGTGACCCTGGGCAAGTCACTTAATCCTCATTGCCCTGAAAAAAAAAAAGAAAAAAGAATGAAGGACAAGCAACAACAATGCAACATCATTAATGCCTCCATTCATCCCACCTACTCATGATAGCTCATGGTATTTCCCCCTCCCCTTGCTTCTGTGGCCTGCCTTCCTCCCGCCTGGCTTCCCATGGGCCCAAGTCATTGTCAGGTGGACCTCTGGCTAGCAGCAGCTGATCAGGCCGTCAGGGACCTTTGCCATGAGACCTGCCTCTGTCTGCTTCCCAGTGCTGGGAATGCCAAGGCTGGACTGGTCTTTGTTAGTAGGGCATAGGGAGACGTGTCTCTGCCCTCACAGAGGAGTCGGGGGAGAACCTCAGGGGCCAATCAATCCAACATCCTCATTTGAAGATGATGGCGCTGAGGCCCAGAGAAAAGCGATTGGTTTGAGATGATCCAGTAAGTTTCAGAGACAGAATTCCAACACTCTATTTAGACCAAGGGTTCTTCTCCTAGGACCCATGAACTTGGGTTTAAAAAAAGTGATGACTGTATTTCAATATCATTGTTTTCCTTTGTAATCCTCTCTATTTTATTAGTGAGTGTTATACTAAAATGCAGTCCATAGGTTTCAGCAGACTGCCAGTGGAGTCCAGGACCCAAGTTAAGAAGCATAGCTCTCTGGGGCAGCTAGGTGGCGCAGTGGATAGAGCACTGGCCCTGGATTCAGGAGGACCTGAGTTCAAATTTGACTCAGACACTTGACACATATTGGCTGTGTGACCCTGGGCAAGTCACTTAACCCTCATTGCCCTACCAAAAAAAGAAAATAAGAAGCATAGCTCTCCATTGAGTGATGGAGAGCTCCTCTCAGGAGCATGCCCTTCTAGAGCTGCTGGGGTGGGCCTGCTCACCAGCTTGGCATAGATTGAGATAGCTCTCAATCTATCCCCATTCCCACCCAAGCACCTTGGTGGCCCAAAGGGGCCCTTTGGGGCCCTAGTGGTGGGTGGCACACCAGTCTACAAGCTTGGCTTTGCCTGCCTTCTCCCTCTGGTGGGCCTTTCCTCCCTTGCTATGGCCTCCCCCGTCTGCTTGCCCAGACTTGGTCCCAGGAATGTTGTAGGGTGCAGAGAGCTAGGAGGGGCACCACAGTGGGAGCTTGCTGGGAAATGGGCTCCTTTGCCCAGTTTGGGGAGGAGGAGCCCCACATGCTCCCCAGAAGCCACCCTTCCTCCTGTGGAAGCCAGCCAGCTCCCAATCTTCTCTCTCATTTGGAAGACTTTCCTAGTTTACGGCCCTCCCGGTGGGAGAGGCTTCTCATTCCTTCCCTTTATACCCCAGGGTGTTTCCAGTCTGGCACTGGATCGCCAACTGCTCCCTAGTCATTGGTCTGGAGAGCTCCTGACACATCATCAGGAAAGAATAAGTCCCCACTGCAGGAACGAACGTTACATCCCGAAAGTTCCTGAAGCTTTGGACTCTGAAAAGAAAGACAATGTTGTCCACATTGAAAGCAAGCGGCCCCCAATATGTGAGCTATACCTAGAGCCAAGCTGGAAGGTCCACAAATGTTTATTAAGGGAGGGTCTCATACACGTGAGGCCCTATGCTTGGGGTAAGGGTTGGGGGTGAAGTGGGGAATGGATGTAAAGATGAAATACCGATTTATGATGCACCTGCTTTTTGTAGAACCCCGTGTTAAACACTGGGGAAGGGAGAAAGTTGAGATAAGACTCAATGCCTGCCTTCTAGAAATTTGTACTGTGCCAAAGGATGCAACAGACAGACAGAGACAGAAAGAGAGAGAAAGAGAGAGAGAGAGAGAGAGAGAGAGAGAGAGAGAGAGAGAGAGAGAGAGAGAGAGAGAGTCTATTAAGTACCATGTGCCAAGCACAGTGCTACGTGCTGGAATACACAGATAAGTGCTCTCAAAGGATAATTAAAGAAGGAGAGAGTACTTATGAACAACTGGAGATAACTGAAAGTCTTCCTGGAAGATGTGGTACCTGAGCTGGGCCTCCAAAGAAGATAAGGATCTAAGTTTGCTACAGGCAAAAGGAACAATTTGTACAAAATTTTGGGCCTGGCCTGGTAGTACAGTTTGTGAAGGGCAACATAACGATATGAGATAAGGCTGGAAAAGATAGGTGGAAGTCAGACTGTGCTGTGAAGAGACTTCAATGCCAGGCTAAAGTGGGGCCTGCAGCCCAAGTCCAAAGGATGTATGATTAAACAATTGGAGGCTGGAAAGATGAGTGGCACCCTGCCCTTTCTTTCTTTCTTTCTTTCTTTCTTTCTTTCTTTCTTTCTTTCTTTCTTTCTTTCTTTCTTTCTTTCTTTCTTTCCTTCCTTCCTTCCTTCCTTCCTTCCTTCCTTCCTTCCTTCCGTCCGTCCGTCCTTCCTTCCTTCCTTCCTTTCTTTCTTTCTTTCTTTCTTTCTTTCTTTCTTTCTTTCTTTCTTTCTTTTCTTTTCTTTTTGTTTTTTGTCTTGTTTTTGTGGGGCAATGAGCGTCAAGTGACCTGCCCAGGGTCACCCAGCTAGTAGATATCAAGTGTCTGAGGCCAGAATTGAACTCAGGTCCTTCTGAATCCAGGGCCGGTGTTTTATCCACTGTGCCACCTAGCTGCCCCCCTCTTTTTTTTTAAATGTGCATAATTGACAACCATTTTTCTTGAGATGGTTAGTTAGCATTCAACCTATGGATTCATTACCAAACAGAAAGAAAGAAAAAGATATTTAAGGAATTCAACTTCAGTTCACATGTAGATCATTTCAGAGCTGATTACCCTGTAGATGGAAGTCTGGCTGCTTGCAGTGAAATAAATGTCTCTGTCACTTGCCCAAGTGAATTGTTGAAGGGCTCTCTCTTCCAGGAGTCCCCTGAAATAGGGGTTTCTTGCAGAGAAGTTCTGACCTTTATTGTTTCCAAGGTTCTATTAAGTAAAATGTGACTCATGGGGGGCAGCTAAGTGGTGCAGTGGATAGAGCGCTGGCTCTGGATTCAGGAGTACCTGAGTTCAAGTCCAGACTCAGACAGTTGACACTTACTAGCTGTGTGACCCTGGGCAAGTCACTTAACCCTCATTGCCCCGCAAAAAAAAAAATGTGACTCATGAAACCAAAGACCAAAGATCACCAAAGCCTGCCCTCTCTTTTGATAGTCACTTATGGGGCTTGTCTCCAATACAACATCTACCCCTGTCTCCCAACATTCTCCCATTCCACCTCTTTCACAGCTCAAGTTCCCAATGTCCCTCCTTCTGAGACAGCACTGGCTCCCTCAGGGCAGATTAGAACCTAACTATTACTTGGGTACCTACAGCATCACATGCCAGTGGGAAAAACCACCCCTTCCCAACAGAGCCATCCCTATTCCCCAGATCACTTTATGCAAGAGACTTCCCCCTCCCTTGGAGAGAGGATGTGCATTCTGGGACAGTGACTGGTAAGAGCCCCACTTACCCCCTTTTCATTTGGATTGGGACAGAGTTGACTGGCACAGGATGAGAAGCCATGATGGATTGGTTGTGATTTGTTTTGGAGATCTAACTACATTGCCTTCTCTGCCCCTACCCCCCACTCCCCACTGGCCAGCCAGCCCTTTTCCAAACCCATCCTTCTTTCAAACTTTCCATCACTGCCAAGGGCACCTCCATCCTCCCAGTTGCCTGGGTTTGCTTCTTGGATTCTTCACTTTCCCACATGCCTCACACCCAATCTGTTGACAAGTCTTATCATTTCTACCTCAACAACAATAATAGTAATAGCATTTATATGTGTGTATATATAATAGCATAGAGATAGAGATATCTAGATGTAGACATGGACATAGACATAGATATAGATGTAGATGTAGATATTGAGTGCCTACTCCATGCTGGGGCTAAGCACTTTATAAATATCTCATTTGATCCTCTCAGAATCCTGGGGAGGTAGGTGCTTTTTTTTTTGGTGAGGCAATGGGGGTTAAGTAACTTGCCCAGGGTCACACAGCTAGTAAGTGTTAAGTGTCTGAGGCCGGATTTGAACTCAGGTCCTCCTGAATCCAGGGCCGATGCTCTAGCCACTGCGCCACCTAGCCGCCCCTGGTAGGTGCTATTATTATCCCCCTTTTTTTTCTTACAGTTGAGGAAAGAGGAATACAGAAGTTAAGTGACTTGCACAAGGTCATAGAGCTAGTAAGTATCTGAGGCCACATTTGAATTCAGGTCTTCCCAAAGCTCTATCTTCTACCCCTTACATCTGTCCCATTCTCTTTACTAACACTGACACCACCCAAGAGCAGGCCCTCATCACCTCTCACCTGAACCACTATAGTAGCCTGCTAGCTTAGTCTCTCTGCCTCAAAGCCTCCCTTAACTCCAGCCCACCATCCACTTGGCTGCCAATGTGATTTTCCTCCCATCTCTTGGGGGACTCCCTCTTGATTCTAGGAGTAGATGCTCTTTCATCTCTTCTCTTTTCCATTTTCTACTTTTTTAAGTTTTATAATGTCCAAAATTGTTAGTATATAGTGTTTGTATATAACTGATAAATAAATACATGTGGGAGGATTCCAATCTTTTAAACTGATATGGGCCTGCAGTCAAAGTTTAGAGACTAGCACTCTGGATGATGGAGAGTGCTGGGGAGCACTGGAGAGCCAGAGCAATGCTAAAGGTTCATGGGAACAAAGGAAGCAAGATCTCTGCATTTATGAAGATGATTTTGGCAGGAGGGGGTGCTTGTCCAACAACAATAATGTAGTGACTGAGGAAGTGTTTGTGCCTGGGTGACCCAGGCTCTTTGTTCTCCTGAGCATTTCCCCAAATGTCACTAGAGGGTTGTTCTGTCATGACCACATTTGATTAATTTTGCCCTTTAGGCTTCCAGAGGAGCCAAAGCCAAGTGCTGAGCTCAAGTACTTATCCAGATGGTAGAGTCTTGGCCTCTTTACAAAGAGTAAGAGGGAGACACTGGGGCTGGGGCAGGCTCTGCCCCTGAGAGGCAATAGTAACCTCAAAGCCAAGGTCCGACTGCCTGGGCCCTGTTCCAGCACCTAGCTCAATTCAATCCAGTAGAGATGTGCTGAGTTTTTATTGTGTGCCAAGCACTGTTCTGAGTCTGAGGGTACAAAGACCAGAGAAATAGCTCTGAGCTGGGGGGCAGCAGGGGAGCCGTTGAGTAAATACAGAGAAATTTGAGGGGGAGTGCTAACAACTTTGGGAAATGAGAGAGTAGCACCTGAGGTGAGCCTTAAAAGAAAGGATTCTGAGAGAGACAGAGACAGAGAGAGACACAGAGAGAGGCCCACAGAGGTGGGGGGAGGCAGCTGGGAAGGAGAGGGAGTAAGTGGGAGGGAGGGAGGGAGTCCTTGCATTCCAGGAATGGAAAGCAGATTGTGAGAATGAATACACAAGGAAGGGAGGGCAAGTTTGGGGAACAGCTGGTAGACCAGTTTGGCTGGAATGTGGAATTAATGAAGGGGAGTGACATTTATGGCTCAGTTCAAGTTGGCAGAGTTCTTTTACAGGCAACATCCCATTTGAGCCTCACAACAATCATGAGAGGTAGATGCCACAGGCATTATTATTATTTCCATTTTTACCAGTGAGGAAGCAAAGGCACAGACAGGTTAAATGACTTGCCCACAGTCATATAGGACGTAAGCACCAGAGGGTGACTTTTTTTATTTGGGTGGGGGGTGTGCAGGGCAATGAGGGTTAAGTGACTTGCCCAGGGTCACACAGCTAGTGTCAAGTGTCTGAAGCCAAATTTGAACTCAGGTCCTCCTGAATCCAGGGCTAGTGCTTTATCCACTGCACACCTAACTGCCCCCAGAGGATGACTTTTTATCCATCTCAATAGAGGTCTCACAAGATTTCAAATCGAGTGTTCTTTTTACTAGTCTATGCTGTTCTCACAATAATTAGTCTTTTAAAAGAGCACTGCATTTGGCATTGGAAGGCTGGGATCCAAATCCTGGCTCTGCCTGGGTGACACTGGTCAAGACACAACCTCTCTTGCCTTAGTTTCCTCTTCTGTAAAATGAGGGGGTTGGATAACCACTAAGGTCCCTTTCAACTGGCCATATATAATCCTTTGATTCTCAGCCTGTCAGAGCTGCATAGAGCCAGCTCTGTTTTCCCATGCCATTCCCTCCTCCTCTTAGTCATACCCATTCCTTTTTATAGTTCCCCATCATCTGGGCAGAATAGAGATGGCCACCTTTGCCTGCAGAGAATGAACTTGAGACATTCTCCCATAAACCCAGTTTCTCCTGAAGACCCATCAGGAAGGTTAGAGAGCAGGGAAGGCAGGGAGGGATGAATTCTGAAGGTTCCCAGTTTGATGTCTTTTAAAATTTGTGTGCTGAAAGGATCCCTTCGAACTGCTGGAATGCTTGCAAATTCAGCCCTGGGTAAAGTATTAGTTTCATTCAAAGTCATGTGTTTCCTTGGAACATGAACACCAGGTACATACAGCCTGGCAGTAAGTGCTCAAACGTGTTTACTTTGTAGAAATGATCATGGTCACAGCATGGAAGAATGATTAACAAATTACTGAAACCCAGGCAAATAGACTGAAGACTTGTTACTCTCAAGTTAAAAGGAATAGGCGCTTAAAAAAAATAAGCAAACTTTAAATAATGGGAGTTGGTGGCAAATCGTCTATGCTTGTTTGTATGTTTACTATGTTAGAAAAACGTGTCCAAAAGAAATCAAATAATAATTCAATTCAGTAAGTGTTTACTCATTCCCTATTATGGGCTAGCACTGGGCTAATCTCAGAGGATGCAAAGATAAAAAATAAACTTATATTGTATTGGGGAAAACAACATGTGCACAGATACCAAAGTCAGAAATAAACACAAAATAAATACAAAGTAGTTTGGGTGAGGAGATACTACAAGTTGGAAGTGGGGAGGTTCAAGAAAGGTTTTGTGTAGGAGATTGGGACTTGACTTGATCTGAGCTGAAAGAGGAGCTAGGGGCTCCAAAAGGCAAAAGTCAGGAGTGAGAGCATTCCAGGCATAGGAGACAAGAAATAGATTGTAATGCATGGAAAACAGCAAGGGGGCCAAGTTGGGTGAGATGTTAAGTATGTGAAGGAGGTATTAGAATATGGAATCACAAGCAGGATGATTTCAGAAAAACTTGGAAAGACTTAAGTGAACTGATACAAAGTGAAGTGAGCAGAACCAGGAGAACATCATACACAGTAACAGCAATATGGTACAATGAAGAATTGTGAATGACTTAGCTGTTCTTAGCAATGCAATGATCCAAGACAACCTCGAAGGACTCATGATGAAAAATGCTGCCTCCAGAGAAAGAACTGATGTTATCTGAATGCAGACTGAAGCATACTATTTTTCACTATCTTTCTTTCTTACTTGCTTTTTTTGGGGGGGGGGTGTTGACCTTTCTTGCACAAAATGACTAATAACAGAAATATGTTTTACATGATTTCACATGTATAAAATTTGGGACCCCAAACTTTAAAAAAAATGTTTAAAATTGTTTTTATGTGTAATTGGGGAGGAATATTATTATTATTTGGGGGGGGGGCCGGGACAATGAGGATTAAGTGATTTGCCCAGGGTCATACAGCTAGTAAGTGTCAAGTGTCTGAAGCCAGATTTGAACTCAGGTTCTTCTGAATCAAGGACCGGTGCTTTATCCACTGTGCCACCTAGCTGCCCCTGGGAATATTACTTTTTTTTGGGGGGGGGCAATGAGGATTAAGTGACTTGCCCAGGGTCACACAGCTAGTGTCAAGTGTCAGAGGCCGGATTTGAACTCAGGTCCTCCTGAATACAGGGCCGGTGCTTTATCCACTGCGCCACCTAGCTGCCCTGGAATATTACTTTTTAAAAATATGGAATCGAACTGGAAACATAGATTGGAGCCAGACTGTGAAGGTCTTTAAAAGGCAAACAGAGTAGTTTTCATTTTATTCTAGAGGCAACAGGGTGGTAAGGAAGCTTCCTGAGCATTGGTGTGGTTTGGTAAGAGCTGTGCTTTAGGAATATCTTTTTGGGACTGATTTAAGCCAGATTCCACCTGTATGATTGTAAGAAAGGGAAATATCCAGAAAGAACAAATAACTTATACATGACTGAAAGATGAAGGATGGAGCTTCTATTTAGGAGTTCATTTCCTTTATTCAGGTTATTGTGAACATTGTAATATTTGAAAGTTATTGCTGGAAGAGCGAGAATTTTTTTTTTTTTGGTGAGGCAATTGGGGTTAAGTGACTTGCCTAGGGTCACACAGCTAGTAAGTGTTAAGTGTCTGAGGTCGGATTTGAACTACAGGGCCAGTGCTCTATCCACTGCACCACCTAGCTGCCCCGGGAATTTTTAATAGGAAATTAAGAGGTTTCTAGGAAATACAAATCAGGGATGGAATCTTAAGTTTTCTGCATGACATTTTTATTTTTGAGTTAAATTAAATTAAAATTTTATCCTTTCTCTCTAAAAAAAAAAAAAGGAAAATGACTTTGGTATCTGTGAGGAAGATGGGTTAGAGAAAGGAGAGACTGGAAGCATGGAGATCACTTAGGAAGCTAGATAGTCCAGACAAGAGGTGAGGAGGACCCGAACTTGGGTTGTTGTGACAAGGGGGTGGAAATGGGGACTGAGGTGAGATATTGAGCTAGAATCAATACAATCTGGCAACTTATTGGATATGGGGATGGGGGAAGTGAAAGTGGAGAGGCCAAGCTCTGTCCTAGGTTGTCCCCTAAATGACTGGAGAGATGGTGGTGGCCCAGACAATAATAGGAAAGTTATGGGCAGCTAGGTGGCACAGTGGACCCTGAGAGATCCTGAGTTGAAATCCGGCCTCAGACACTTGACACTTACTAGCTGTGTGACTCTGGGCAAGTCATTTAACTCTCATTGCCTTGCCCCGCCCCCCCAAATAGGAAAGTTAGGAGGAGCTGAGTTTAGGGGGAAAAGATGAGTTTGGTTTTGGATATGCTGGTTTTAAGGGCCCTCCAGGTCAGATGCCCGGATGCCCAGATGCCCAGAAAGCAGTTAGCTATTGCAGTAGGGTAGAAACTCAGCCAGTTTGCAATTGTTGCCAAGGCTATTGTCAGAATGAGGCTGCCTTTGTTCTTGTTAAGACCTTATGTCTTCATTAAAAGTATCTGGGCCTATATGCAAATGTCAATGTACTTGTATTTCCACAAATCAAAACAAACCTCACCAAATGGACACAGCATGCAAATGAAGTCAGTAGCAAGCATGAAATTGGGATTTTTTTGGACGGGTGGGGTGGGGCAATGAGGGTTAAGTGACTTGCCCAGTGTCACACAGCTAGTAAATGTCAAGTGCCTGAAGCCGAATTTGAACTCAGGTCTTCCTGAATCCAGGGCTGTTGCTTTATCCACTGTGCCACCTAGCTGCCCTGCCCCCGCCCCCCCCCCCCCCCCCCGCAGCTGCCTCCAGGGATTTTTTTTTTTAAAAGAAAAGTGAATATATTCCCTCCCCTGATCCCTCACATTTCTATAAGGCCTTTGTGTTTGCAAAGTGCTTTCATCATTTGCCTGGTAGATCTTGCCAGGATTATCCCCATTTTAGAAATGAGGAACTAACTCAGAGAATTTATGTGATTTGCTTAGCATCACCGGGGTAGTAAGTGTCAGAGTCGGGATTTAAACCCCACTCACCAGATTTCAAGTTGAATATTTTTTTTTGCAGGGCAATGGGGGTTAAGTGACTTTCCCAGGGTCACACAGCTAGTAAGTGTCAAGTGTCTGAGGCCAGATTTAAACTCAGGTCCTCCTGAATCCAGGGCCAGCGCTTTATCCACTGCACCACCTAGCCGCCCCCCAAATTGAATACTTCTTAAGCTTCACTTCAGAGTATCTAAAAGCTTCTGATTCATTAGATGGAATGCTATCTGGTGACTAATAAAACCTTTCCCTGTAGAGGCCTGTAAGGGGCTTGCCTTTGATGGGCAAGAGTAATTTGTAAAAGGTCCTTCAGTCCATATACAGATGATAGTAAAGTAGTTGAAGCCATAGTTCTATACAATTTAAACATTCCCCTTGCAATACTGTCTATTACATTATTAGTTTGCAGCATCTCTGAAGAAGGGTTTTACTCTACAAAGGTAGACTTCCGCCTGATCCCTGGGGAATTTTTCAACAAATTTCAAGCGAGTGGAATGCCAATTAATGAGCTTTTATTGTATTTATGGGGGAAAAATGCTGGGATTCTCAGCCTTCTAGCAAAGGACTTGCTATGGAAAGGAATTAACAGATCTGCACCAGGTAAAAGGAGAGGCTTTCTGTTGTCTCCTGGTTTCAGTCCTAATTTAGGATTAGGGTATTTCAAAGGATCCTGGTTTTCATGGTGAAGGATAAAATAAAGGCCTTAGGATGTCTGGAAAGAGTGCTGGGTTTGGAGTGAGAGATACCAGCTCTCCAATCTGCTACCAGCAGGTCTTTGGGAAAATTACTTAACTCTTTGGACTTCCATTTTCTCCTCTTTAAAATGAGTGGGCTGAACTGGTGACCCTGAAGGGCCATTCCAACTAGAAATCTATGTATGATTTTATGAGTTCCTCCCGTATCTGCTCCCAATATGTCCCACAGATGTGAGAACATTTCATAGTCTATCAAGTACTACAGCACTCTCATTTGATCTTTTAGCAACCTTATGAAGTAGTTGGGGTGAGGAGGGTTGTCTCTATAGAGGGGGAAATGGAGGCTCAGAGAGGGGAAGTAACTTGCCCTATGGAGAAACAGTCAACAAGGAGGAAAAAGTGAGCAGGTCATTTCTCCATACAACAAACCCCCAAGGGACTATCTAAATTGTTCTAATGTGCTAGGATTTGATTGTAGATAATAGTTGGCAAAAGAAACAGACCACACAGCACACCAAATTGACCTCCTGTTGTGAATTTATGGCCAAAGATGGGCAAGATTCAGGATGGGCAGGCTGTTGATGGGTTGTAATCTACTCTATTAGAGGGAGTACCCGTATTGGGAAGATCACAGATGCACTGGAATTTGGGAGTATAGTACAGTACTTACTAATGGCTACAGTAGATAGCAACATGACTTAAACATAATCAGTGGGTAAGGTCACCTCTTGTCATTGACTTCCTTGAGATGGAAGTCCACTAGTGGTATTTTCAGGTCAAAGAGGATGAACAATTTAGTAACTTTTCTAGCATAGTTCTAAATTATTTCCCAGAATAGTTTAACCTTATTCAAAGTCCACCTGCTGTGTAATTAGGTGCCAATCTTCTCACAGCTTCTCTAACACTGTTTACCTTTTTTCTTTGATGGGGATTAAGTGCCATCTTAGAGTTTTCATTTTCATTTCTCTTATTAGTAATTTAGAGCATTTTTTATATGCTTGTTAAGAGTTTCCCTGGGCAAGTCACTTAACCCTCATTGCCCCACAAAAAAAATAAGAGTTTACCTTTCTTCTTTTGAAAACTGTTGGTATTCTTTAACCACTTATCTTTGGGGGAATGGCTTTTAAGACACATATTTATCTCAATCCCCTGTTATCTTTATATCAGTTTTTGTCAGAAATATTTGATAGCCCAGAGATTTGAAAAAATTATTTTGGAGATTATTGAATATTAGATCACTAAGTTAACATTTTTTAAAGTTTTAAATTTTTTAAGTTAAGATTTTTTCTTGTCTAGCCTGTGCCACTGATTGATTTTTTTTCTTTTTCTTTTTTTCAGGACAATGAGGGTTAAGTGACTTGCCTAGGGTCACACAGCTAGTAAGTTATGTAGTGTCTGAGGCCCGAGTTGAACTCAGGTCCTCCTGAATCCAGGGCCATTGCTTTATCCACTGTGCCACCTAGCTGCCCCCACTGTTATATTTTTTTGTAATCCAGTATATTTTATTTGCATTTTTTTTTTTTGCAGGGCAATGAGGGTTAAGTGACTTGCCTGGGGTCACACAGCTAGTAAGTGTCAAGTGTCTGAGGCTGGATTTGAACTCAGGTCCTCCTGAATCCAGGGCCAGTGCTTTATCCACTGAGCCATCTAGCTGCCCCAGCACTTCACTGTTTTATTTTTTAAAGTGCTAACAAGCACCCAGTGTTTTTTTTTCCCCAAATGGTTTTGATGATTATTGTTTTATAATATAGTTAAAAGTGTGGAAGTGCCATTTCCCCTTCATTCCTATTTCATTATTTCTCTTGAAATTCTTAACTTTTTGTTGCTGTATTTAATTTTGATATTATTTTGTCTAGCTCTATAAAATAACCCTTTAATAGTTTAGTATAGCATTGAATCCATAAATTAATTTTGGTAACATTATCATTTTAAATGTATTGGAATGGTTCAACCATAAACTGTGGATATCTCTCTAATTTGTCTTCCTCTATTTCTTTAAAGAGTGATTTATAGTTACAAATATATATAGTTACACACATATCTACATCTCTATCTATCTCTATCTCTATACCCACATCCCCAACCACTTCCACATCCACCTAGCTGCCCCTAGACAAGAATTTTCTTTTTGTTGTTGTTGTTGTTGTTGTTGTTGGACAGGGCAATGAGGGTTAAGTGACTTGCCCAGGGTCACACAGCTAGCTGCCCCAAAACAAGAATTTTCATAACAAAGTAGAATTTTTAAAAATTCTACTGCAAATCTATTAAGTACAACTTGCTTTTCCTTTTAAATATACATAATAAAGTTATCATGTAACTTCCTCTCCCCCTCCATGGTTACCATTAGACACAAATAGGGGTGTGTGTGTATGTATGTATATATATACATATATATAAAACCACAGTGTTATTATGAATGGAATTTCTATCTATAATTTTGCTTTTCTTTTTACCTATGGTTATTCCCTCAATTTCTTTTTCCTTGTGTTAGAGATTTGGCTACCACTTCTAGACATTTATCAATTTATTTATTTATCAATTGTATATTTAAATGAAAGGCAAAATGTTGCAGAAGATAGATGGAAGATTTCAGAGCCAGAAAATCGTGCCTCAGCTCAGCTGTGCAACATGGGCAAATTACTTAACCTTTCAGTGCTCTGGGACCTTGAGTCTTGGGAATTCTCTAAGAATAGAAAGTACTGACCTATATTGGTAGAGGGAGTTTCCTCATCCAGGAGTTCCCTACACCACTGATCACATAGCCAGTCAACATCCCTATTGAATTGTAAAGGAAACAGTGGACAGTGTTATTGAGAAAGTTTCTAGTGTTTATCTGTTCTAAATCATGCTAACTTGACTTCGGATTGATATTTTTGATATAGAAAAATTCTTTTATTCCTATGCTTTTCATGGGTTTTAACATAACAAGAATTATATTTTTCTAAGTCTTTATGCATCCATTGATACCATTAGATTTTGATGTTTATAATTAATATTTCTCTTATGTTTATAGTTTTTCTTTTGTTTTGTTTTTTGTTTTTAGTGAGGCAATTGGGGTTAAGTGACTTGCCCAGGGTCACACAGCTAGTAAGTGTTAAGTGTCTGAGGCCGGATTTGAACTCAGGTCCTCCTGACTCCAGGGCCGGTGCTCTATCCACTGTGCCACCTAGCTGCCCCTGTTTATAGTTTTTCTAATGTTCAGCCACCCTAACATTCCTGGTATAATTTCAATCTGGTCATAGTGAGTAATATTTTGACTATATTGTTATAGTATCTAGGCTAACACTTTATTCCATAATTTTACATCCATGTTCATTAGTGATATTTAGCAAGTAACACTAGGCCCAGTTCAAACATCCTCTTTCCTGTCCCCCCACTTTTTGTACCTCCCCCCATCAGAAGTGGTCTCTGCCACTTGTGAGCATCCATAGCCCTGTGTTTTAGACTCTCCTGTCCCCTCACACCCTGCTCTTCATCTCACATCCCTCTAGCCAGACTCAGAGCTCCTAGGCTAGCAGAAGAAAGGTGTGTGTAGTCAGGGAAATTTGCTGTGACCCCTGTACTCTCTGGGCTCAGAAAAAACTCTAGAGCTGAAGGCTGCTTCTAGTCTTTGATGCTCAGACAAGGAAAATACCAACTGCAGCTTTCTCTGATCTCTGCCCCCTGCCAAAGTAACTGCAGAAGCAACCTGTGCTCATCTACCATTTTGTTTTGGTTTTTGGAGACAATGGAGTTAAGTGATTTACCCAGGGTCACACAGCTAGTAAGTATCTGAGACTGGATTTGAATGCAGGTCCTCCTGACTCCAGGTCCAGTGCTCTATCTATTGCACCACCTAGCTGTTCCTCTCATCTACCATTTTGAATTCAAAGGTTTCATGGGTCTGTCAAAACTGGAAGGGGGGGGGGCAGCTAGGTGGTGCAGTGGATAGAGCACCGGCCCTGGATTCAGGAGGACCTGTGTTCAAATCTGGCCTCAGACACTTGACACTTACTAGCTGTGTAACCTTGGGCAAGCCACTTAATCCCAATTGCCCAGCAAAAAAACAAAAACAAAAACAAAACAAACAACAAAAACAAAACCGAAAGAGGATGACACTTGTCTAACACTTTCATTTTTTAAATATTTTTTAAATTTTTTTTGTGGGACAATGAGGGTTAAGTGACTTGCCCAAGGTCACACAGCTAGTAAGTGTCAAGTGTCTGAGGCCAGATTTGAACTCAGGTCCTCCTGAATCCAAGGCTGGTGCTTTATCCACTGCGCCACCTAGCTGCCCCACTTTCATTTTTTTATAAAAGGAAACTGAGACATACAGAAAGGAAGATGCTTGCTCAAGGTCATACAGCTGGAACTTATGTGGCTTTTATCTTAGAATATCCTCTATCCTTAACGCTTACTAGCTGTGTGACCCTGGTCAAGTCACTTAACCCCAATTGCCTCACTAAAAAAACAAAAAGAATACCCTCTATCATACCTCTTTGAGTTCCTGGATTATTTCTATAACTTTCAGGAACTGGGGCATGTTCATCTATGTCTCCTATAATACCTATCAGAGGGTAATTATCAAACAATCAATATTCACTGAAGGAATTAATGAGTGAATGAGTTGCTTGACCATCTTTATTTGTTACATTGGTCTTATTTTACTTTTTTTTTGTCAAGGGAGAGGAGGCAGGAAAGTGAGAAAATTAATTTTTGCTAAACAACAAAAAAAGAAGCAACAAATATTTAACAACCATGTATTTTAACCTACAAGGCTACTCATTCTCTCTATGGATGCTTCTGTTAGGGGCCTAGCACCCCAGAAGTTCTCTGGGGTACATCAAAGAACCTTCTCCTTGAGAAACTAAACCAAAGGACAGACACACCTAAAGAGATAAGCGGAACCTGATCAGGACAGAGCTAGCTCCAGGACCACCACCCTTCATTCCAGTCTCCCCCACCCCTGGCGAGATAAGATTAGGTGTGGCTGCTGCCTTTGTGGCTGAAGGAGGAGAGAGACGGCTTGAGAGATCCGAAGCCACCCCTCACCCAATTCCCCTAGCCACCACCAGTGGGGGATGGTCCTCCCTCAATAAGGGAACTTTCCAGAGTCAGATGATCACCCCCATCAGTCCTCTATAAAAGTACCTGCCTGTCTCCTGCTCAAGAAGGCAGGTATCTCAGAGCCACGCTCTGTGCTATGCCTTCTCCCCATGAGAAGAAGTCCAAGGATTTCTCTCTGGGTTTCCCTTCCCCAGCCCCTAAATAAACTATTATCTTATTCTACTGGATTTGTGTGCAAGAGGGTGTAATTCTTTAAAGAGGAATTCCCAAGGACCCTTACCCCAAACCCTACTGCAACCCCCCACCGATTCTCCCCATAACAGTTCTCTCCAGAATTCTTTTATTCCTTCCATTTCTTTTTCTTATATTGTAGTTATAAGCTATTATTTCTTTCCTTCTTTCTTTGGAGGCAATTGGGGTTACACAACTACTAAGTATCTGAGGTTGCATTTGAACTCAGGCCCTCCTGACTCTGGGCCACCTAACTGCCCATATACAGAGTTAAGTAAAAACAGAATATGTACAAAGTAATGTGGGAGGGGAGGAGGGACTTTGGAGAAGGTGGGACTTGAGTTGAGCCTAGAAGGGAACTAGGAGTTCCAAAAGGCAGAGGCATAGGAGAGAGCTTTTGTAAATAAAGCCACAGAAGTAGGAGATGGCTATAATATGGACTGCTTGAGGGAGAAAATGAAAAATCAATCTAGAAAGATAAATCAGAGCCAGGCTTTAAATACTAGAAGGTGGAGTTTATGTTTTTTCTTATAGGTAATAGGGAGCCACTGAAGCTTCATGAGTAGGGAAGTAACAAGGTCAGACTTGTGCTTTAGGAACTAGTATTATTGCCTGCTAATCCCTCCTTTTTTTTAAAGGCAATCAGGGTTAATTGACTTGCCCAGGGTCACATTGCTAGTAAGTCTCTGAGCGTGGATTTGAATTTAGGTCCTCCTGACACTATGGTCCACTATGCCACCTAGATGCCCTGCTAATCCCTCTTTTAATGGCCAGGGCCAGAAAGTTCTCTTTAATTGAGGAACCTCTCATGGAAGACCACTCAAATTCAGAAGGATAAAGGCAGAGATGGGCTGACAGGACACACTGGAAAGCTTAGTCTGCAATATTAATATTTTCTCCATCGCTTTCTCAAGTCTAGACAACCAACAGAACAAGAATCCCAGGCCTGATCTGTAGCATTTGCTGATTTCTGAGTCTTAAATGCTTACACTGAATACTGAACAATGGGGCAGAGGCAGCTGTGGCACACCCACGCTGAATGAAGGCCACCCAATGTATTTGGTCTTAGCTCCAGCTCTCTCCTGTTCTAGTATTCACTAAGCCTAAACTAAGTAACTCCTGGCCAGGCAGTGACCCAAAGCACAGCCTTTCCTTGACCTTTTGTTTTGTTTTGTTTTTTTTTCTCTCTTTTTTTCCCCTTTCTTTGGCCTTTTTTTTGGGGGGTGGGGTGGGCAATGGGGGTTAAGTGACTTGCCCAGGGTCACACAGCTAGTAAGTGTCAAGTGTCTGAGGCCGGATTTGAACTCAGGTAATCCTGAATCCAGGGTTGGTGCTTTATCCACTGTACCACCTAGCTGCCCCTCCTTGGCTTTTTTTTTTTTTAGTAAGGCAATTGGGGTTAAGTGACTTGCCCAGGGTCACACAGCTAGTAAGTGTTAAGTGTCTGAGGCCGGATTTGAACTCAGGTACTCCTGAATCCAGGGCCGGTGCTCTATCCACTGCGCCATCTGGCTGCCCCACCCCCTCCTTGGCTTTTTAAAAATCACACAAGGGGGCAACTAGGTGGCACAGTGAATAAAACCCCAGCCCTGGATTCAGGAGGACCTGAGTTCAAATCCGGCCTCAGACACTTGACACTAGCTGTGTGACCCTGGGCAAGTCACTTAATCCTCATTGCCCCCCCCCCCAAAAAAAAATCACACAAGGATGGCACCTGAGAAAATCTTGTAACTCAAGGGGCTCAAATATCTTTGTGTGTCCCCTAGTCCTCAGGCAGTGCTGGGGAGCCTGGGGCCCCTTCTCAGAATAATGGTTTTAGATTCAGAAAATAAAATATAGAGAGCTCCAAAGGAAGCCAATCATCCTGAAATAAAGATGTTGTTTTTCCCATATGAGTTTACAGACCCCCTGAAATCTATCCTTTGGTGGTCACTGGATCTCAGGTTAAGGAGTTAAGAATCCTCTTTATGTTTCATTGATCTCAGAAGTCATCTAGTCCAATCCCCTTATTTTACGGAGGAGGGAATTGAGGTCCAGAGAGGATGAAATGATTTTTCCAAGGTCATACAGATAGTAAGTAACCGACACAGGCTTTGAACCCATGGTCTCTGGCTCCAAGCCTGGTGTTTCCACATTGTACAGAAATGGAAACTGAGGCCTAGAGGAGGGGAAAGGACTTGTCCAAGGGCAAACAATTAGTGTGTGTGTGGGGAAGCCAGGACCAGAAGCAGAGTTCTTGTACCCAGGCCACACTGCCCCAAGCCCGGGTATCCCTTTCCATAGTTAGGAAACAACCTGGTGAGGAAGGTCTCAGGCTCACATTCTGAGAATTCTTCAGCAAAGTGACACTGTTTGAATGGAACTGGTAGCCAGAAAGTCAAATGTCTCTCCTTTTCTTCACTCCCCACCTCCAGCCATGTCTTTTCCCCTTTCCAATATCATCCAGAATCACCGATGGATGATCAGTGTGGTCCCGTTAGAGACAGGTGAAGGGTTAGGCCTCACTAACTTGCACAGCAGGCCCAGTCTCTGGCTGGCCTTGCTTTCCAAGGAGAGACAGGAAACTGTTAAAACTCCCACCCCTAGAGCTGGCCTGTGCTTGGATAACAGGGGCCCAGGGGCCTCTCTCTCAGTATGCGCAGCCTGCAGTAAAGAAACAACTGGTGACTGAGCTGGTAGAAGGTGACACCCTCAGAGAGGAGGGAGGCCCTCAGCTGGGCTTCCTTCTCTGCTTTCCAGAAATGCCTCTTTTCCAGGAAGCCCCTTTCTCCGCTATTGGTGATTCTCATCGGCTCACGTTTCTTATTCCAGAAGAAGTTCAAAAGGACCCAGCCTAGTTCGGACCCTGTTGATCAGTCCACACAAGGCTTCCTCTTGTCACTTTCTTTAGAAACTGCTTTCCTGGCCAAACCTGGCCTTTCCTACTGTATTATGCCATTCCACATTGTACAGAAGTGGAAACAGAGGCCTAGAGAGGAGAAAATACTTACCCAAGGCCACACAGTTAGTTGGGGGGTAGGGAGCTGGGAGCAGAAGCAGTGCTCTTGCCCTGTAGTATACTACAGGTTAAAATGGTGTTGATATAGTACTGACAGTCAGGTACCACTTGTCTTCTCTCTTCTATTCCCTCTTTTCAGATGATAGAACTTTATGGATGGAAGGAAACTTCAAGATCATCTAGACCAACCTTCTCATTTTACCCAGAACCCCATGTCATTTCGGTCTTAATCCCTGATAAAATAGAACAGATTCCTCTTGGGGCATGAGTAGAGGTGGGGCGAGGGAGGTATCTCCTTTTCTCAGAAATGATCTCTGTGGCTTATATTGCCTACACGGAGTTTCCCCTGGGAATATCAGTATCTTACTTGTCTCTCTAAAGGTCTTTAGCTCTGCTGCAAGAATTCAGGCTAATAAGACAATGAATATAGAGCAGATCTTATTATTATTACTTTTTTGCAGGGCAATGAGGGTTAAGTGACTTGCCCAGGGTCACACAGCTAGTAAGTGTCAAGTGTCTGAGGTCCGATTTGAACTCAGGTCCTCCTGAATTCAGGAATGGTGCTTTATCCACTGAGCCACCTAGCTGCCCCCTAGAACACATCTTATTTAATACAACCACAATGAAAGCTTAAAATGTAGGGCTGGCTCATATCCAGGCTTCTACTCTCTTCCCCTCTCTGGAGGTCATAGGTCCTACTTCCTTGTAGACCTCTCTCTAGTCCATATGGCTCATGGTGCCTGAAAGGGTTCCGGGTGCTCCTTGGTATATGTGATTCACTGCTCTACCAATCCCTTTTCCCTTTTTGGGCTCTGTAGATGGTCTGGCCTCCAGAACCATCTCTTTTCCCATCCCTCTCATCAAGGGTTGGCATCTCTTTCTCTTCTCCCTCTCCTCTTTTCTCCTTCTCTTTCCATATCACTATTTGACACTATTTCTTTTTTTGTTTGTTTGTTTTTTTGAGGCAATTGGGGTTAAGTGACTTGCCCAGGATCACGCAGCTAGTAAGTGTTAAGTGTCTGAGGCTGGATTTGAACTCAGGTCTTCCTGACTCCAGAGCTGGTGCTCTATCCACTGCGCTACTTAGCTGCCCCTAACACTATTTCTTAGGTACATGTGGCTCCCCATAGAGGTTGCAGGAATGTGCAGATCTTTCTCAAGGCCCACAAGTGGCCATATTAGTCTTTGTCCTTTTAAGGGTCAAGTCACAAAGGCCAATTCAAGTATGTGAACTCTGTCACTAATTGGGCAATGAGGACTCAGGACAAAAAGATTTCATACCTTGTTCAAGGGATGGAGGCTCTGGAAAGGGGGCTTACAAGACTCCTCTTGATGTATGTTTGGGCATGTCTGCTACATACTGATGGGGGAAACTGTGGTCCATAAAGGGAAAGTGACCTGTCAAAGGTCACATAGCAAGTCACCCATAGAGCCAAGACAAGAATTTGGGTCTCCTGACTCCTAGTCCAGAGCTTTCCTCATTATCTCCTGAGCCAGACCACTTAGCAAAGTTCCCAGGGATACAGGTTACTGTCCCTCCTCACTCTCCTTGGAAGAAAGGCAGGTAGGTTCATCAGGGCAATGGCCAACTGCCCTATGGGTATCAACATTTGCCCAGTCACTTAGATGTCATCCTTTGTTCCTCACTTTGTCTCTTTCTCCATCCATGTCCATTCAAGTTGCCAAATACTGTTGCTTTCCCCTTCAAAAGCTCTCTCCTATATGGCTCCTTCTCTGATGTTGCAACCACTCTGGTCTCACCTCATGCCTGAATCACTGCAATGGCTTTCTGGTTGGTTGCTCTACCTTAAGACTCTCCCTACTCTAGTTCATCCTTTATTCAGCCAGGAAATGAGTCTTCCTAAAGCACAGATCTAAGCACGTCATCCCCTCAGTGGTTTCCTATTGCCTCCAGGGTCAAAGAGAAACTCTTCTATTTGGCATTCAAAGCCCTTTATAAGCCAACCTCCTGTCTAGTCTTCCGTCCATCAACTCTATCATCCAATGACTGGTTTACTGGCTTTCTCTCTCTGTCTCTCTGTCTCTCTTTATCTCTCTGTCTCTCTGTCTCTGTCTCTCTCTGTTTCTCTATCTGTCTCTCTTTCTCTGTCTCTCTGTCTCTCTGTCTCACACACACACAGACACACACAAGATCTAATCTCCAGACTTGAAGCATTTTCTGCTTGCTATCCTGCCATGCCTGCAATGTTCTCCCTCCTCATCTCTGCCTCCAAGTCTTAGCTGAAGTCCCACCTACTGCAAGAAGCCTTTCTCAGTTCTCCTTAATCTTAGTGCCTTCCCTCTGTGATAATTATCTCCATTCTATCCCATTTATACCTCCTCCTTTGTCCCTGTTTGTTTGCATGTTGTCTCCCCCATTGGACTGTGAAAGCCTTGAAAGAAGCAGCTAGGTGGCACTGCAGTGGATATAACTCTGGGCCTGGAACGGGAAGACCTGAGTCCAAATCTAATCTCAGACATTTACTACCTATATAACCCTGGGCAAGTCGACTTCTGTATCCTCAACTGTAAAATGGGGAGAATAATAGTACCTACCTCTCCAGGATTGTTGTGAGGATCAAATGAGAAAATATGAAGTGCTTAGCACAGTGCTTGACATGTAGTAGGCATTTGATGTTTCTTTCTTTCCTTTCTTTTTCTTTTTCTTTTTTTTTTTTTGGTGGGGCAATGAGGGTTAAGTGACTTGCCCAGGGTCACACAGCTAGTGTCAAGTGTCTAAAGCCGAATTAGAACTCAGGTCCTCCTGAATCCAGGGTCAGTGCTTTATCCACTTCACCACCTAGCTGTCCCCTCCTACCTTTCTTTGTATACACAGTAGCCAGTACATAGTAGGTTCTTAATAGGTGCTTATTAACTTGATGAGCTAGGTTGGCTTGGCCTATTCTCTACTGATGTAGGCATTCCCCTTGATACCTCCTTCAACTCAATATATTACCTTTTTGTTTACAGTCTCTTCGGGCAATTTTCCTTGGCTCATCTCCAAGCCAATTTGAATTAATTTTTTTAAGCATGACCCTGTGAGTCACCATATTAAACATCTTCCAGATATTACAAGTTGCCACATACCCTGCATTTGAGCCATTCATCTGAAATAGTAGCAAAACATCCTGCATGCTGCCATTGTCCCTAGTGATGAGCTCAATACATACTCATTGGTCAAGATGACAATGCACTTCAATTGGCATTCTGGGTCCTTCAGGAGTGTGGGCCAGGGATTACTCATGGCTCTATTATTCGTCCCAATGGTGTCACCTAAATTCTGTCTGGGGGACAGACCTCTGAGCCAGTGAATGCCAGATCTTATGCCCAGTGCCCAGGGGACATGACTCTATTAAAGATTAAAGAGGGACTAGGACAATATAACCTCAGGACACAGCAGAACTTTCCAATAATTAGAAATGCACAGAAATGGAATGGGCTATCTTAAGATGGAGGAATCTCCCTGTACCTGGATGTGTTCAAGGCAAAGGTTAAAAGGCCATGTACAGGGGCAGCTAGGTAGCGCAGTGGATAGAGCACCGGCCCTGGAGTCAGGAGTACCTGAGTTCAAATCTGGCCTCAGACACTTAACACTTACTAGCTGTGTGACCTTGGGCAAGTCACTTAACCCCAATTGCCTCACTTAAAACAAAATTAAAAAAAACAAAAAGAAAGAAATAAAAGGCCATGTATGGATAGGGATAGAGCAGAGTTAGATAACCTCTAAGCAGGGTGTGCTGGTAAATATTTAACAACTGGCTCTCTGAAAAGATATGACATACTTGAAATTGAATCTGTATTATAAACATTTTCTCCATCGTTTTCTTAAGTTTAGACAACAAACGATAAATCAAACCCGGATTTGCAGCATTTCCTGTCATCCAAGATATAAATGCTCACATAGAAAATTTAACAATCAGCTCTTATGAGCCTGTACCTCACAGTCCCAGCTCACTCCTATTTCTAAGGTTATTTTTTTGTTTGTTTGTTTGTTTTATTTTCTTTTATGGGACAGTGAGGATTAAGTGACTTGCTCAGGGTCACACAGCTAGTGTCAAGTGTCTGAGGCCAGATTTGAAGTGTTAGGTGTCTGAGGCCAGATTTGAACTCCAGGGCCAGTGCTTTATCCACAGCACCACCTAGCTGCCCCCTCTAAGGTTATTTTTAACTCTGAGATTCTATGGCATTGGGATCATGTGTGTTGTAGGGAAACTAAATAGAAATTTGGGATAATCTGAGGAATCATAGATAAGTAGAATCTAGGAGCTGATGTGGACCTTAGATGTCATCTAACCCAACCTTCCAGTCACTGCAACAAGCAGCTCCAAGGACACTTTGTGCTCACTCCTCCCTCTGCATCTTCCTTTGTGTTTTCCAACATGCTTTTGACCTAATCCATTAAGGACAAGCAGGCCTGGCACAGGGGAATGCACAATGGATCTGGAGTTAGAGGTCCCTGGTTTGAATTCTGCCTATACCACTTACCATGTGTGTTACCTTGGGCAAGTCACTTTTGGTCTTTGGGTCTCCTTCCCTTATCTGTAAAATAGGGCAGTTGGAAGAAATGACCTTTAAAAATTCCTTCTAGCTCTGAATTTCAGATCCTATGAGCCAGCTTCTGAGTCCTAGCTGAAGGTCTCTCTGTGTCATGAAGCTGGCTCTCTGTGCTTTCCTTCTTTTTTTGACTTCCTCTATTCTTTTTTTTTGGTTGGAGCAATGAGGGTTAAGTGACTTGCCCAGGGTCACACAGCTAGTAACTGTCAAGTATCTCAGGCCACATTTGAACTTAGGTCCTCCTGAATCCAGGGCTGGTGCCTTATCTACTGTGCACCTAGCTGCCCCTTGACTTCCTCCATTCTTTTTTTTTTTTTTTTGTGGGGCAATGGGGGTTAAGTGACTTGCCCGGGGTCACACAACTAGTAAGTGTCAAGTGTCTGAGGCCAGATTTGAACTCAGGTGCTCCTGAATCCAGGGCCGGTGCTCTATCCACTGCGCCACCTAGCTGCCCCTGACTTCCTCCATTCTTATAGCCTGTCCCATCTGCCTTTGAATTTAAGTGAATCCAGTCTGAGGCAGTGTGGTGATTATTATATATGTGCTTGACTGCTTTCCACATTATACTTTGAGCCCCTTGAATCCAGGGGCCTTGTCTTGGACTTCATCTTTCTCCCTACCATGTCTGCCAGACCCAGAAACACAGTAGATTTTCATGGTTTTACCTATTGGCCAATTGTTGAATGAAGAACGAGTTGCCATCATTTTGTTCACGTAGGTCTAAGTGGGTCAATCAGAACAATAGCTAGGAACAAGGGAAATGGCCTTTTCAAGATGTTGGTCAGTTAAGGGTTTTTTTTGGTGAGGCAATTGGGGTTAAGTGACTTGCCCAAGGTCACACAGCTAGTTAAGTGTCAAGTGTCTGAAGCCGAATTTGAACTCAGGTCCTCCTGAATCCAGGGCCAGTACTCTATCCACTGTGCCACCTAGCTGCCCCCATCAGTTAAGATTAAGGGGGCAGCTAGGTGGCTCAGTGGATAGAGCACTGGCCCTAGAGTCAAGAGAACCTGAGTTCAAATCCAGCCTCAGACATTTACTATCTGTGTGACCCTGCCCAAGTCACTTAACCCTGATTGCCTCAACAACAACAACAATAACAAAAAAGATTGGGTCCGGAGGGAGCCAGAGCATGGTGCTGGCCAGTGAGCATTATGCTCGTTGGAAGGCTATGCTTGCCCAGGTAGGGGAGCTGGGTATGTCCACACACGGAACTAGAATGTAGAGGAACACACAGCAGAGGACCGAGCAAAGGTCTTTCAGACCGGAGGGAGAGCACTGCTGCAGATAGGGGGAAAATCAGAAAAGGCTTCAAGGGGGATGGAGGATGTGAGCTGCGCCTCAAAGATTCAATAGGCATTCCAGGAAGAAGGGAGGGACCCCAGAATGTGAAGACAGAAGTGAGGTGCAGCAACTAGAAGATGCGGTGGGATCTTCTACTACATTATTATTATCATCTCTTCTTATCATCAGTTATTCATAGCAATACCTTAGATTTGCATGGCTCCTGAAGCCCTAGCAAATGCTTGCCCCCAAAACAGAGCTGAGGGTTCACCTCTGGGGAGTGACTTTTAGGAAGGACATTGATAAGCTGGTGAGCTGCCAGAGGAAGAAGACAACAAAGAAGAACAGGTGGTCTGTGTGGGTGGTCTGAGTGACTGCATGGGTCTGGAATGCATTCCCCCCTCCCCATCCCTCTAGGAATTCCGAGATTTCTCCCTAAATACCTCAGACACAGGTTTTTCCTGATTTTCCATCCCCCTCCTTTTCCCTACTAGCCCACTCTCCCCTTTGAAATCACTTTATATTTATTTACTTATTGCTGTACACAAACATAAGCTCCCTGAGGGCAAGACTTTTTATTGTTTTGTTTTTGTTTTTGTTTTGTTTTTTGTTTTTTGCAGGCAATGGAGGTTAAGTGACTTGCCCAGGGTCACACAGCTAGTAAGTGTCAAGTGTCTGAGGCCGGATTTGAACTCAGGTACTCCTGAATCCAGGGCCGGTGCTTTAACCACTGCACCACCTAGCCGCCCCTTATTGTTGTTTTTATGGGTGTTTAGTAAATGCTTCTTGAATTGAGGTTGCAGAGAGGTAGATTTAACGGAAGGAATGACTTCCTAAGAGGCATCCAGCACGGTGAGGGCGTGGTGAGATCCTCAGAAGTGGAGGAATTTTGAGTGGAGGCTGGATGTCCCCTAGTCAGGTTTGTAGAGGGGATTCTTGTACAGGACTGGGCCAGACTAGAGGGGCTCTTTGGCCCCTTCCAGAGCTCAAAAATTCTGGGATTCGGAAGGTGGATGGTGAAGCAACTGCAAATTATGTTAGATAAGTGATGGTTGAAGGAGGTGGGCAGGTTTAACGTGGAGCAGATTTAGGGGGAAAAAGAAAAGCTATAATATCCAAGAAGGTTTGGACTCATCTGTGTGGCTCTGGAAGGTAAAATTATGCAGATAGGGGCAGCTAGGTGGTGTAGTAGATAGAGCACCGGCCCTGGAGTCAGGAGGACATGAGTTCAAATCCGGCCTCAGCCATTTAACACTTACTGGCTGTGTGACCCTGGGCAAGTCACTTAACCCCAATAGCCTCACCAAAAAAAAAAATTATACAGATAAAGGAATGGAGAGATTATTCCATAGATAAGAAATCTATGGCACATCTAGTCCAGTCATGTCAAACTCAAGTAGTAAAGGGGTCACTAAACCATACATAAGGATCCCTGCAGGTCACATGTTGACTTAGAAAATCACATATCAACATTATCTATGGTCTATTGTATTTTTGTTTGTTCTGTTAAATATTATTAACTTTTGAATCTAGTTCAGGAGCACTGGGGAGTCTTGCCAAGCAATTGGGCCATGTTTGACACCTCTGGACTAGATGACCTACAAGGTCTCTTCCAGCTCTGGATATATGATTTTATGCTGGGATGGTCACTTCCCCGAAAGGCAAAGACAGGTTCATCTGAAATTCATTCAGGCCAAACTGGAAGGAAGGGCTAAAAAACATGGCACCTGTTGATAGTAAGGTATTGAGGGTGACAAATAGTCTGAGACTGTCTATCTCAGGCTATCTTGATCCTCTTGGATGCTGGGAAGCTCTGCCTGACACTAGGCTTGGCACTTCTGTCTGTTCCTCTTGGCTCCTGGCCCCAGCCCCCCATCCTCTACTCTCAAATCTCCAGTCCTTCTGTGTCTGAGGCTCCACATGTGGCCCTGAATGACCTGACTTGGTGATTCTGGGCCCTTTCTCAGAAGAGGCCTTCGAGATCTGTGCCTTCCTTCTGCTCCATCCTTCTCCAACCTCCCCAGGGCCAGGGGATGGGTAGGCAGGAAGATTAGCACATGTGCTAAATGGGAAGAAAGGAGTCAATTTTACCCAGAATAATACAGAGTTAATTATATCCATAATCTGCTTTTGTCAACTGGGGAAAAAATGACTTGGGCTCATTAAACTGGACTCTAGAAGTCAGCCATTAAGAGCTCAAATCAGTCTCACCAAATAGAATGTGGCCTATACTTGATGTTCACATAACTACCTTGTTATTGAATGTTCCTTGACCTAATTGTTCATGGAAATCTCTTTGAAGATGCACCGTCTTCTGATTAGACTGTTTCAACATCAGGATTCTTTTTCCTAAGTACAATATGTAACTCTTTCTTCATTCTCAGGGTATTTGTATCTACTACTTGTGCATGTAAATAAAGGCTAAAGGGGTGGCCTTCATAACAAGGTGAATGGCTTGCTTTGCTTCAGTGCTTGTGAATCCTATCTGGCTGCCTGTGCTGAAAGTGGTTTCTTTTGTAACCTAGGTGGCCTTGCCCTTCTTCTCTGGTCTAGCTGCATTCCCTCCCACCTCTCAAATGAAAGAGAAGTTTGCCCCCCTCTTCTTCTTTGTGAAAAAGAATGGCATTGGGGCGGCTAGGTGGCGCAGTGGATAGAGCACCGGCCCTGGATTCAGGAGGACCTGAGTTCAAATCTGGCCTGAGACACTTGACACTTACTAGCTGTGTGACCCTGGGCAAGTCACTTAACCCTCATTGCCCTGCAAAAAAAAAAAAAAAAGAAAAGGAATGGCATTGAACGTTAGCCTTTTTCATCCAGCAACTTGTCATAACTGCCAAGGGTGGGGCTGGGGGCAGCTGGGTGGAGCATTGGACTTGGAGACTGAAGACCTTGAGCTGAATTCTGCCTCTATGATTTACCCACCCAGTGACTCAGGGCAAGTCACTCAATCTAAGTCTGGGGTCTCCTCATTTGCCAGCTGGGAAAAAAAACCCCTGCTTACCTGCCTACCTCATAGGACTGTTATGAATGAGGGAGATGAGAGAAAAAGCAGTATATGAATCTTACATAAAAGAACAACTTGCTAAATAGCAAGTGCCTGCTATGGGCCAAGTGCTTGGTGCTGGAGACACAAACCAAAAAAGAAAAGGAAATAATCCCTGTTATCAAGGAGATTGTATTACAGGGAGAGAAGGGTACACATGTAAGTATATGCAAGGTAATTGGGGAGGGGGATGGAGGCATTAACAGCTGGATGGATCTAGAAAGCTCTGTGGCACTGGAGCTGAGCTTTGAAGGTAACTAGGGATTCTGGGAGGAAAGGGGGAGAGGGGAGAGCCTTCTGAGCATGGGACACAGCCTGGGCTAGGGCAGAGAGGCTGGGATGGAATGTTTTATTTGAGGAGCAGCAAGAAAGCTGGTCTGCCCCAACCAAAGAGTATGAAGTGGAATAACCTAGAAAGCCTGAGGAGTTTTGTGATATGGCCTGAAAATGAGTGAAATCTCTGATTAATGTACCACTGACCTCTGCTTACCACATACCTCCCATTCTCAGGTGGTCAGCTGAGACTGAGTAGACTCCTACACCCTTACCCATAGTCATACGTTGTCAGAAGCTGTTAGAATTGGGTGGGAGGCTTGAGATCATTAGTGCTACCCCTTAACTCTGCAGAGGCTTGATTTTGTCTGCTAGCCCGTAGCAGGGCCAAGACGGGAAGCCACGCTTCTCTTCCCATAGAGTCATACTGCTTCCGACCTAAACCCAACACATTCAAAGACAAACCTGTAACTTCAGGCAAAGCACACTTATTTTGATTTTTTTGGCACCTAGGAGCACTGCAGATCACTTGCAATGTCTGGCTTAGTGGAAAAAACAACAACCCACAAATGCAGGATTAATATTTCTATGATCTCACCAGTGGATATTTTCAGCTAGCTGCATGGCAAATACAGATTTCAGAGCACACATTGTTCAAAGGGATCTTACTAACAGGGGTCTTAATATTGTAAACAAAGGCAATCGGATTCATTTCTATAACTCATCATTATTAAATAATATTATTATTCTGGCTTAGAACGAGACATTGCATTTATAACTATAAAGTCCTACTACAGTGTCTCATAGGCATGGAGGTGACTCTGGGTTCTGTAATGCTATGTCGACCAAGCCTCAGGTGTGGCACCTTTGATCATGCTGTAAAGGCTTAATGTATAGTCTCCTGCCCTTTGAGGGCTTTCACGATGCCCCAACCCACCTCCACCCCCATAGTGTTTCTACCTATTCCCTCATTTGGATATTAGCTCTTTGAGGACAGGGCCTGTTTAATTTTTGTCTTAGTATCACTAACACCTAGCATGGTGCCTATCACATAGTAGGCACTTGATAAATGCCTATTAATTGATTTTTTTTGTCCTTGAAAAGTCTGTTCTGGTCCTAATTGATTCCTTTATTTCTTCTGGAAGCTGGTTGTATTTCTCCTTATCTTTATAGGCTTGGAGTTTAACTATGTCTTGGCTTGTTAAATCTTGGATTCTTTCTTGTTGAGGTTTTTATAAATTCTTTTGGATTACATTTCACCAGTTCTGGGAAATTACCCTTGAAGGTTTGTAGAAATAATGTTCAGATCCTTTGGTTTTCCCAAGTTCTCTTGAATGAATTTAATGAAATATTGTTGTCAGTAATCCTAAGGTTGCTGTATTTTAACCTATCCCAGGACTGTCACTTAGGTATGTATATTTTCAAGTAGTTAGTCATCTTTCTGTGGGATTCCATTATATACTGTACACAATAGATTTGCTATTGCGTCTCTAGATATTTTTGAGGTTTTAAAAAAATTATGTTCTTCATTTTGGTCATTTTCTTCATTAATTTCTCTTTTTTTGCAAGTCAATTCTTACATTATTTCTCCTGGTTTTTCATTTTCATTTTCTTTTTTTAAAATAGTATTTTATTTTATGTTTTCCAATTACATGTAAAGATAGTTCTCAATATTCATTTTTGTAAGATTTTGAGTTGCAAATTTGGTTTTTCATTTTCTTAAAAAAATTATTATTACAAAATTAAACTTTGACAAAAGATAAAATGGAAAAGAGGACTGCATATGAAATTGTGAACTTCCATTGCATAGTTTTTTATAAATGTATGGCATTTGGGGGCAGCCAGGTGGTGCAGAGGATAAAGCACCAACCCTTGGATTCAGGAGGACTTGAGTTCAAATATGACTTCAGACACTTGACACTTACTAGCTGTGTGAACCCGGGCAAGTCACTTAACCCCCATTGCCCTGTCTCCCCCCTCGAAAAATATATGGCATTTAACCTTAGAGGAAAAAGGTAGCCCTGCTTGTCTGTCCCATTAGGAATGTCTTTCTGCTCTCTTTTGCGTATCTTTGAATATTTCATTGATACTTTCCCCCCCTCTATCTTTCTGCATTGCTCTCATAACCCATCAATGATTCCCCTACCCCTTGGCTGCAACAGAAGTCTTCCCTTGTAATCAACAAGTCAAGCTAAATATTAATAAATTAATTAAGAAACACTTTAGTTATTTCTGAAAATTTGGACCTTTTTTACCCACCTATTGTCTTTGGCTTTCTGCTGGGAGATGGGAAGTATGCTTTTTTAAAAAAATAAATTTTTATTTATAATTTGTCTTTTACACGGTATACATTTTACTTGTATTCCTCCCCCTCTCCTCTCACAGAGAGTCATCCCATATAAGAAAGAATATTTTTTAAGGAAAAAGAGGAAAAACAACCAGCAAAATTGATCAATATGTCAAAAAAAGTCTGAAAATATTTGCAGTGAATCATACCCATGAACCTCCCACCTCTGCTAAGGAGTAAGGTCAGAGAGTCTTCTAACAATCTCTTTTTTGGGGGCTGTGTTTGTTCTTTGCAATCTTGCAACATTCACTTTTGATTTTTTCTCTAGTGGTTCTTTCATTTACATTGTTGCAGTCATTGGTATGTTGTTTCTTTGGCTTTCACTCAATAGCAGTCCATATCAGTCTTTCCACAATTCTTTGTATTCATCTTATTTGCTCCTCATTGCACAGTAATATTCTGTTGCATTCATGTACCACAATGTGTCTACCCATTCCCCAATTGATGGATGTCTACTTTATTTCCAGTTCTTTAATGCTATTTTAAAAAATGGTGCTATAAATATACTGGAGGGAGGTCATGGATAAATAGAAAGTTCCTTTGGAAGTATGTTTTATTACACAGATAAGGAATCTGAGGTTTCTATGTTATGACCTATCTTCTAGGTCTGTCACTTGGGTATGTGTATTTTCCAGTAGCCGAGGTCATGTATGTAAGTTAGTGACAAGGGCAGGATTTGAAACAAGATCTTCTGATTCCAAAGCAATAGGAGCAGGAAGCCATCGCACTCTATTTTCTTTTGTACTTGCTCCCAAATCCCAGTCTTCTACTCTTATAGTTTTACGTACAAGCAGTATGTCCATGCTACCTCCTGTAGCAGTCTCAATCCATTTTGATCATTCTTATTCCTTCTTAGTTCCTTTCTAATCCAGTTTACCCATCACCCAGACAATTGGTGTCAAACTCAAATAGAAACAGTGGGCCACTAAACACTGGGTTGGGGTGGGGGAAGGAACCACATATTGATATAGAAAACCACATATTAACATTATCTATGTTTTATTGTATTATTACTTATTTCATTAAATATTTCCTAAAAACATTTTAATCTGATTACAGCCATACTCAGGAGTGTTGGGGGCTGCATGTTGCCCAAGGACCAAGTATTTGACACCTCTGAGACAGGCCATTCCATCCTGCTCCTTGGTACTCATGCTCTTTTGTCAATAAATTGCCCCACATCTTCTAAGCTTTCAACCCACTTCTATTTCCATGCTTGAACAGGGATCTGGGTCTGCCCTTTGTATATTATATCCTTTGTAACCCTTTCAATTCTTTCTCCCACTCCCCTCATAGCAATAATAACCTTCATTTATACAGGGTGCCCCCAAAGGCCGTGGGAAATTTAAAACATTAAAAACTTAAGTTTTCTAGGAGAAACAATCTATAAAATGTAATAGAGAAGTAATTTATTCAAGTTTTAGCATGTTTAATTTAAAAATCTTTATGTTTCAACATATCTGCCACCATTACATATATACAAAATGTGGATTCTTCTAGATCCATGAACACATTCTGAAACTGTGTTTTGGCAATGAGTAGTTATAGGAGTACACAGTTGCTTAAGAGAGCAAGGTTTTGTAAAGAATTGGTTGTGATTTGGGGTTTCTGTGACCCCATCTTTGGCTGGTATTAGAGGCCCTGGCACATGCCCATGTACGCTGGCCTCATGCTGGACACCCATGTGCCTGCATGGGCCTGGCCAAATTATAATGAGGGAATCCCCACCATGACTAGAAGCCCAATGAGGGCAGTCAGGTGGTTTTCAGCATCCGGAAGCTGGGGGGCTGGCATTTACAGAGACGCTTGTTAGTTCTGTCAATCAGGGCTGTCAGCCAATTAGTTTGTGTGTGTGTGTGTGTGTGTGTGTGTGTGTGTGTGTGTGGTCAGCCCTGTTTCCTATGGGAGAGGGGGCTTCTGGGAGAGAGAAGGGAGGAGACTTACACTGTGGAGGAGCGAGAGAGGGAGCGAGATGCTCGGTCCGGACTGGGGAACGCTGTGCAGCTGGTTCTCTTTGAAATTGCTGATTCTAGGTGGTGGTGAGTTTGTGGGTATATTTTTTCCTTCCCCTATTCCCTTTTTCATTGTCCCTAGTTTTATTAATCTCACTTGTGTTTTAAATTTGTTCCCATTAATAAACCCTATTTTGATTATTGAAAAGAGGCTGTTAATGTCCTTTCTTACCCCAATATTATGGAGAGCTGCCCAATTAACTCTTCCCATACTAAATTTGGCTTTTACAGTTTTGATGAGTATACTTGACTTTTAACGTGTCCCTACAGTTGTACGTTTTCTTGTAATTGCTGTTAAAGAATTACACTTGGCTAGCCAGAGAATACTAAGTACTTTGTCTTCTGTTGAAGAAGCTAACATGGCATATTGAATAAAGAGACAGAAGATATGAATTCAAGTCCAGTCTCTAACATATACTGGCTGTATGACCTTGAGCAGATCACTTACTCTTTCAGTGCTCTAGGCCAATGGTGTCAAACTGAAATGGAAACTAGGCCACTAAACTGTATATTAAGGATCCCTATGGGCCACATATTGACTTAGAAAACCACATATTAACATTATCTATGATCTACTGTATTTTTATTTATTTTGTTAAATATTTCCCAATTATATTTTAATTTGGTTGAGGCTACACTTGGGTGTGTTGTAGGCCCTGTGTTTGATACCTCTGCTCTGGGCAATGGAGACTACAAATTCTAGAGATGGTGCTGACTGGCTTTGCTAGAAGCAATTTCTTTATGAAAGGCCTTCTCTACATCAATGAAAGCATGGGTACATCCCTATGCAGTGTCTATCTATGCTAGGGCTTATTACCTGGGAAAAAATGAGAATAAATTCATTTCTTTGTTTATAAACATAAACCTCTTAGTCACCTCCAAACCGCTGCCCAGCCCTTTTCCTGGCTCCCTATATGTGCAGTCTTCCCCCATTAAAATGTAAACTCCCAGAGGGCAATGACTGTCTCCCTAGCTTGTAATTATGTCACCAATGCTTAACACAGTTCCTGGCTTACAGTAAATGCTTTATAAGCATTCTATCCAAAATCTGAATAAATTTTAATAGAATAAATAGAAAAAAATAGAATAAATTTATATTGCATGTTACTGATTATTTCTCTCCCATAGAATTGGAATTATTAGGATTTCAAATTTGGTCTTTCAGGAGACCCAGTATAGTGCTTTCAGGTTTGGAGTGTTTTCCTCACAACAAGTTGGGGAGACAGGGAGTACAAGTATGATTATCCCCATTGTACAGATGAGGAAATGAAGGCTCCAAGAGGTTATAACTTTTAAGTCATTTGGTGGATGGGGAAGAAGACGACATGGTACAGGTTATTCTTGACTTTTGGAGGCAAGATGGCTACCTGCAGGATGAAGGGTACAGGCCTGAGAAGAAGATATGAGAGCCACTGTGGAATTGGTAGAGGCTTTCTACCAAGCCATGGACCTTTAGGCCTGAGGAAGCATCCTGTTCTAGGAACAGTGTACCAGCCCTTACCATCCATCCATCCATCCATCCATCCATCCATCCATCCATCCATCCATCCATCCATCCATCCGGCCAAACAAGAGACGGGCCATGCTCACTCAGGGCCGTGTAGATGCATTAGCACCAGTTGGGGCAAGCAGAGAGGCCTCCCCAAGAAAAAGGCCTAAGCTTTAGTGAAGTGGCTTGAATAGGATAGAGTTTCATTTTGGTTTCCTAATCTCCAGTAGAGTCACTTAATTCAGAGGACTCTCTATTGCAGAAGGGTTTACCCCTCTGCCCTTTGGATCCCAGTAAACCTCCAATACTCTGGTCATTTACTTACCCAATTAGGCTTTGGGATTTGAGGATTATGTCTGCTCTTGGCAGGCCTTGGGCCTCCCCTCCCCCTTCCTCAAGCCAGGATTCCCCAAACTGCCAATCTCTATCTGGGGATTTCCCTGACTGCTGTTTTATGTTGAAGCTAGTTTTATTCATTCCTCTTATAACCTCCTCAAATAGGAAAACAAAGAAGACATGTCAGCAAACACACATATAAGAACAGGTCAGATTTCTGGAGTGCCTTCAGGTTTACAAAGGCCTTAAGGCTGCCACTGCCTACAGATAATATTCTTCCCATTTTACCAAGAAGGAAGCTGAAGCTCAGGAAATTGAGACTTGACCCAAGTTGCAGAGTTAGTAATTGGCAAAAGCCTAGTTCAGGAAGTAGAAAAGACTGGATTCAAATCCAGGTCTGCTGCTTTTTTATTTCATCTTAGATCATGTAGCCTCTTTTTCTCTTCTTTTCTTTTTTTTTTTTGCAGGACAATGGGGATTAAGTGACTTGCCCAGGGTCACACAGTTAGTAAGTTATCTAGTGTCTGAGGTCAGATTTGAACTCAGGTCCTCTTGAATCCAGGGCGGGTGCTTTATCCACTGCACCACCTAGCTGTCCCTTGCCTCTCTTTCAAAAGCTCAACGTGCCCTTTCAGTCCTGGGTTCTAACAAGCTGTAAGGATAGGGGATTCTAATGAATTTAGCAAATTGTTCTGTGGATGGAGAGCTGTGAGAGATGAGTCAGATCTTGAATTAAATATTCTGAGGACAGAAAATTGTGGGGATGCTCTTTATTAATTTTCTCCTGATTTCCATCACTTAAGGGGCAGGGAGGGAAGGGGTGGCCGGTGTGATGGACACAAATCAGGGCAGCAGTTCCACCTGCTGGAGAGAGTGCTGGCCTTGGAGTCAGGAAAACTAGGATTCAAATCCTGGATCCACCCTTCCCCTCCCCCCCCCCCCATGGAGCTATTGTGTCAAAGAACAACATTTAAGCCACACTGGCAGTGACCTTTTATGATAGTGCACGCCACATTCCCTATCCTTAGTCTGCCTTCTCTAGCCCCTTTCTTCCCCCCACAGCCAAGGAGGGAAGAGAGTTTTTCTTATTGTGATGTGGGTTTCTACACTGGCAGTCTCCCTGAAGTGATTAGAGAATCATTGATTTAGAGCTGGAAAGTACTTCAGAGGTCACCCAGTCCAAGCCCCTCATTTTGTGGATGAGGAACTGAAGCTCTGTCTTCAGGAGCCCAATGCTAGGCTCTGTTCTTCCAGGGGTCAGGAGCCACAGCTTGTAAAAGACTGCAGAGGAAATTGAGCTGAGACTTGATCCTTGCCAAGTTCCTATGCAGATTTCCGAGGAACTCAGCTGAGCCTGTGAAAGAACTTGAGAGCACAGCCTATTCCATTGGGAAGCCATCAAGGCCCCCCCCCCCCAAAAAAAAAAATTGCCCTAGCTGGGTGACATGCAGTCCTTCAGAGGAAGACTAGGTGTTCTGCATTTCAATTTTTGAGCCAATGAAATCATTTTCATGATAATGAGGCCTCGAAAAGGAGAAAAGTCCTGATTCCATTTTATGCAACAAGACTGTTTTATGAGTCCACTATCCATCTGCCAGGGCTTGTGTCAGTTGCTGGGTCTAGAGTCAAAAATGACAGAGCTCCTGCCCTCCAGGAACTTATATCATTATAGCAGGAGGTGGATGACATGTGTGTAGATAACCAAATACAAAGTGTGTATAAAATAAATACAAAAGCCATCTGGGCTGGCAGAGGCCACTAAAACTAGCTGAGGGTGCTGGGGAAGGAGGGCATTTGAGCATAGCTTTGAAGGGACATCAGGATTTCAAGAGGCAGGGTGGAGAAGGGATAGTACTCCAGGCATGGACAAAGACACACGAAGGTGGCTGAGGGAATGTAGCGCCTGGAGAAGAGCATGAAGGTCAGTTTGGCTGGAATGTGGAGTGAGAGAGGAGAGTAATGGGAAAGTAGTCTGGGAAGATAGGTCACAGACAGACCGAAAAGGCCATGAAATGGCAAATAGAAGAGTTTGGAGTTTACCTTGGAAGCAACTAAGAATACTAAAATTTTTCTTTTTTTAAATAAATAAAAGTATTTTATTATTTTCCAGTTACATATAAGGGTAGTTTTCAACATTTGTTTTCATAGGATTTTTAGTTCCAAATTTTTCTCCCACCTTCCCTTCCCTCCCCCCTCCCCCCTCCCCAAGATGGAAAGCAATCTGATATATGTTATATATGTGCAATCACATTGAACATATTTCTGCATTAGTCATCTTGTGAAAGAAGAATCAGAGCACAAGGGGAAAACCTCAAAAAAGAAGGAGAAAAGGGGCAGCTAGGTGGCACAGTGGATAGAGCACTGGCCCTGGATTCAGGAGCACCTGAGTTCAAATCTGGCCTCAGACACTTGACACTTACTAGCTGTGTGACCCTGGGCAAGTCACTTAACCCCCATTGCCCCGAGCAAAAAACAAAAACAAAAACCTTTCATCCCTCCTCCCACCCCAATCTCCTTTGTGATTTTTTTCTGTTTCTGAGAAGGGATCCACAGGGGCTGATAACTATGAGGGAAGAGGAAAATGCCAAAGATAAAACCAAGGTGATGAGCCTGGTATAGTAGATTAGTGGTGGTGCTACAGACAGAAATGATGGAGTCAAAAGGATGAGCAAGCTTCTTTTGGAGCATGTTGTGGTGCCAGTAGGAGAGGCTGAGATGTGTAGGCAATTGAAATGGTTGGGGTGGGGTGGGGGAGTCTGGAACTTAGAATTGAGGTAAGGACTGGAGACAAACTAGGGGGTCACATGCAGAGAGGTGGTAATTTAAGCAAGTGGGAATAAATGAAATTGACAAAGGATGGAGTGTAGAGAGAGGAGAAAGGGCCTATGGGAAGACAGGTATGCTAATTTACTGCTGGTGTGGTTGTGAAATGGTCCAACCATTCTAAAAAACAATTGGAAATTAAGCAAGAAAAGACTAAATTGATCAGATCCTTGAACCCAGAGATCACACTATTGGGTGGTCATTGGCAGCAGGAAAGGACCCATAGGTACACAAAATGTTCATAGCAGAATTGTTTATGATAATGAGAGCAGGAGACAAAATTTGGGCCCAAAGACTAAAGAATGGTTGGACAAATTGGGTTATATGAATATAAGAGCATATTGCTGTGCCCTAAGGAATGAAGAATTCAGATAAACATGGGGAGACTTATAAGAAAGGATGGGAGGAAAGGAAGCTGAGCCCAAAGAAGTCTCCACAATGACCTCAACCACGTAAACAAAGTCAAAGGGACCAGGCAACAAAACACCGGCCAATTACACCAGTCAATGTTAGTACCACACTTTAAATGTTAAAGGACACAGTCCTCCTTTCTGTAAACAAAGGATCCCTTACTTGGACGAAGTGTACTTTGTGTTTATCTCTTTGAGAAGAGGCAGTTGTATCGAAAACAACATGAATCTATACATTCTAACAATAAGAAAGGAGAACAAGGACAGTCTTATGAAGCGTTGACAGTATGGTTGGTTGGCAAGATAAGGGAGGCAGCCATCTGAGAGAGGAGCAATGAGAGGTGCAAATAAGACTAAGGAGAATGTGGTGTCATTGAAGGTGAGGGAGGAAGGGAGTACCTAGCAGGAGACTGTGGTCAGTAGTGCCAAAGGCTGCAGAGGGATCAAGGGAGATGAGGACTGAAAAAAGGGTATGGGATCTGGTTAAGTGGTCGTTTGAAGGAGTAGTTTCAGGAGAGTGATGGGGACAGGAGCCTGATTGCAAAGGGGCTGAGGAGAAAGTAGCTTGTGAGGATGACATTGGGCATGGATAGCTTTTTGGAGAAGATAGCAGTAAGGGATGGCGGCCTAGAAGGATCCAGAGGTGGTTTTGATTGGAGGGACTTGGGAATATTTGTAGGTAGATGGGAGGAAGCCTCTTTGCCCCCCCTCCGCTTTTCTCATCCGTAAAATAAAGGAGCTGGAATGGGTGACAACTCAGAGTCCATGGGGTGAATGATGCAGAGAGGCAGAGTTCTGTTTAATAGCAGGAAAAACTTTCTAGCAATTGGAACTGTCCCAAAGTGGGACGGGCTGTGGCTTGGGGGGGTGGTGGTGGAGGGTGACACAAGAATCGGGGCGTTGGCAGCTTTTGGGGCTGCCGTTACGGCACCCCCTTGCTGGGCTTCCGCCACTGCCGCCCCCACTCTAGGTTCCCAGGGGGCTGGGGTGTGGTTGGGAGGAGCGCGCCTCCAGAGCGAGACAAAGGCTGCACCGCCCCCTCCCTAGTCCCCGCCCCCAGCCCCACCCTCGGGCTCTCTGCCGCAGCCAAGTTATGCTGCTGAATGGGGCGCTGGCCCCCTCCTTCTTCTCCAATCACGGCCGGCCCGGGCCCGGCCCCGCTCCGGTCCACCCGCTGCGGCGCCGGCCCAGCCTTTTAGGAGCCTTCTCTTTGCAGCACGGCTCTCACCCCCGCCTAATGTCCAATCGGTGGAGTCCGCGCCCCGCCCCTCTCCCGGTTCGCTCCCCCTCGCACCACTTACTCTCGAGGCCCGCCCCCCGGCCAGCGCGCTACGGCCGCGCGCCGCGTGTGCGTTTGCTCGTGTGCGTGCGTGCGTGCGTGCGCGCGCGCGCAGGGCTGGTCCGGGTGCACGGGAATCTCGCCTGCTCCCGCCGCCCGCGTCTCCCCCTCCTCTCTGGGAGTCCACTCTCCTCGCTCTCCGTGTCCTAGCGCGCCTCCTGGTCCTCTGCCCCCACCCCGCCATCTGCCCCTCGCCACTGACTCTCTAGAGATGCTCTGCAGGGGCATGGTGCGCTTCCTAGCCCTGGCTTTCACCTTGGCGTGCCTGCTGCACGGAGGTAAGGCTGGCCTGCGGCGGGGCAGGGGGAGGGGAGGAAGGGGGGAAGAGAGAGAAAGAGGCATCCCCCTCCCCCAGCCGCCCGGCCTGCGCGACGTCCTCTTGGCAGGTGCGAGCCGCCGGTTCGGCCAGGGGTGGGGGTGGGGGTGGGGGGGCAGGTTCGGGGCCGCTGCTTTGCGCGCTGCAGAGCTTCCCTTGGCGACTGCGGGCAGCCCTACGAGCCCGACCCGGTCCCCCCTCCCCGGAGGGCTGGTGGGCGACCGGCCGGGCTCCCCTGGGACCTGGTTAGCCAGGAAGGAGGTAGGGAGCGGGTTAGCTAGCCTGGGAAGCTGGCGGCGCAGCACCTGCGTGCCTGGGCGGGCGGGCGGGCAGGCAGCCACCTACCTACCTACCTACCTACGGGTCATCGCCCCTGGGGTGTGTGGGGGCGGCCAAGGCGGGAGGCTCGGCCCTGGCCCAACTCCTTCCAGTGTGGCCTAAGCGAACGAGTGAGTGGGATGCCCGTGACCTGTTTGTCTCCCAAAAGTTTTCCGTGCTCTGCCACACTGCCTTGCTAGCAGGGGGTTGGGGGGGCAGGCCGGTCGGAAACCTTTGCTTGGAGCATCACCCCCTTTTCCCGGGCGCAGGGAATGACCTGAGTGGGGCCCATGCACCCTCAGTGAAAGCAAATGCTATTGCTGATGAGCAGTTCGGGACACCTGTCTCAGCAGAATTCGGTCATTGTTCAGCCAATGGGAGGGAAGAGAATGCACTGGGCTCAGCTGTGCTCTTGTCCTGGGGCTGAGGCATTGTCGCTTCTGGTTATCTTGTCACATATGTGCAAGTTCAGTCGATGCACCGAGGATGGTGGAGTCAGGCAGCAGAAGGAAAGCTGTAACCACAGTTCTTTTTCTGCCCAGTCGACCTTTCGAATTTTAGATGCATCCAGTCTATAGAAGAAGGTGCTGAGGCCTGGAATTACCAACTTCCAAAGTGCTTTTCACAACCATATGGCTTTAAACCATTAGGTTTGGGTGGTAGATAACTGGGCACTTTGGATAGACCAGTTGTCAGAGGGCGATTTAAACTAGAGGTTCGTAGGTTTAGAGATGGAAATGATCATCTAGTTCACCCCCCCCCCCCATTTTAAGGAGGAAGAAACTGAGGCCTCAAGAAGTGCAGTAATTTATTGAAGGTCACATTGGTGATAAGTGGCATAGTAGAGGATTCACATATAGGTTCCCCAACTCCATATTGATGCCTGTTCTGTCAACTTATCATTTCTTGCCTTTTTTTTTTTTTACACTCAGTGTGGGAAACAGTTTTCTTGATTGGAGGCCATGCTACCAAGTCTACCAAAGTGGCCTCAGGTAGAGAAAAGATAAACCGATCATCTGTATGTATGTACAGGTATTCAGAGGCTTCAGTTTCAGGCTTTAAAATCAGACTTCGACAAAGTTCTTCTGGGCCCAGTGAGGTCACAAATAATAGAGGCTAAAGAACTCCTATTGGCTCTTTCTAAACTTGAACTCTCTCCAAACTGCTCTATTGAAATGAACACAGTTTAATAAATACTTGTTGGATCAAATGATCTTAAAGGTTATGTCCAGCTGTAAGGATCTTTGATTGGATCTGTGACCTTTTTTTGTAATTGGTTTGACTTGGCAAAGACCTCAGTCTATCATGAAAATTATCCAGAAGCCTGTGTTGTTTTGCCTCAGAGTAATTTCATATCTAGGCCCAATTTTCAGAGGAAGTTAAATGAGAAATCCCAATAGGACTCATTTCTTAAGTGATCACTGAAGCCAGTCACAAAGAGAATAGCTGTAGACCATTGGAAATCCTTTCAGGGCCTCACTGCGTGGAAGCTAGGCTTCAGGTTCTTACGACTTCAAAGGGGAGGGAAAACTATTCCTTTTTTTGGTCTATAATTATGGACTGTAATTATCAGTTCACCGTGTTATTTATTAGTTCTGGAAATCCTTTGAGAACAAATTAGCAAGTTGCTATGTGGGCCCTGAGCAAACCCAGGGACAGTTTCAGGTTAGGGATTCTGGAAGCTGAAGTTCATATGGAGGATGCATCCCTGTATACTTGATTTATTGCATATTATTGAAGTAATGAAGTGTTTCTCATGAAGGAGATATCTGGAGAGCTGAGAATTTACAATCTTTTTTAAGCACTAAAATTAGTTAATTAATTTATTTATTTATTATCAATTTTTTTTTTTTTTTTGGTGAGGCAATTGGGGTTAAGCGACTTGCCCAGGGTTACACAGCTAGTAAGTGTCAAGTTTCTGAGATCGGACTTGAACTCAGGTCCTCCTGAATCCAGGGCTGGTGCTCTATCCACTGTGCCACCTAGCTGCCCCAAGCACTAAAATTATAACTCCTTTGGGTAGACATTTCTAAAATATATGATACACTCTTCTGATTTCTTAAATGGAGTGTATATATATTTCAGTGCTTTAAAAGATACAGGATTTTATTAATGCATATTATAATCCTTTCAGGCTTTAGTCTTTTATATGAAACTGGATCTACATTTCATACTGTTTGCCTTTTAAAAAAAGGATATGATCCATTCTAAATATTGCTTTCAAAACTCCTGCTTGTTTCTGCTTCCTTCAGAGCTTCCTTCTGTCCTGTGCATTAAAAAAACCCCAAAACCCCAAAAACCCTTTGCCAGTGTTCCACCTTCTCCTCCCCCCCAATTAAAAAATTAAAGAGGAAAAAAGCCCTCATAAGAATTAAGTATAGTCAAACAAAATGAATCCACCTAGGGGTCATGTCCAAAAATATATGTCGGTACCAGGATCAGTAGGTGGGTAATAGGCTTGATCATCAGTCCTCTGGAGACAAGGTTGGTTATTAAACAGAGTTCTTCAGTTTTTCAAAATTGTTTTGATTTACAATGATACTCTCTTCTCTATGGGCTTTTCTACCTCTATGCCTTAGTCCAGAAGTGTCAAACATTCCAACCAGATCAGGATGTAATTGAGAAATATTTAACAAAATAAAAAAATACAATTGAAATAGATAATGTTAATATGTGGTTTTCTAAGTCACTATGTCCTGTGGCCACTCTTTCTATTTAAGTTTGACAGCAGTGCCTTAATCTAGTTCCTGTTCTACCTGGAATGTTCCACCTCCCCCTTCTCTGCCTACCTGTTCATCAAGAACCAGCTCACTTTCTACCTCCTCTATGATGTCATCCCTCTCTAGTCAGATGTCTTCCTACCTTAATCATGGCATAGCATTTACCTTTGTGCCTCTCCCTGGTGTGTGACAGGTGTTTTCATGTATAGGTACTTAATGTTTGTGGAAGAGAATTGCATTGGTAGTTCAAAAGCTGAAGAAGAGAAAGGCAAAGTTTTCCTACTTTTGTCTTGGTTTTCATACACTTGGCTTTGCAAACCAGGGAAGTGAACTTCACAAAACACAGATTTGGCGTATTAATACGATAACTGAAAGTCTTAGGATCTGTAGGTCATTTTTAGCTTTGAGGCCATTTTTTTGGAGGGGAGGGGGCACTTAGGTCACCATATACCTTTTGGGGTAAAAAAGAAAAATCTGTCCTCTGGGGTCTAACCTTCTGGTCTCTCTGAACTTCACTGGCTTGGTCCTTGAACAACAAAGGATTGCTGGATGCCATTAAAAAAATTTAAATTGAAATAAGGAAAAATAACTGAAACAGAAAATGTATGAGATTCTTTCCTTATTCCCACGCTGCCTCTTTGCTGAAAGGAGGCGTGTATGCTTCATTATCTGTTCTTTAGGCTCAAAATCGGCTACTATAATTATTTAGAGTATGACTTTTTTCCTGTTCTTTGCTTACTTTAGTTATTATGTGTTTTATTGCTTGATTCTGGTTGTTGTACTTTGTCAGTTCAGGCAAATATTCCCATGTTTCTCTTAATTTGCTTCAGGAAGCATTGATTAAGCATCAGCTGTGAGCCAGGAATTGTGTTAGGCTTTGGGGAATTTTTTTTTGTTCTTGGACCCGTAATTTCATAGAGTTCTTGGTGAGGAACTTCCCCTACCAATGCAGATTGGTACATTCATGAAACTTAAAGTCTCAGAGAGTTTTCTAGGGCCGCTGACGGTGATTTGTCTCCTTCTCCATAGACTATGCTATGCTGCGTCTCTGGACTCTGAGTTTACAGAGACGAAGAAGAAAAAGCTCATGATCTCAAAGACCTTTCATTCTCCTTGGGTAGGGGGGAATACCACATAACATATCTAAATACCCTACAAATAAATCTGCAAAATAAATGCAAAATAATTAGGAGCAGGGAAGTCAAGTGCTGACCACAGAAAGAATCAGGAAAAGCCTCTTGTCAGAGATGGCTCTTGAGCTCATCCTTGAAGGGAGCGAGGGATTCCAAAAGGTGAAGGTGAAGAACGAGTTACATTACCAACATCGGGTACAGACTGTGCAAAGTCATGGACGAGGGAGATGGTATCATGTGTATAGGGAACAAGTTTACAGAAGCATAGAGTTCTTGGGGAGAATCATGTGTAATCAGTCTGGAGCCAGACTGTGAAAGGCTTCCGTTGCTAAAGGAAAGAGTTTACATTTTCTCCTAGATGCAGGGAGGGAGCCGCTGGATGCTTTTGAGCAGGAACCAACCCCCCCCAACAACCTGTTTAGAATATCCATTTGGAAACGGCAAAGAGTGGATGCAGGTGGCTCAGTAGCTAGGTTAGAGGTGATGAACCCCCTGGATTGGGGTGCTTGGCTCTGTGAGTGTAGAAAAGGGGTTGGATGTAAGAGATGCTGAGATAGAATTAATAGACTTGGCATCTATTGTTATATTGGGGTATGTTAGTGAGAATTGAGTGCTCCCTCCAAGTACTTTCTATTTTCTTTTGTACACACTTCATATTTACTTAGATATACTCATGCTCCCCCCCCCCCCCCAATAGAATGTAAGCTCCTTTAGGGGAAGGAGATTGTTTTGTTTTGGTTTCTGTATACTTTGCATAGTACCGGGCATATAGGTCTTAATGTTTGTTGAATGAATGAAGACTATACCTGCCCTCGACAGAAATAGAGAAAGATAATGTGTTTTGGATCAGTTGAGTGTGAAATGCTTATGGCCGTTCAGCAGGAAGTCGGAGATGTGGGACTGGAGCTCAGGAGAGATAAGGGCTGGACATACAGATTTGGGTGTTCTTTGTCAATTCCTTGTATTCCTTATTTTTTACTGAACAATAATCTATTGCACAGAACACAGTTTGTTCAGCATTTCCCAACCACTTGGTATCCATTTATTTCCAGTTCTCTGCTACCACAAAAAGTGTTGCTATGAATACTTGTGTGTGTGTGTTTATATATATATATATGTATGTATGTATGTGTCTTTGATCTCTGGAATTGAATCTAACCTTTTTTACCTTGGTACCTCAGAGCTATTTTAGGAACTTTAGTAGTTCATTAGAATATAATACCTTGTGGGGCTGTGGAGGAGTGTGTATATCTATATATCTTTCTGTTTTTCTTCCCTGCCCCTAAATGGCAGGGGATTACTGAACTCAATTCCTGTCACCTTCTTATATTTAACTTTTCCTCCTTTGCTTTCATTCTTGGTACTTAAAATGAGGAGGTTGAAGGAGATCACTTCTAAGATCCCTTCCTGCTTTAATCTATGATGCTATAATAAATATTGCTGAAAGTGTGTGTAAAATAAGGTTCTGAGCAAGGACCTGAGAGGCTTTTTAGATAAGCAAAATACCTGAGGTTTATTGTTGGAACTCCTTGTTGGCTGGTCAGAAACTTTTTTTCTCTCCCTTATTTGTTAATTGATTTTTATCAGGTTTCCAGATTAACCGAGAAGTGAGGGTGGAGTTAAATTACTTGGTTTATTTATGCACCTGAGGTGGCCTATTGGCTCTTTCTTATCACTGATTTGCTTTCTTTCATGATTTCCTGTTACAGATGTAAATCATGTATCTTTAGACCAGATGGAGTTTAGGGGTTATTTAAATTGATTTTGTCTCATTGTCATCTGAATTCATTCTCTTACATGATTGGTTAACTATTATAAAAGGACAATTGAATTATCATGGCTTTCCTATTATAGTTGTAGTTTGCAGGCTAGAGCCAGATTGTGATGAATATACTATTCTTGGAGGAGCTGACCCTGTATTCTCTACCCCAGTAGGCCTGTTTTGAGTTGTGTTACTAACAGTGGGAATGGCTTTGTACTAGGCTGTTCATGTTTTTATTTTGGCCAACCCCCTGGAGCCCCCAAAGTCCCAGTTTTGGAGATGGCTTTTGAAGTTTAGGAAAACAGTGTCTATGGGCTGAGCAACATTTTCTGTGTCTTGTGAGTAGCATTACATTAGTGGAAAGAGTGCTGAACTTGGGGTCGGGTAGTCTAGGTTGGCTTCCTAGCTAAGATGGTACTAAGACCAGAGCAAGTATTAAGCTCTCTGAGCCTTAGTATCCACATCTGTAAGTTATTTGACCTACCTACTTTACTTGGTTATTGGGAGGGAAGTGCTTTGCAGTTCTTAAAGTGCCGTAGTGTTGGTTAATACTTTATTCATTTGGCATTGTGGGATGGGCACATATGTGAATGTGTTTGGATCACCTCTGTTATGCTTATCCCAAAGACACAATTCTATCTTCAGGAAACATACTTATATTCTAAAGAGACGAACCAGCATGAATCTTTGGCATTCCTAGGTAGCTTTATTCTGAATTAACTTTCCAAATTATAGGCTCCATCCCTCTATGAAAAGAATAATTTTAATGTAAAATCGACTAGGGTGCAAGTAATACCAAATCACAGCTAAGGACTCATTAGCATGAAGACTCTTGGCAGTCCAGGATAGTGTAAAAGAATGTTGGATTAAGAGCCACGAGGTCTGGGTTTCAGTGGTAATTTTGCTGACTAGCTGCTTCATTGGAATGATTCGAAGAACAAAGTGTACTAGCTCCCAGGTGGCATTTATGTAGCAATTTAAGGCTTATAGTTTTTGATATTTGAGACTTGATTGTTTTCAAAAAGCTTTCCTCACAGCAGCCCTATGGTGTAGGTAGTATAACAAGTAGGTGTAGGTAAATAACAGTGTCATTGTGTTACAGATAAGGGAATTAAAACTTAGAGACAGTGAAATGACTGGTGACATAGCTTGTGTTGGTCTTCTGACTGTAATTCAGTTGTTCTTTCCTTTTACAAAGGCTCACAGCTTTAGATCTGGAAAAGATATTAGAGATCATCTAATCTAACCTCCCAAGGCACCTAGGTGGTGGTTCTGATTTGGCCTACAGACACTTAGTAGCTGTGTGACCCTGGCCAAGTCAGTTCACTCTGTTTGCCTGTTTCCTCATCTGTAAAATGAGCTGGAGAAGGAAATGATAAACCACCCAGTATCTTTGCCAAGGGAACAGAGACTTAACAAGTCCAACCTCCTCATTCAGCAGAATAGGAAATTGGGGTTCAGAAAGACTAAGTAACTTGGCCTGATGTCATACAGTTACTAAGAAGTGGAACTAGGTTTCATCTTGGTTTGGGAAACTTTTGGCTCTAGCAGTATAAGAGATTGTTGGTAAATTCATTCGCTCATTCTCTTTTGTATTGGATTATTGCACTGGTCTCCTAGCCAGCCTGACCACTTCTAGTTTAGTGTTTATCTAATATGTCCTTCACTTCCTCAAATCCTCAAATGGATCTATGATCTAATCTACTCAGGAATTCCCTCTGTGATTCAGAATTCTAGCCATCCAGGATTCCTGCCTGTTCTGTGTGATACTCCCTCCATGCTTTCCTGTGTCAGAGACCTTCCTCTCTTTTTCCCCCGTATCATGAGGCTGTCAGAGTGCAGTACTCTGGCTCTCCACATGTCATCCTTCACCTTTTCAATGTGATCAGTTCATCTTCTCTTTTTTGTCATATGTTTCTTTGATATCATTTACTCTTGCTCTTCTTTAGTGTTCCTTGTTAGATGTTGAGGTACTTTTTTATTGCTCTTTTTGTGATTCTCATTTTTAGTTCCTATAGACAAAAGTGTTCCAGGTCTTACTGCAGTAAGATGTTTGTATTGAAAAGATGGGCCTTTGCCATTATGGGAAGCTTGGGACCATTGAAAATGCCCTGCAGTTGCCCAGAAGCAATTCAATTCTTTCTTCTCTTTTTCAAATCTGAGTCCAACTTATCTTTCCTGTTTGTCAAATATATTTAGATAAAGTATATAGCATGCTCATACAGATGCATGTTGAAATCTGGGGGATTGCTGTTTTTCAGTCATTTGGTCTTTCCTGTGTGATGGACAGGCCAAACTCCTTTGAGTGATTACAGGTCTCTTCCAGGAGGCTCTGTAAGGTCTTGGGGCTTGATGCAATCAACAAAATGTCGTCTCTAAACAGGAGCATCTGGACGAATCTACCATCCACAGGGAATCCTTCCTTGACCTGGACTCTGCACTGGATCTCCTTCATCATAGTGACAGATAATTTTGGTGAGCATACATCTCCCTGTTTGATGCCTCAACTGATGTTTAATTTCAGAAGGTTATTGGTCAGGGTTATTTTTGTTTTTACATCATCCAAAGAATCCTGAATGAGCTTGATATATGGATGGAGAGACCTCTTACGGTAAAAGTCTATAAGGTCGATGTTTTGTTGCTTGGAGTTGAATGCTTTTTTACAATCAGCAATAAGCACAACAATATCTTTTATTCCCTACATCTTTTAATCAATTATGAGCTGGTCAGGTTGTAGTCTATTGTTGAAGACCACTTCCAACAAAAACGTAATGTTTCCTACTAATACCTTTATTGAGGATGCTTTCAATTTGTGTAAAGATGACCCTAAAAGATGGGGGAGTAGGCAAACAAGTTGGTGGTCATTGGTGTTTTAGGTTTGAGATTTTTTCCCAGCCCTTTGGTATCTTCTTCTCCTTCATATAACTTGTATATTGGTTCCTCAGTGCCCTCACAATTGTATGATATCTTCTGCATGTACTTGATCCCATCTACTACTTTCTTCCATCTTTGTTCTCCTTTGTATCATTTCTGCTTCCCGTGTAAGTACCCTAGGGCCTGTGATAATAAGCTTGTTGAAGTGATTTTTGTGTATCTTTTCCATTTTCCTTTTCTTTGTGCTCTTCTTTCTATTTTTTATCCTCGAATGCCCTGGTGATGACTTTGCTTAGAGTTCTTGCCAAAGTTTTCTTTCTACTAGTTTTTACACTTTATTTTTTTCCTTTGTGCTATGAGATAATATCATTCATCATAGTCTCTCATCTTTGTAAAATTTTTCAGATGAATTGTATTTTCATCTGTTTTTTGCCTTTGGGTAGGCGTCTCTCTCCATTTAGCAACTAAAACAAATGTTTGCTGACCACAGCACTTTTGGGAGGTTTTTGGGTCTTTATTGTAGCAATTAATTTGTATTACCTTCTGAATGAGATTATAATCAGCATAGATGTCATTTCTATTGTCCATTTCCCATTTTTAATTTTTAATAGCCTGTTTAAATGATTCAGGGTTTTATTTTAATTTTACACCATGTTTTTCTTATTGTTGATTATAAATTCTGTTCCTAGTCACTGGGACAAGTCAGTGGTTTGACTATGAACATGTAGTTGAATTTCAATAAGAAATATTTTCCAGTCTGTTAAAATATAGTCAGTTTTGTTCTTTGTGATGGTATTTATTTTTTATTTTTTTTTTTAATTCTCCCAAAAATCATTTATTTATTTATTTATTTTTGATTTGTGTTTTTATTGATGTGGGTGACTCAGTCTGTGCGGATGAAAACCCATACATGCCTAATCATCCTTAGCGACTGTTAATTTTCTACTACCACAAATCCTCCATCGACTCTGTCTCATGTGTTAGGAACCTTGTGTTAGATCTCTTGAATTTATGTGGATACCAGTGGAACTCCTGAGCAGCCCATTGGTTCTATCCTGCTTTCAGTATTTCACTGATCTGTGATATTATTTAGTGCTCACTATGTTCAGTGCCCCTAAATTCTTTTTTTCCTTCTCATTTTATTTTATTTTTTTCTCCATTACACATACATATTTTTTTTTTTGGTTTTTGGTTTTTTTTAGGCAACGGGGGTTAAGTGACTTGCCCACGGTCACACAGCTAGTAAATGTCAAGTGTCTGAGGCCGGATTTGAACTCAGGTACTCCTGAGTCCAGGGCCGGTGCTTTAACCACTGCGCCATCTAGCTGCCCCCCATGTTTTTTGGTGGGGCAATGGGGGTTAAGTGACTTGCCCAGGGTCACACAGCCAGTGTCAAGTGTCTGAGGCCGGATTTGAACTCAGGTACTCCTGAATCCAGGGCCAGTGCTTTATCCACTGCGCCACCTAGCTGCCCCCTATACATTTTTTAACGTGTTTTTTTAAATTTTGAGTTCCAATTTCTCCCACTCCATCCCTTCTCCCCTTCCTCCTTGAGATGGTAAGCAATTTTATATAAATTATACATATACAATCATATGAAACATTTCCATCTTGTTGAGTTTTTGTTATGTCCAACTCTTTGTGACTCCATTTGGAGTTTTTTGGGCAAAGGTACTGGAATAATTTGCTATTTCCTTCTCCAACTTAATTTACAGATGAGGAAACTGAGACAAATGGGTGAAATGACTCGCCCAGAGTCATAGCTCATAAATGTTTTGGTGCTGAGCAGTTCCTGGTTCCATTACAATAGCAGTCCTTTCTCTATGGTTAGACATGGATTATTTCTAGGACTTGGCTCCATTCCTCATGTGCATCAGAAACATAAGGGTGTCTAAGGTCTTCAACATCCTATGGTCCAAAACCTCCTTTAAAAAAAAAAAGACCTACTTGGAGGAGACTCCCAAAGATAGTATAGGAAGAGGAAGGAGTATAGCCCAGGGCTCCTTCACAACTACTTGAAAGATCTTCAATTTCTCCCCCTAGTTCCACTCCCCACCCTTGTAACTTTCCAAACCCCAATTCCCCTCCCTGGCCCCCACTTCTCTTTGTGTGCTTCTTAAAATTTATGCTCCTTGAGGGCAGACTTGTCTATGCTTTTGTATCTCCACTGTTTAACCCAATGCTTGGCACTAATTAAATGCTTTTTCATTGGATCATTTATCCATAAAGATGTAGCGGTTGCTATTCACATGTGACGTTTCCCCTTTTGGTGGTGTTGGTCAGTCTTGGGTATAAGACAAGTCCATTCTACCTAACGTTTGACCCTTAGCCATGCTGAAATGTTTCTCTTTGATTCTAGATGAGACAGCGTGGAATAGTGGAAAGAAGAATACTTCATTTGGAGAAAACAAATATGTATGATAGTTACCCCTTTGGCCCTCACTTCTGCACTTCTGTGGCATCCTTTAGCTTCAGGTAGAATAAACCCTGTGGTAGAAGCAATATCCTTGCCCCTTCCCGAATGCAAATTAGACTAGTTTTTCCTTAAAATGTATTGGGAGGGGGGCAGCTAGGTGGTGCACTGGATAAAGTACCAGCCCTGGATTCAGGAGGACCTGAGTTCAAATCCGGGCTCAGACACTTGACTTGTTTCTCAGTCATTATGTTGCAGTTATATTCTCTATCCTTCCTCCCCATAGCACACACAGCTATCTTGCTAGATGGCTTGGTAGACCAATGAATAAATGGATACTTGGGTACACAGGGAGAGACAGATCAGGAGAAAGAACACAGAAGGGCAGAAAAGGGGAACAGGGCATGGGAAGAGGGTGAGGGGCACAGAGCCCACTGGGGCCTCTTTCTCTTTCAGCTCCCTTTCTCTATCTGCCCTTTCCTCCTTTCTTTGATTTTTTTCTTTGTCCCTGCTCTCCTCTGCCCTCTTCTCTTTCCCTTTCTTTGCCTTTCCCTTTTCCAGCACCTCCCCTCCTTCATCATTTTTTTTTTGCGCGCGCACGCGCACGTGTGTGTGTGTGTGTGTGTGTGTGTGTGAGAGAGAGAGAGAGAGAGAGAGAGAGAGAGAGAGAGAGAGAGAGAGAGAGAATTGGAATGACACCCCCTGCTGGGAGAGATATTGCAGGGAAGCTCCACCATGAGGAGAAAGTATGTGACTTGGAAACCATGTGACTTTAGCATCTGGAAGTTACATCTATTGAACCACCTGTGGGACCTGTCAACCAGAGCTACCAACCAATTAGCTTGGAGCTATATGTGTGTGGATGGCCCTGTTTCCAGTTTCACAAGGAGGTTCTGGGAGAAAGCTGCTGAGGCGAAACCTTTTGGGTTCCTGACCTTGGCTTGGTGGGTTGCATGCTGGGGTCTATTAGATAGTTAGAGTAAGTTTGCCTTTTATGTCTCTCTCTCTCTCTCCTCACCAACTTCTGATGCACTTTAATAAATACTTAAAAGTCTAAACTCTTGCTAAAGCTTCTAATTTAAGGCGACCACTCATTAGGTTTTAGACATCATAGCTAGAATTTTTAGCCCCTTACAGGGGGCAGGGCAGTGAGGGTTAAGTGACTTGTCCAGGGTCACACAGCTAGTAAGTGTCAAGTGTTTTTTTTTTGAGGCCGGATTTGAACTCATCCTCCTGAATCCAGGGTTGGTGCTATATCCATGCACCACCTAGCTGCCCCCTCCCTCACCATTTTTGCATCTTCTTGCCTCTCCTTCTTATATCTTCCTGTTCTCCTCCCCCCCCCCCCCATGTGGCACCTTCTACCCATTGATCCACTACCTGGAATTGGCTTGTGGGAATGTGAAAGCTGTTTGGCATCTTCTCCAGGATTTCCTGGGATTGGGCTGGCAGCTTGGCCTGTTCTGGCGTGGTCCTCTTTGTTTCCTCTGACAGTAGCTCCTCCCTTTTAAGGATTCTTTGGTGCCAATGTAAGAACCCCCAGGCCTTAGCACCTTATGAAAGAAATTCCATTTCATCTCCTTATTTTTCCCCAAGGCACCTGTTAGCTTCTCAGGGTCCTGCCTGGTCCCTTTTTTCTCAAACGTTATTATTTTTAAACCTCTTTGTAAAAATAGTATTTTGTCTTTTAAAAAATCTATTTCTTGGGGCAGCTAGATGGCGCAGTGGATAGAGCACTGGCCCTGGAGTCAGGAGAACCTGAGTTCAAATCCGGCCTCAGACACTTAACACTTACTAGCTGTGTGACCCTGGGCAAGTCACTTAACCCCAATTGCCTCACTAAAAAAAAAAAATCTATTTCTTTAAAATAAGGAACAGGAAACACTAGCTAAATGGACTTTTGTTTTCTGTGCAAAATAGTCCTACCTTTTCCTAGTCTTGTCAAGAGGTCAGTTTCAAGGACCATTCTCTAGCCACTAGGTATAACCAGTATGAATTCTACAGGCAGAGATAATGTCCAGCGATGTCTGACTCTTTGCGACCCCATTTAGGGCTTTCTTGGTAGAGATACTGCAGTGCATTGCCATTTCCTTCTTCAGCGCTCATTTTACAGATGAGGAAAGCAAACAGGATTAAGTGATTTGCCCAGGGTCACACAGCTAGTAAGTGTCTGAGGCCACATTTGAACTCAGTAAGATGGGTCTGTCTGACTCCAGGCCCTGATGCACTTTATCTTTTGTGCCATCTAGCTGCCTTCTGGAATAGTTAAGTACTAAATACTTATGCCAGCGCCCATGGTCAGGTTGCCCATCAAGGTAACCTTTGTTTGTTTTGCAAGGCAATGGGGGTTATGTGACTTGCCCAGGGTTATACAGCTAGTAAGTATCAAGTGTCTGAGGCCGGATTTGAACTGACATCCTTCTATCCTTCTGAATCCAGGGCCGTTGCTCTATCCACTGCAGCACCACCTAGCTTCCCCCCCCCCCCCCCCCCCCCCCCCCACCGTAACCTTTAATGCAACTTGTGTCTCAGAGGAGAGGAGAGAGTGCTCACTGGGTCTGGAGTCTGGAAGACCTGAGTTCCAATTTGACCTCAGACACTTGACAACCTACAGGACCTTGGGCAAATCATTTTAACTGCTGTTTGCCTCAGTTTCTTCAACTTTAAAATGGGGATAATAATAGCATCTTCCTCCTGGGATTGTTCTGAGGATCAAATGAGCTCATTTGTAAAGTGCTTAGCACAGGGCCTGGTATGTAGCAGGTGCTCTTCAAGACTGTGATCACCACCACCGCCACCAGAGCTGCTATAAGTATTTTTGTACAGATGGGGTCTTCCCTTTATCCTTGATCTTCTCGATGGTCCCACTGCCTTTTCCAGTACATCATGTCGCTTGTAAGTCATGAATTTGGTTTTCTGAGAGCTGACGGCCTTGTCTTTTAGAGATTGTTGAAGCCTGCGTTGCTTATGTGTATTTCCCATCTTTTGCAGCTTTTTTGGCTGGGTTCTGCTTGGAGAATGTTCACATAGTTTTGAATTAGCCCAGGCTAAATAGGGTTAGGAAATAAAATCTGTTCTGTTACCCCCTCCCCCAAATAAGGCATTAAATAGAAGTGATTTATTTTATTTTTTTGTTTTTTGGTTGGGCATTGAGGGTTAAGTGACTTGCCCAAGGTCACACAGCTAGTAAGCGTCAAGTATCTGAGGTCAGATTTGAACTCAGGTCCTCCTGACTCCAGGGCCAGTGCTCTATCCACTGAGCCACCTAGCTGCCCCCAAGAAGTGATTTATTTTAACTGATGCTTTCAATTGTTTTTCACCCCTCCCTCCACTTTCCTAGTAGGGGAAAAGTTTTATTTAATCTGAGTGAAAGTCTTCCCTTAAAAAAAGTTTATTGCGGGGCAGCTAGGTGGCGCAGTGGATAGAACACCGGCCCTGGATTCAGGACTACCTGAGTTCAAATCCGGCCTCAACACTTACTAGCTGTGTGACCTTGGGCAAGTCACATAACCCCAATTGCCTCACTTAAAAAAAAAAAGTTTATTGCTTTTAAAAAACATTGTTGTCATTTCACAATTAGGCCATAGTCCAAAATTGCAGCCCTTTTTATTTATTTTTAAAATTTATTTTATTTTAATTTTTTTTGGTTGGGCAATGAGGGTTAAGTGACTTGTCCAAGGTCACACAGCTAGTAGGTGTCAAGTGTCTGAGGCCAAAAAACTCAGGTCCTCCTGAATCCAGGGCCAGTACTCTGTCCACTGAGCCACCTAGCTGCCCTTGCAGCCCTTTTAAAGAAAGACACACAGGTAAGCAAAACACACTGAAACATTGACCTTGTCTAGTACTGTATTTCATGTTCTGTACTTATGCCACCATCTTCTTACTGAGAGGAAGCAGGTATGTGCTCTGGAGGCAAGATTTATTGTTGCATTAATTTAAGTTTTACTGGTGTTTAGTATTATTTCCTTTTCCATTATCGTGGTTATTGTGAATATTGTTTGGTTTCTGCTTACTTCAGGTGGCATTAGTTTATATGGGTGATCTGAAGTCTGTTTTGAATTAAATTAAATATTTAAGTGCCTGTTATGTGCCAGGTTTGATAGGCAGTGTAAAGAGCAGAGATGTCAAACTCAAGGCCTGCAAAACTCCCACATGGACCTTGTAATTGGGAAATGTGAAACAAAAGAAATAAAAGTATAGTACAACATAGATAATGTTGATTTGTGGTTTTCTAAGTCAGTGTGGAGCCTGCTGAGATTTTTTGAGTTTGACACCGCTGGTGTAATGAGTAGAGAGGCAGATAGAGGGACAAAGAGACAAGAAGCTGACAATACTAGTTATGACCCTGAGCAAGTCACAGCCTTTCAGTGACCCAGGCAACTCTAAGATCATATGTTACTGATTAGGGGCTAACCTGTATTGACTGAGGGAATTTGCTCTTTTGGGAGTTTCTTATACCAGTGTAATCACAGGTCCTGTGTGTTGCCCCCCTCTCCCCCCTCCCCCAAATAATGTACAAGATAGTGTGCTAGGTGATGGGGATACAGAGAGAAAAAAATAGTCCCTGCTTTTAAGGATTACAAGATCCTTAGTAGGGCCCTCTGAGGCCATCTAGTCCAGCCCCCTTATTTTATAGAGGAGGAAACTGAGACTCAGGGAGGCCAAGGGACTTGCCTACAGTGACACAGGTAACAAATGGCAGAGATGGAATTTAACCCCAGGTCCTCTTGCCTCCATAGCCAGCATACTTTCCAATGCAAGATGTGAACTCCGTTCTCACAGCAGGATACAAATGATACTAAGTATTTTCTACACAGAGAGAGCGAGAGCGAGCATTGTGCAACAGAAGTTTTCTTGAAGGAGCTCACACCTGAGCTGAGGTGAATGAAGGAAGACATGGATTCCCAAAGAAGGAGGTGAAGAGGGGAGTGTATTCCAGGTATCTGGCATGGCCTACAGACATGGGAATAGGTCAAGGGAGCAGCTAATTGTGCAGTTTGGTTGGAAAGAAGCATTGATGAAAGGGAATAATCTGAAATTAGTCTGGAACCAGCTTGTGGAAGGCCTTAAATGTCAGGGTGAGGAGTTTATGTTTCAGTACCAAGAAGTCCTTTCTGAGCAGGTGAGTGATATGGTCGACCTGTGCACCCTCTGAGAAGATTATTTTTAGCTAGAATACAACTAGGTAGAACGCTTAGCTAGTGGTTATGTGAATGGAGAAAAGGGGATGGATGGAATATGTCCTGGCTGTAAAATGAACGAGATTTGCCAACGGACTGGTTATGAAGGAGTGAGGAGACCAGGAGGCCCCGGCGGGGGGGGGGGGGGCTTGGTGGTGCCCTCCATAGAAAGGGGAAAGAGCCATCCACCTAAGTCCCTCCTCTGGCCTACTTCCAAACTGTTCAGTCTTGAAAGTGTTCCACAGTTAGGGAGCCAGCTGCCTTTCTGAGTGCTGATTCAATTGTCTTGGGATGGCAAGTGCTCATCTACTTGCCTAGAACAGCAAATGTATTTAAATGACACCCCCCACCCCCAATTCCTACCCACTGTGAAGTCTAAGATAAAGCTTTGGGACTTTTCACCTCGTTGTATTGAATAAATGCTGGCCCAGCACCTGGTTTGCCCAGGGAATGTTCAACTCCCAGACACCGAAGGCTGGATGATCTCTTAGCACTTGGCTTGGACTTGGGATTCTTTTTGGTGTATGTTTTGGCTACCGAGGTCCCTTCTAGCTCTGAAATTCTCCAATGCAGTGAAATGCTTATACTTCAAAGAAAAATGGGGTTTTTACTATTTTTACTTACTGCCTCAGTTGTGCTTTCTCTTTACCCAATGGCATCCTCCCTGGCTCTGAGTTTAAGGTGTGTGCTATCTTCTAGTTGAACTCTTACAATAGCATTTACTCCTCAAGGAGGCTGTATCCTGCCCCCATTCTCTTCCCTAACCATTTACCCTCAGGAAGAGGGCTTCCTGTCCCTCCTTAATTCAAGCTTGTGGCTGGGTTTTAGTCAGATTTGTTCCTCTGAATGTGCTGTACTTGAAGTATAATGAGAAACATACATTGTCAGAACTGAAAGGGAGAGAAGAGAAGGGAAGGGAATAAGCATTTATATAGTACCTATTATGCTCCAGGCTCTGTGCCAAGGGCTTCACCAGTGTCTCATTTGAAAAGCCCCTTAGAAATTTGGCCCTAACCCCAGCATTTGTGCAGATGGGGAACTTGAGGCCACAGAGAGGAAGTGCCTTCACCAAGATTATGTTGAAAGTTAATGGCAGAGTTAAAATAGTAACCCATCCCACTTGACTTGGAGGCCTGTGTTTTTTCCTCTGCTAAGCAGATGACTTTGCCCTATAGCCAGGATCTGATTTAAGACTTTACCGAAAAATGCTCTCATTGGATTTTTTTTTTTTTTGCGGGGCAATGGGGGTTAAGTGACTTGCCCAGGGTCACACAGCTAGTAAGTGTCAAGTGTCTGAGGCCGGATTTGAACTCAGGTACTCCTGAAGTCAGGGCCGGTGCTTTATCCACTGCTCCACCTAGCTGCCCCTCTCATTGGATTTTGAAGACCCTTGATGTCTAAATGTACAAAGCTGGGGGTGGGGGGAGATGACTCCTTCCATCCTCCAGTTTTCTAGCCTTTTAAAGCCCCTTCTCATCTACTTCTCTGGGATTTGCCCTTGTTTTATTTATGTACTTACCATCATTATCCACAATTAACACCTCACTGGGTATGGAAGTGGTCTTGGGTCCTTGAAGGAAATGCCAAGGTCTGGTAGCTCCTACTAGAGCTGGAAGGGCTTCGGGTTTCATCTAAGTGATGGAATCTGTCAGCATCTAAGGACCAGCTCAGCTAAGTTAAAAAAGTCTCATCCCCAAAAGCTTGGCCACTAGCGGGTGATTTAAAAGAAGACCCCAAACTATAGTAATTCATGAACCAGCTGTCTATAGTTATCCCTGCCACATCTTGAGGCTTCCCTGGATCGAGGGTCGCCATAAGGAATTACTTGGGAATTTTGGGGGAGTTTTGGGGAAGCCACAGACGACAGGGGAAGGCTGGCAGATGACACAGAAAAAGTTTGGAAACTCAGAAATGCACCAAACATTTGCATATTGTTGTATAATATCAACATATTTTATCTTTTAATTCCATAATAATTCAGACTTCTTCTTTGGTATGAAGGGAAGGCCCAAACATTTTACAGATTTTCCAGTTTGCAGGGCACGCACCCCTAACCCCTGAGATGTGGAAGGGGGATAACTAAGATGTGGTATAGTTGTGATCTGTGTTGGTACCCACACTGATGAATTTCCAGATGATTTAAAGGATTGTTCTCGCAGCTGACATTTAGAGAGTGTTTTATAGTTTACAAAGAGCTTTGCATACATTAATTACCTCATTAGATCCTCACAAAAGCCTGTGAAAGTAGATGGTGTCATTACTATCTCCTAGCCTCTTCTTCTAGTTTTCCCATTGGCCTCTATCCCTGCCCTCTCCACCCCGTGTGACTTCCTGCTACCCAATTGTCAAGGCCTCCTGATAATTATACCTTGTGCATGCCTACTGCTCATAGCTTTTCCTAAGTTCTTTCCTAGTCTCCATCTCACGTGAGCTTCACAATACCCCAGGAGATAGGTTGACTTACTGATGAGGAGCAAGCTGAGGCCCAAGGACGTGTGACTTGCCTGTAAGACTCCAACGCTAAGATAAGAACTTCTGCCTCTAAAGACCAGTGCTTGCTCATCCCCCCACCCCCCATTCTTGGAGGAGAACCAGCAGAGGAGTATGGCTAGGGAGTTCAAGTGCAGACACTTCTGATTTGGGTAGTTGAGTGTGTCCTAATGGGATTGTGATGGATGAAGAGAACCTTGAGTTTTCCTTAAAGTGGTGTTATTCTTTTTTTTAAATTGTAACAGTATTTTATAAGATTTCTAGTTTCGAATTTTTTTCCCTCCTTCCCCTCCCTCCCCCCTCCCCAAGACAGCAAGTAATCTGATATAGGTTATATATGTGCAATCACATTAAACATATTTCTGCATTAGTCACGTTATAAGAGAAGAATCAGAGCAAAAAGGAAAAACCTCAAAAAAGAAAAACAACAGTACCAAAAACAAATGAAATAGTATGGTTCAATCTGCATCCATATTCCACAGTTCTTTTTTTTTCTTCTGGATTTGGAGAGCCTTTTCCATCATGAGTCCTTTGGAACTATCTTGGACCATTGTATTTTTTTTTTTTTTTTGGTGAGGCAATTGGGGTTAAGTGACTTGCCCAGGGTGACACAGCTAGTAAGTGTTAAGTGTCTGAGGCCAGATTTGAACTCAGGTCCTCCTGATTCCAGGGCCGGTGCTCTATCCACTGCGACACTTAGCTGCCCCAAAACTTTTGTTTGTTTATTTGTTTTTTAGTGAGGCAATTGGGGTTAAGTGACTTGCCCAGGGTCACACAGCTAGTAAGTGTTAAGTGTCTGAGGCTGGATTTGAACTCAGGTACTGCTGACTCCGGGGCTGGTGCTCTATATACACTGTGCCACCTAGCTGCCCCTTGGACCATTGTATTGCTGAGAAAAATCAAGTCTATCACAGTTGATGAACACATCATCATCAGTTCATGCAGGTCCTTCCAGGTTTCTCTGAAATCCACCTGCTCATCGTTTCTTACAGCACAATAGAATTCCATCACATTCCTATACCACAACTTGTTCAGCCATTCCCCAGTTGATGGGCAACCCCTCCATTTCCAATTCCTTGCCAAAAGCGGTGTTATTCTTAAGAGCATCGGATTTCCAGTCTTGGTGGTTTTTTGTTTTTTGTTTTTTTTTTGGACCTATAAAATAGATGCCAGTTCGCTATTGCTTCCTTGGATGGAGCTTATAAACTGTTTAGGGTAACTTTACCTTAGTAATTGAAGTAAAAAGGATTTTTGCCGTTTGCAAAGATCAGGCAGCTGCATCTCAGCTCCCTCCTTTTTGTGTGTTCAGTGTCTGGAACTGAAGAAAGGCTGTGTACCCAACGGTTGACAACGAGCTCTGTACCAGAATTTTTGAGAGGCTAAGAAATGTAGAAAAAACTTGTACAAAGAAAAATCCCTGGGGACTGGGTTCTTGTCCTGCTTCAGCCACTGACTTAATATGTGACTTTGGGCAAGGCGCTTTCTACCTCTGGGCCTCAGACCCCTCCTCTATAAAACAAACGGATTGGACTGGGTGTTCAGTAGTAGGGTCATAGGTTTAGAATTGGAAGGGACCTTGGAGATCACCTAGTTTCTCTCTCTTGTGGGGAGGGGGGTGTCATCCTCCATTTTTACAGATAAGGAAGATCAGGCCCAGAGAGGGGAAGAAAGTTGCCCAAGGTCACACAGCCAGTAAATGGTAGAGCCAGATCCTCTGATGCTAAATCCTTTGTTCTTCCCACAGCCTCACTCTGCCTAATAAGGGGACCTGGAATCGCGAATTTGTTCATAGCCATCCTGTGAGGTTACCCTCCCCAGGTATTAACATTCCCATGTTACACAAGTAGAATTTGAGGGTTGGAGAAGGCAAATGGCTAGTAGGTAGCAGAAAGGATCCTCTCCTGTGGGCCTCCAGAATCCTGGTTCAGTGCTGTTTTCACTCTCCCATAGTGCCCCATGAGTCTCTTCCAGTGGTTCTGTACCACACTGGAAGGTCAGTCACTTGGAGCCTTTGCTCCAAGATAAAGATCACAGAGCCACCTTCTTCCTGACCACTCTGATTCATTAGGCTTTTGCCAACCTGTTCAGTGGGATCACCTCATATTGCAGAGGGTTTGTGGGGAGAGTATTCCCTTCTACTACCCAGAGCTGACAATGGGAGTAGGCAGCGTAGGTAGCTGACTGCCTACATGATAACATTTAGAGATGCACATTAAAGGAGGCAGCAGTGGTCTAGTGCTGAGACCCATCCCTGGATTTGGAATCAAAAGACCTGGGTTTGAATCTCAGCTCTGTGTGACCTCAGTGGAAGTGATTTTACCTTAGTGTCCTTATCTGTAAAACGGGCATGATAATACTTGTCCTTTCTGCCTGGGTTATTGTGGGGAGCTCACTGTCTAAACTGTAAAATGCTATAGAAGTGTGAGTTCGTCGTAATAATGGGGACAGAGAGACAGGATTTGTAGGCTTTCCTTGGCAGTTTCCTTGTGTAGGCCTCCACCAGATAGAGGAGCCTGTAGCCATTTCTTTCCTGCCCTCTTCCCCATCCCCTCTGTCCCTCCTCTCCTTTCTCCCCTCTCATTATTAGAGCTTTATTGGGAAGTTCATGGAGGATCTCGGCTCTTCTAGAGTCTTAACATCTCCCCCCATCTTAGCTGGAGAAATCCCCCTCCCTTGTCCCCTTTCCCTCTTCTGTCTTCCCTGCTGCCCTCTTCCCTTTCCCCCCAGATCTTTTGCACTATTCATATTCTCCTCCCCTCTTTCTCTGCCCTGCTCCTTCCTGCTATTTTTCTTCTTCCATTCACCCTGCCCTTTTCCCCTTCTCCCTTCCCCCTCTCTTTTTCCTTTCATCCCTCTCCTTCTTCCTTCCTCTTCACCTCATCCTTTCTTTCCCTTTCCCTTTCTTCTCCTTTAGCATCACCAACTGTTCCCCCCCCCCCCAAAAAGGACATCTAATCCAACCTCTCCAATGATCACATGACTAATCTGATCATTCCTCATCTTACCATTGCTTGAAGATCTCCAGGGAAGGTAATGAGTTCTCCTCTGAGGTCTCCCAACTCTCACAGCTATGAATTGCTATTTTAAAGTCTTGCAAACCTTTAAAAATTTTAAATGAAGATAATGACAACTACATGGAATGCAGACTTCAGAACATGTGAACATAAATGTCCAATTCTTTCAGCTGATCTTCATGTTATTTCAAACCTTTTCAATATCCTGGTAACCCTTCTCTGGGCCTTCTCCAGCATTTGAGTTTCTTTAAAATGTATCTCATAATTCTCCATCTAATGCACAAGGGTAGTATGGGAAACAAATGTTAGGTTCAAATCTAGGTAAGCTAGAGATGACAACATTCTCTGGTGTACCAGTCTACTAACTGGAAGAATGGAGAAGGAAATGAGATCACCTGATGTGACCTGTCCCGGAGGGAACTATGTGGACTTTATTTATATTTTAAAAATCATTGCCTTCCTTTTCTAGATATTCACTAAATATTCTTTTAATAATACAACCTGATATTTTGTCAGAAGTCAGCTAAATTCACCAACCTCTTGGTGCGTTATCTGACATATAGTGAGACTCATTCTTTTTTTTTTTTTGTAATATTTTTTTTCCTCCAGTACATGTAAAGATAGTTCTCAACTTTTGTTTATACAAGCTTTCCAATTTCAGATTTTTCTCCCTCCCTCCCCCCTCACCTAGACAGCAGGTAATCTGATATAGGTTTTATATATATACATATATACATACATATATATATATATATATATATAATGTATATATACATAATAACATTAAACATATTTCTGCATTAGTCATGTTATAAGAGAAAAATCAGAGCAATGACAAAAAACCTCAAAATAGAAAAACAATAGCACCAAAGACAAAAGAAATAGTATGGTTCATTCAGCATCTATACTCCACAGTTCTTTTTTTTTTTTTCTTGGATTTGGAGATCCTCTTCCATCATGAGTCCCCTGGAACTCTCCTGTACCATTGCATTGGTGAGAAGAATATAGTCCATCACAGTAGATCAACACACAATGTTGACGATACTGTGTACAATGTTCTTCTGGTTCTGCTCATCTCACTCATCATCAGCTCACGCAAGACCCTCCAGGTTTTTCTGAACTCTTCCTGCTCATCGTTTCTTACAGCACAGTAGTATTCCATTACATTCATATACCACAACTTGTCCAGCCATTCCCCAGTTGATGGGCATCCCCTTAACTTCCAATTCCTTGCCACCACAAAAAGAGCAGCTATAAATATTTTTTTGTACATGTGGGTCCCTCTCCCCTTTCCATGATCTCTTTGGGAAAAAGACCCAAAAGTGGTATTGCTGGGTCAAAGGGTATGCATAGCTTTATGGCCCTTTGGGCATAATTCCAAATTGTTCTCCAGAATAGTTGGATCAGTTCACAGCTCCACCAACAATGCATTAGTGTTCCAGTTTTTCCACAGCTTCTCCAACATTTATTATTTTCCTTTTTTGTCATTTTAGCCAATCTGATGGGTGTCAGGTGGTACCTCAGAGTTGTTTTAATTTGCATCTCTCTAATCAATAGTGATTTAGAGCTGTGGAAATTTATTTTGATTTGGGGACCCTATCTTTAGGCTGAGATTAGAAAGCCTTAGGCCCTCAGGGTCTCCCCCCCTCCTCAGCTTCAGCTGAGCGATAAAGCCCCGTGGGCTATACAAGATGCCAGGTCAGACAGCTGGGGGAAAAAAAAAACCTGCTCCCTCTGACCTGAGCGGATCCCGGATAGCCTGTGCTGAGACACGTGAAACTTGGAGCGCACCCCCTCCCCCCCACCAGCCGCAGCTCTGGCTGTCGGATTTGCTTGGTCTGTGGGGGCGAAGGAAGCCCCGAGATTTGAGTGGAGAGAAGAAAAGGTATATATAGACCTGGGAGTTAGATAGAAAAAAAAGGAGGGAGACTCGGAGACAGACTAAAGGGGGGGGGGACGGATGGAGGAGACGGACTGGAGGAAGGAGACTAGAGGGAGACGGACTAGATAAAGAAGGACAGACTGGAGGCTGACTAGAGCGAGGACGGACTAGATAGACAAGATTAAGGAGGGGGGCTGACTAGAAGAGGACAGACTAGAGGAGATTCGAGGACGGACTAGGAGAGAGGCTGACTGGAGGGAAGCCCGGACAAGGATGGAGGAGAGTTTGGTTCGGAAAAGGAGAGCCGGGTCTGACAAGGTTACAGGCCTTAATACAAACCAGGGAAAGTGTAACGTGCCCTGAGGTGGCCAAGGCCCTTATTGTATTCAAGAAGTTCAAGGCGCAGCAGGTGCGAAAGAGACCTCAGGAAAGCAGTCAGGTTGTACACTTTATTTCCCTGTATTCCTACCTTTAAATAGTATCTCATAAATAAACTCTGCTTTGATTATTTGGTTAAGAGGCTTCTTAATCTTTAGTCTATCAGTTTGGGAGCAGTATGGTGGAACTTTATAAACGGCCCATATTAAATTAACGAAGTCAGATAGCCAAATAGTAAAAAGTCCCCAGTTTAGTCCTCCAGTCAGCTTTAGTCCCCCCAAATTAAGTTAGTCATTTAAACATATTTCAACAGAGCATTTTTTCATATGGGCATAGATAGCTTTGGTTTCTTCATCAGAAAACTGCCTGTTCATATCCTTTGACCATTTCAGTGAGACTCATTCTAAAGGTGGCTCTTTTAGTTGGATTTCTTACTTCTCAAGTGTAGTACGCTGTGAAGAAAAACTGAAGTAGCACAAGTCATGGATCCATGTTCCCTGAACTCATAGTCTGGGGTAGGAGTGGGGGTATGGATGTGGATGGAGGGCTGGCCAATATATTATGAATTTTACAAAATTATATTAATATTGGAGTAATGTAATTTTAGGAATGGGAGGCAGCTAGGTGGTTCAGTGGATAGAGTGCTGGGCCTGGAGTCAGGAAAACCTGAGTTCATGTTTGGTCTCAGAATTACTAGCTGTGTGACCCTGGGCAAGTCACTTAACTTTTCCTCAACTAAAGAAGGAAATGGCAAACTATTCTAGTATCTTTGCCAAAAAATCCCCCTGGACAGTATGGGTCCATGGGTCACGAAGAGTCTGACACAACTGAATGACTGAACAACAAGCAACAGTTTTGCGAAACAAACTCCAGATCAACCCCACAGAACCTTCCCTAGCCTCTGAGTATTTTGGTAACAAAGAAGGAACCATTTTTCCACTTAGGTCACATGGTGGAATCAAGGATGCACAGAAACCGTATTCCAATAAAATGATGTGTACATATTGTAACTATTGGAATGACGCCACCTGCTGGAGATTTACTGTAGAAAAGCTCTGCCATGAGGTGAAGGTCTCTGAGGGTAGACCATGTTTTTTCTTTGGCATCAGGAAGTGACAATTGCTTGTGGGAGGAAGAAGGGGGAGGCTGGCGCTCTGACTCGCTCTCTTTCCTGAGGACTCTGGTGGAGAAGGGAGCTAGAAATGCGCTCTCCCTTTAATAGATAGATGAATGTAGGCCTTTCCTTCTCTCTTTACCAAATTCTTATTCTCCTTAATAAATGCTTAAAAGCCTAAGTCTTGCTAAAGCTTATAATTTATTGGCGACCACTTATTAGAGATTTTTAGACAGACTAGCTAGAATTTTAGCCTTTAACAATATTTACAAGTATTCTCACACACACTCACATGCTGTTACGGTGTCTGTTTCAGTGTTACACGCTGTTGTCTCTATGAAATCCAACCCCCTCCCCACACCTCAACTCTCTACCTGTTCCAAATTCCATGCCAGCACTTTGCTTCTGGCTAAATAAAGCCAAAAGATGACTGTGTCAGGGTATTATAGGACATGAATTCATTGATGAGCTTGGAGTATGATTTAGGGGATGTTGTTGAGATCTCTGCCCCAGCCTCAAGTTACACTGTTTTCACTGGGCAGTTTTTTTTCTTGGTATCATATGGTATTAGGATGTTGGTAATAGTCATGAAATACATGCCTTTTGAGGCATTTCTATGGCTCTGTCTGACAAACCTCCACTGAATGGTCAAATCCCCCATGACAAAAGAATTAGGGGAAGTTGAGAAGAATGATTACTAGGGTTACCCAGTACCTGTGATGAGAGAGCAAACATCTACAAAGATGAAGAATAAATGAAAAAGTATTGAGCTTTTGCTTTGTGACTAGAAATGTGCTGAGTGCTAGGGATACAAATAGAAAAAATGGCAGTTACTGCTCCTGGGGAGTTATACTCTGATTGGGGATACAGCATATAGAAATCAGTTCAGCTGTCAGGTAGATAGAACGGCCTGGAAGTACTGAGGTCACTGTGGCAGGTCAGATCACAAAGCCCAGGGGTCTTTCTGGTGCATCAGCAGATCAGATGACAGGATGCAGGGGTCTGGAGGCCTGATTGTCTTCTCTCACTGGGAAGTTTGTAGTTATTGACTCCCAGCTCATCCAGGTGTTGTGAACATCTAGTAGAGAAGAGGGGTAAAGGAAAGGCCAGGCCTTTCCCTCACTTTTTGCCCAGCCATCCCATAGTATTTATTTCAGTATTCGTCAGGGTTGTAGGAGACCCAGACTTGGTCATATAAACAGTAGAGAAAAGGAGAAGTTGAGATTTCTAAGAATTTGGCACAGTTCACCAAGGAATACTTGTCATACAACCTCTTCGGAAAGAGACCTCAAATGCCATGTATTCTCTGCAGTACTTGGTACCCTTCAGAATCCCCAACCAGTGATCATTTAGCTCCTGATTGAAGACCTTCCGTCATAGGAACTCACTATCTCTCAGGGTAGCCTCTTCTCTTTGTTCTATAGCTTATTCTTCCACCACTGATTGTGTTGTTCTCATAATCATATCCTCCCTAAACCTTCTCTTTTCCAAGCTTTTCATAGATGGTTTTAAGCACCTTCATCATCTTTTTTTTCTTAGTTCTGCTCATTTCCCTCTTTGTTATTTTGTGCAAGTCTTTCCATGTTTTTCTAGGATCATTGGGTTGATCAGTTCTCATAGCACAGTAGTATTACATCACAGCATCCTGTTCATCATAACTTGACACAATAGCCCAGCAAAGAATGTGCCATACATTTAGCCATTATAGTCAATCATCATAACTATTTCCCTCCGTCCTATTCCCTGCCCATATTTACTCTATTTTCTATCTTTTTACCCTTCTTTTACCCCAAAAGGGTTTTGCTTCTGACTGCCCCCTTCCCTGCTCTGCCCTCCCTTCCCTCCTTATCCTCTCCCCTCCTACTTTCCTGCAGGGTTAAATAGATGACTCCTCCCAATGGGGTGTGAATGTTATTCCCTCCTTGAGCCCTCTCTGATGAGATTAAGGTCTTTGAGCTAATTCTCGGTTCTAAACTTTTCTTCCTCTCTCCCTCCTCAGCCCTCCCTCTGACATCAAGCAATTCCATATGTCACACCAGCACCCATCATCTTGAGCCAGCTCTAGACACGGTCCAGTCTGTGTGCTATAAATGAACTGTGCTCTAAGTAGCTTTGTGACAGTCGGACCATTACCCCTGCAATTTAGGACCCTGAACACTCTGCGAAGGGCTTGTGTCAGTATGGAAATATGCCACTTGAAACAAACAAGACTTAGTTCTTTCTTTAAATCACTGTGGTATAATGTGAGGAGGCTTTTTTCTTTTCTTTCTTTTTCTGTTCTGAAGCTCCCCTGGACATTTTCATCACATACAAGAAAATCCCACTGTCTGATGCAGCGCATGGTTTCAGAGAGACCTGGGAACCTGTTGCATGGAATTCTCTCCCTTGTCTTCTGTCTCCTGGCTTTTCTGACTTCTTTCACATCTCTAAGAAGCCCTTCTCAGTCTTCCTTAATCTTGGTGTCTTCTCTCTGGGATTATCTGCAGTTTACCTTATATTTAAACTGTTTGTATATACAGACTATCATATATACAAGCTATTTCCATGTAATCTCCTCCATTAGATTATGAGCTCCTCGAGAGTACTGTTTTGTGACTTTTCTGTGTATTCTCAGCAGCCAGCACAGTGCCTGGCCCATAGTAAAAATGCTGTTGACATTCAGAGGCAGAACTGCTGTAGTTTGTTTTGGGTTTCTTTTTTAGTGAGGCAATTGGGGTTAAGTGACTTGCCCAGGGTCACACAGCTAGTAAGTGTTAAGCGTCTAAGGCCGGATTTGAACTCAGGTACTCCTGACTCCAGGGCCGGTGCTCTATCCACTGCGCCACCTAGCTGCCCCACTGCTGTAGTCTGAATGCAGATTGAAACAGACCTTTTCTTTACTTTCTTTTTTTCTTTTCTTTTCTTCTTTTTTTTTTTTTGGTGAGGCAATTGGGGTTAAATGACTTACCCAGGGTCACGCAGCTAGTAAGTGTCAAGTGTCTGAGGCCAGATTTGAACTCAGGTCCTCCTGAATCCAGGGTTGGTGCTTTATCCACTGCATCACCTGGCTGCCCCTCTGTACTTTATTTTTTTTTATCATAAAAGTATTTTATTATTTTCCAGTTACATGTAGAGATAGTTTTCAACATTTTTTTTTTTTGGCGGGGAAATGAGGGTTAAGTGACTTGCCCAGGGTCACACAGCTAGTGTCAAGTGTCTGAGGCTGGATTTGAACTCAGGTCCTCCTGAATCCAGGGCTGATACTTTATCCACTGAGCCACCTAGCTGCCCCCACAACATTTATTTTTAAAAGATTTCTTGTTCCAAATTTTTTTCCTTTCCCCTTCCCCAAGACAGCAAGCAATCTGATATAGGTTATACGTGTACAATCACATTAAACAGGGGCAGCTAGATGGCTCAGTGGCTAAAGCACCGGCCCTGGAGTCAGGAGTACCTGAGTTCAAATCCAGCCTCAGACACTTGACACTTACTAGCTGTGTGACCCTGGGCAAGTCACTTAACCCCCATTGCCTGCAAAAAACAAAACAAAACAAAACATTAAACATATTTCTGCATTAGTCATGTTATGAAAGAAGAATCAGAATGAAAGGGAAAAACCTCAAAAAATAAAAAAATAAAAAAAGTAGAAACAGTCTGGTTCAATCTGCGTCCTGATTCCACAGTTCTTTTTTTCTGGATGTGGAAAGCATTTTCCATCATGAGTCTTTTGGAATTGTTTTAGATCATTGTATTGCTAGAAGAGCCAGGTCTATCACAGTTGATCATCACACAATGTCATTGATACTGTGTACAGTGTTCTCCTGGTTCTGTTCATTTCATTCAGCATCAATTCATGTAACTTTCTTTATTTTTCTTGTATTTTTTGTCTTTTATTCACAACATGGCTAACATGGAAATATGTTTTGTATGATTGCACATGTGTAACCTATATTGAATTGCTTTTCTTCTCAGTAGGGGAGGAAGGGAGGGAGAGAATTTGGAATTAAAAAAATTTTAAAAACATGTTAAAATTGTTTTTACATGTAATTGGGGGAAAATAAAATAGTAAATTAAAAAAAAACCCAAACATTTCCCTGGTTCACTTGGTGGCCAAATTACCATTTTGACACATCTGCTGGAAGGGAGAGGTATTCCTCTAGTTTCCTCTTTCCATACTCTCATGATATGTGACACATGGTTTGACAAGTAAATAAAAAAAACAATTTTGAGCCACAAGAAGTATACCCAGGATTTTCAAGCCATTAGCCAACAAGCATTTGTTAGGAATCTACTATATGCCAGACTGGGCTGCTAAGTGGCTCAGTGGATAGAGTGCTGGGCATGGAGTCAGGATAATCTGTTCAAATCTTGCCTCAGACACTTGCTAGCTATGTGACCCTGGGCAAGTCACTTCACCCTGTTTGCCTCAGTTTCCTTATCTATAAAATGAGCTGGAGAAGGAAATGGCAAACCCCTCCAAGTATCTTTCCCAGGAAAACCCCAAATGGAGTCATGAGGCTTCTAAAATGACTGAACCAACTGAACAACCACATGTACCAGACACTACGCTAGTTGCCGAGGGTACAAAGACAGAAGTGATGTACCTCTACTTATGGAGGTTACAGTCTAACTAAGGGAGCCAGCATGTTCATATTTTGTCCATTTTTGGAAATGTGGAGTGTGATGTGTATGGGACAATCATGTCAAATGTCCAAAAAGCAAAAAAAAAAAAAAAAAAGTCCAAAAAGCAGTTGGTGATATGAGACTGGAGTTCTGGAGAGAGACCAGGGTTGGAAATAACAATCTGAAATTACTTTGTACTTAATGTTGCTTTTGCTCCAAAGACTTTTCCCATTTATTATCTCAGCAGGTGCTCATGGTACCAATAAAGTAGGTAGGCTGTAATTTTCCATCCCTGTGTTGCAGGTGAGTATTTCCTCCAAACCCATTATTTTAGCGGTATGGAAACCAAGGTAGGGGCCAGAGACTTAACCAAGGGTCTTACAGTTCAGGAGGAATGGGACACTTTTCCTTCTTTCCATAGCTCCTTTGCAAAGGAGTGTCACCCTGGGCAAGTCACTTAACCCCAGCCTTCACCCAGATGAGATGAACCCAGTCAGTGAACATTATCATGTCAGGTACTGTGCTAGATAGGCATACAGAGAAAGGAATACACTTCATGCTCTTAAGGTGATCCCAGTCTAATGACCCCACACAGAATATTTTGAGTAAAATTTGGAGATAACCAGTATAGGAAAAAGTAACATTCAGGGCATCAGGAAAAGCTTTTCACAAAAGCTGAGCTCTTCATTTGCCTTCTTTTATGGGGTTTACAAAATTATTGCTCTTTCGTTTGCATATCAGTCATAGCCATATAATACATCCATACCAATTGAGACTTTCCTTCTCAGAAAAAAATTTAAGCAAAATCAGTGTCGTAACCATGCCTAACTACATACAAACATATATGTCCTCACACACATATAATTTTTTCCCTAGAGTTTCCCACCTCTCCAAAGAAAGCTTTGTTTCCTCATCTCTGCTCCACAGCTAAGACCTGTGACTCCAATTACACATTTGACTTCCCTTTTGGCGTTCTTTTCTTTTGCATTACCTCATTTTGCTGAATTGTTTTCTTGTTAGTGCTCACTTTACTCTGCCACGCTTCACACGGGGTTTTCCATAGTTCAGTAATATTCTGTTAATTCCCATATCTCTGTTTATTAAATCATTCCTCAATTGATGGGCACCCATTTTGTCATTAGGTTTTTACTCCCATGAATGCTGCTGCTATCAATGTTTTGGTATATACCCAGGTTCTTTTTGTCTTTGACTTCCCTGGGAGATGTAGTGGGATATCCGGACCAAAGAGTGTGAACAATTTTGTGCCCTTTTTTCCTTGCATGATTGTAGTTTTCCATAATTTAAAACAATTTAAACTGTTATCATTTTATCTGCCTGATACCCTCCTCTTCCATTGTCTCATAATGGTATGAAAGTGTCCATGGGTTCTGCAAGGCCAGACCAGTGGAACTCAAGGTTTGGAAAGCTGAAAAAGCTGAGCATTGGCCTGGGGATGGCCCGTGGCAGTTGTCAGAAGTCCAGCCTGGCTAAGTTCAGAGAGGCTCCTAACCAGGTTGGCTCCAGGGTGAAGAGTTTTTCAGCTGTGGTGGTTTTCAAAGACTGTCTTCTAAATTGTAAAGGCATCAGAGACAGCACCCACAATGACTGATTCAGAGGTTCTGGAGTCATTAGAGAAACCTTCTTTCTTTTGGGAATCTTCAAAGTCTACTGCTCTTTCTACTGCACTGTATTGTCTTTTCTTTGTTGCTTTGCTCTGTTCTTCATGCAGCTCCATGCTTTTTGTAGAAATCCTCAATTCAGATGTCAGAGAGTCAAATCTGGAGGCGATTGCCTCATCTGCAGATTTCACTCTCATAGTCAGTGACACGAGCACCACATAGCACCAACAAACTTGTTTCAAGCACTTATGATTGAGCTTGATATCTTGGCCAGGGCTTCTTAAACATTTTCCACTTGTAACCCCTTTTTTGCCAAAGAAATTTTTACATGATCCTGGGTATATAGATATATAAAATAGTTATACATAACCTTTTTTTTTTTCAAAACCTTTTATTGCTGCCAAATTTTTCATGACCCCAGATGGAGTTGAGACCCACAGGTTAAGAAGCTTTGGTGTAGGAGGATACAGCATAGAGAAACTAGTAAAATATAGAATAAATATAAAAGTACTTGTGAAGTACAAAGCAAGTGTGGTATGAGATTTTAAGGCAGGCAGCATATTGCTCTTGAGATGCAACAGGGACGTCACATTTAGAGTTGGGAAAGCTCCCTCTTTTAATCTTGCTTCAGACAATTTACTAACTTTGTGACTTTGGGCAAGTCATTTCATTTTGCTGAGCTTTACATGTGTTTGTTTTACCAGGAGGGAATGGATGTGAGATTGCTGAGGGGGAATGAATAGTTAGGATTTGCTAATTGAGGAGATAATAACTTTTTTTTTGGTGGAACATTGAGGGTTAGGTGACTTGCCCAGGGTCACACAGCTAGTGTCAAGTGTCTGAGGCTGGACTTGAATTCAGGTCCTCCTGAATCCAAGGCCAGTGCTTTATCCACTGCGCCACCTAGCTGCTCCCAATTGAGGAGATAAGAAGAAGTTAGAACTGGTATTTGCTCTCAAGGTGCTTCAGTTTGATGGCTACTTTTAGAAGACCATAGGATATAGAGCTTGTAGGGAACTTAGAGATCGTTTATATAAGACTTATGCTTGATAGGACTTGCTTGGATGTGGGAGTCAAAGAGCACCCCAGAATTTTGAATATGTGAGACTGGGTGAATAATTTTTCCACCAGCAAGAAAAGTCAAATTTTGGGGGAAATTTCAATTTTGGTTATGTTGAACTTGCAGGTAATGGTGGAATATCCAGATGTTCATAGGTAGTTTTAGATATAGATCTGAAGGTCAGGTATGTAGGACATGTAGATTTGGAAGTCATTTGCATAGGGGTCATTGAAGCAGCTGTGGGATTGAGTTCTCTGTTACTCTACCAAATCCAGTACTGTGCTATGAACTGCTTCACTGATGGTTTGTTGTTTCTAGGAAGCAGCATATGACTAGTATGACATCTGGATGTTCCAAAGGAAAGACCTTGTCCTTCAGCAACAAAATTTTATCATAAAAGTGTACCTTTTATTCTGCCCCATAAGTTTCTTTTTATCATCACATCAAAGTCTATTTAGTAACTATACCCTAATAGAGATACAGATCTCAAGAGTTAAAAGTATTATCTTTCCTCATAGGGATGTAAATAGTTTAACTTTATTGAATGACTTTTTCCCCCCTGTTTACCTTTTTATACTTGTCTTGAGTCTTGTATTTGAAGATCAGATTTTCTGTTCAGTTCTGGTCTTTTCTTCAGGAAACCTTAGAAGTCCCCTATTTCATTGAATGTCCATCTTTTCCCCTGAAGGATAATGCTCAGTTTTGCTGGGCAGTTTATTCTTGGTTGTAATCGAGCTCCTTTGCCTTATGGAATATCATATTCCAAGCCTTCCAATCCTTTAATGTTGAAACTGCCAGGTCTTGTGTAATCCTGACTGTGGCTCCATGATATTTAAATTGTTTCTTTCTGGGTGCTTGTAGTATTTTCTCCTTCACCTGATAATTCTGGAATTTGGCTACAATATTCCTTGGAGTTTTCCTTTTGGGGTCTCTTTCAGGAGGTGATTGGTAGATTTTTTTCAATGATAAGTAAAAAAACCTTTATTTAGAATTTTATTTTTCCTGAATACATGTAAATACAAATTTTGACATCAGTTTTTAAAAAAACTTTGTGTTCCAAATTCTCTTCTCTTCTTCCCCGCCCCCCAACTCAAGCAGTTCAATATAAGCTATACTGAGCAGTCATGCAAAACATTTCCACATTAGCCAGGTTGTGAAAGAAAACAGACAAAAACTTCCAATAAAGGAACTAAGAAAAGAAATGCTTCAATCTGTATTCAGACACCATCAGTTCTCTTTCTGTGGATAGACTGCATTTTTCCTAAGACCTTCAGAGTTGTGTTGGACCATTGCATTGCTGAAAAAAACCAAGTCATTCACAGCAGATCATCTTGCAGTATTGCTGTTATTTTGTATATAGTACATTTCATGTTGCATCAGCTTATGCAGGTCTTTCTAGGTTTTTCTGATAGCATCCTGCTCATCATCATTTTTTTAATAGTAAACTACATTTATTTAGTACTTTAAAGAGAGATTTCCTTATAATAAACCCATGAGGTTGATTCTTGGAACAATAGTAATAGATAACATTTATATAGTACCTTATACCTGACAAAGAATTTCTTCACAGTAGCCCAGAAAAGTAAGTATCATATGTTTTATCATCATCAATCAACATCAATCAACCCTCCTCATCATCAATCAGACCTCGTCTTCATTAATTAATCTTCCTCCTCATCAATCAGTCCTCCTTATCAATCAATCCTCATCTTCATCCAGTCATCATCAATCCATTGATCCATCAGTCTTTATCATCATCATCATCATCTTCTTAACATTAGTCTTGCTTCTGTTTCAAAATTTTTGTCAGTTACTATTGTTAACTGTTTCCCTCCATCCTATTCCTTCCTCTGTGATATTTATTCTATTTTCTATCTTCTTTCACCCTATCCCTCCACAAAAGTGTTTTGCTTCTGACTGCCCCTCCCCCAATCTGCTCTCCCTTCTTTCACCCCTCCCTCCTTATCCCCTTCCCCTCCTACCCTCCTTCAGAGTTAGATAGATTACTCCACCCAATTGAGTATGTTGTTCTCTCCTTGAGCCAACTCTGATAAAATTAAGGTTTTTGAGCTAATTCTGTTGAGTGTAAGGCTCATTCACTGCTCTGTTCCTCCCCCATCTCTCCTCCCACTCCATAAGCTCTTTCCTGCTTCTTTCATGTAGGATCTCACCCCATTCTATTTCTCCCCTTCCCCCTTCCCCCAGTATAATCCTATCATCCCTCAATCTTAACTTAAAGGTGTCATCATGGGACAGCTAAGTGACACAGTGGACAAAGCACTCACTCTGGACCCAGGAGGACCCAAACCCAAATCAGGCCTCGGACAAAAGACCCTCCTCACCCACTGCTCGACCCTGGGCATGCCACCCAACTCAGACCCCCCCCCCCCCAAAACAACAAAATGATAGACAAAAACACAAACTCAGATGGGGACAGTACTGTCAAAATGCCTACATGTGAAGCCTTAAGGAAGAAGATGAATTGGTCTCAAGACCAAAAAGCCTTCTTGGAAGAGCTCAAAAAGGCTTTTAAAAATCAAATGAGGGGCAGCTAAGGGGCGCAGCAGATAGAGCACCAGCCCTGGATTCAGGAGAACCTGAGTTCAAATCCGACTCAGACACTTTACACTCACTAGCTGTGTGACCCTAGGCAAGTCACTCAACCCCAATTGCCTCACCTTGATTTATTCTTCTAGTTATGTAGTACTTGTGGAAATTTGATTTTTTCTCTTGAGTCACTGTTGGCAGTTTTAGTATTCTTTTTCTTTTCTTTTCTTTTCTTTTCTTTTCTTTTCTTTTCTTTTCTTTTCTTTTCTTTTCTTTTCTTTTCTTTTTTGCAGGGCAATGGAGGTTAAGTGACTTGCCCAGGGTCACACAGCTAATAAGTGTCAAGTGTTTGTGGCTGGATTTGAACTCAGGTTCTCCTGAATCCAGGGCCAGTGCTTTATCCATTGTGCCACCTAGCTGCCCCCACACTGTTGGCAGTTTTAAAAAAGTTACTCTGGCTTCCTTTTGGGAAGATTTCTAGATTTGCAATAATTTTTGATACCAGTTGGTGTTTGCCTTGATTTATTCATAACTCCAGCTTCAGTTTCTGAATTGGGGCTTTGTGCCAGGGCTAGACTCCAGTCCCTTTTTTGGGCTTGTCTTGGGTGCCCTGAGTTCTTGTCCTGACCACCTCATCCCAGGCTTATACTACCCTAGAGCTTGGAGGTTCATAGCACTGGATCTTCAGATAGAATATTAGCCAGCTCACAGCTTCAGGCCATCCTAATCTTAGTGCTCCTGCACATCCAAAATGATCTCAGCTACACCCCAAAGGTCCCATTGTGGGCCTCCAAACACCCTGGGACTTTACAGGGGAGTGAGTGATTGAGAGAGAGAGATAGAGCACTTGCGCGTGTGCGTGTGTGCATATGTGCGTGTGTAGGTAGAAGAGCTTTGCAGGCTTACAAGTTTACAAGTACTGGAATCCATTTTTGGTCCCCTTTGGCAGATAATGGGTTTGTTTACCTGTATTGGTACTAGCTGTGCTGGCAGCCTCCTTTCCTAAGCCTGGGGGCTGCTGGCTAACTTTAAAAAAAATTTTTTTTTTTTTAACGGGGCAATGGGGTTAAATGACTTGCCCAGGGTCACACAGTAAGTGTCAAGTGTCTGAGGCCGCATTTGAACTTAGGAACTCCTGAATCCAGGGCCGGTGCTCTATCCACTGTGCCACCTAGCTGCCCCCGCTGGCTAACTTTTTGTGGATTTTTGCTGTGTAAAAAGTCACTCTAGTTTCTCATTGGATTTCTTTGCCATTACTCCATCTTGTGAGCATTTTGGGTTCTTGCAGGAGTAGGTACAGGGGAGCTGGGAGCTGGGCAGCCTGTCTCTGCTTAGGCCGTCATCTTGATCAGAAAGCCCAGCTTTACTACCACTCCTTTTCATGGACTCTAAAACTGACACTCCACTCCCCCCTCCATCCCAGCCTCTTTGTGTTCATCTTACTCATCCCTCATTCCAAGAATGTACTCCCTTCTCCTCTGAGCCTTCCAGAATCCTTACATTCAGCTAAGGTCTCACTGCCTTTTTTTTTTTTTTTTTTTTGGTGAGGCAATTGGGGTTAAGTGACTCGCTCAGGGTCACACAGCTAGTAAGTGTTAAGTGTCTGAGGCTGGATTTGAACTCAGGTACTCCTGAATCCGGGGCCAGAGCTCTATCCACTGTGCCACCTAGCTGCCCCTCACTTCCTTTTTAAAGCCTCTTCCTCCTACCTCTTTATTACTCCTTTCCTTTTTCTTCTAGTACACTGATCTGTGTTGTAAAACATGTATTAAGGACTTACTTTGTGCTAGGTGCTCTTAAGTAGTACAGGAGGGATGTGATGGGAGAATGTTTTTTTCTGATGTTCGCTGCTGACCATACTTGTGCCTTTGGTTTTCAGTTGTGAAAGTTTTAGTTTCTTTCATATCTTACATAGAAGTAAAAATAGGCTACAAGGATGATCTTCTTAGGTCCCCTATTTAGGTCTTGCAGGATCTGAATGGAGCCAATCCTTTCACCTTTAACATACTGCTTGACCTGGGACAAGTAACAATCTCTTTGGGCCTCAGTTTCCTCCTATGTAAAATGAGGGAGTTAGACTAGATAATTGCTACAGTTCTTACCTACCTGTAAACATTGTCAAGGTATGTTACAAAAATAAGAAAACATTTAACTTCTCCCCATCAACAGATGCAAATGAAGTTCAATATTGAATGCATCTCACAGTTCTATTACTTTCATTGGATGGAGCTTGATGCAGTCCAGTCGGACTCCCCTTTGCAATTGAACCGTTAAAAGAAATGATTGGGGGCCGCTAGGTGGCGTAGTGGATAAAGCACTGGCCCTGGATTCAGGAGGACCTGAGTTCAAATCCAGCCACAGACACTTGCCACTTACTAGCTGTGTGACTCTGGGCAAGTCACTTAACCCTCATTGCCCTGTGCCCTCCCCCCAAAAAAAGAAAAGAAAGAAATGGTCCACTTTGGTCTGACTGTGACACTCTCTGGGTCTCAGTTTTTGGATCTGTTGACTGAAGTTGTTGGAGTAAATGAATGAAAAGCTTACATTTTCTCTCTAAAATAGGGATCCTGTCCTGCCAGCCTCTCATAGACACATAAACAAATGTCCTCAGCAAAGGATATGGATGAATATTGAATGGCATTAGTGCGCTTTTGCAAAAGTCAACCAGCTTGCAAATCAGTCAGTCTGTATCCAGAAGTGCCATTATAACATTGGTACTGACAGACAGGACTAATGCCTATGTTGGAAGCTAATTGTTTTTCCAAGCTCTTGTTCTTTGTAATGATTATGTTTCATTGTGCTGGATCGACATGCGTGTGTGTCTATAAATAGCAATACCACATTTATTGAGAAGGCATGTATTTAGCAGTATCACCTGTTCAGAACCCAGATGAAGACACAAAAGGAAGCAAAGGGAAAAAGGCACTTGAGTAGCTAAAACAGATGCCACAATGTCGTGTGCACTTTTTGTTCATAGAAGAGGTGCTCCCTCAGTCTGTTTACTCATAGTTTACACACATTTCTAATGAGCTTCACTACATGAATTCTAAGCCTGGAAAATTACAAGGGTGGGAGGTAAATTCCTTGTAGTAGTAGGTAGATTTTCACAGAAAGAAGTGACAACCAAAAGCTTCATGACAAAGAAGACATAGGAACTAAATCTTACCCTGCCATCATTTCGAGCAGGGGAAAAGAGTCACATACATCTCAATAGGTATTGAGGACATGGCTGTCTTTTACCTCAGTATAATAATGAATACTCTCAATGAATTCAGGTCACTAGAAGTCCTAGAGTAATGAAAGAACTAGCAAATTTACCTGCTGGGCAAACTTTGAAAATTAGAGAGAATAGGAGAGGTGCTATAGGATCTGGGAAGGGCAAGTGTCTGGATTTCAAAGGGGGAAAGCGTCAAGTCTATAGAATGGAAGCCAACATGCATGACTTTGATTTCTGGCAACATTCTCTTTTTAAAAGGATGCTTGAGCATTTAGAAGGGAGAAGCACTGAGCCAGTGTGGCTTCAGAACAAACATATCATTAAATTCATTTTCACCATTTATCAAATATCATTTCTTTTTTTGGACAGGATTACAAGTTTTGGAGTGCCATGGAGCAGGCTGTTTTTATTTTTATGTCATGGATCCCTCGGGAAGTCTGGGGAAGTCTGTGTACCCCTTCTCGGAATGTTCTTTAATGTCTAAGATAAAATATATAGGATTACAAAGGAAATAGATTTTATTTAAATACAGTTATCAAAACATTTTTATAAAGTTCTCAGAGTGGGAGTGGGAAGGGAACAAGCATTTATTAAGGACCTCTTATATGTCAGGAACTGAGCTAAGTATTTTACAAATATTGTCTTCTTTGATCTTTGCTTAAGAACTACTGCCGTGGACATATAATAAATAGATTTGACCAAGGTATTTGACAAAGTCTCTTGTGCTAATCTTGGGGGTAAGGTAGAGAGATGTGGACTAGGTAATGGTATAATTAGGTGGATTTGGACTGAGTGGCTAGGCAGAAAAAAGTAGCGTTCATCCTTGGTTTTCAAAGAGGACCAACGAAATCTCAGGGTGATGTCTTGACTTGCATTTGATTTGGATTTAAGTGAGGCAGAACTACACAAAGTCATAAGCCTCACTCACTTTTCCAGAGTCATCAATGTGCAGTGTCAGGACAGCTGACAGTGACTTGGGATGAAGTAGATGACCTTGGGGTCTTCGATGTCTGACCGAACTCTTAAGGACTCAACTTCGCCTGTTTTGATTGCTCCGGATTGTTCTCATGTGCCCATTTTGCCAGGGGAAGTCTTCATATTCTTGGGGTAGACATGCCCCTAACTCACCGCTGGGCTTGGGGCCTGTTGGTTACCCTTAGCCTGGATTAGATTGTCTATGGAGATGGTTTTACCGGGCTGTGGCTGCTGCGCATGCCTCAACTTCTTGGAACCCCAGGTGAGAGGTGGGTGACAGGTGGACTCCAAAGGTGGATGAGCAGCCCTGACACCGGAGCTGCTAGTCCTTCCTGAACACTCCAAGACACTAGTTTTCTGGCTCCAACTTCAGCATTTTTCACTGGCTGTCCTTCATGCCTAGAGCTTTCCCTTTTCATCTCTGCCTCTTGGCTTCCCTAAAGTGTCAGCGAAAATCCAACCTTCTCCCATACCCCTTAATCTAGTATTATCTCCAGTTTATCTTGTCAGTATCTTATTTGGACATACTTGTTTGCATGTTGTCTCTCTATTAAACTGTGGGCCCCTTGAGAGCAGGAACTGTTTTGTGTCCTTTTTTCATATTTCTTTTATTTATATAGTACAGTGCCTGGCATATAGTAGGCACTTAATGCTTGTTGATTTTATTGGCACACAAAGTCAATGTCAGCCAAATTTTTTTTTTCTTTTAGAAATTTGACAGTTCTATACTCAGTATATATTTGAGAAATGAGGTCTTTATCAGTGAAACTTGCTGTAAAAAATTTTTGATACTACTCTATTATTATTATTATTATTTTTGCAGGGCAATGAAGGCTAAGTGACTAGCCTGGGGTCACACAGCTAGTAAATGTCAAGTGTTTGAGGCCAGATTTTAATTCAGGTCCTCCTGAATCCTGGGCTGATGCTTTATCCACTGCGCCACCTAGCTGCCCCCATCTATGGTACCTTTTAGTAAAATGGAGTTTGCCTGTTTATCTCTTTGAATTGGGTCTCTTCTTACTTTGTCTGAGATCATGATTGCTACTCCTGCCTTTTTTTACTTCAATTGAACCATAATAGACTTTGTTCCAGTCCTTCATTTCAACTTTATGTGTGTCTTTCTGTCCCAAGTGTGTCTTTTATAAACATATTATTAGATTCTGCTTTCCAGTCCATTCTGCTATCTATCCTTTTCCATTCCATTGGCTCATCCCATTCACATTCACAGTTATGATCACTAACTATGCATTTCCATCCATCCCATTTTCATCCCATTCTTCTCTCTCCCTCCCTCTCTTTTGATCCTGTCCTTTTTCTTTTATTCTTTCTTTATTCATTTATTTATCTCTATCTATCTATCCATTCATTCATTCAATTTATTTATTTATATTTATGGTTTTTTTGATCCTCTCCTTTTTCAAAAGTCTGTCTTATTCCCATTCCCTTCTTTCTCCCTCTTGGGTAAGAGAGATTTCTATAAACAATTGAGTATGTATATGTATTCTTCCCTCTTTGAATTAATTCTGATGAGAGTGAGATTCAAACATTCTTTCCCCCTCCCCTCATTTTCTCCTCCACTATAAAAGCTTTTGCTTCATGTGAGAGAAAATTAGCCCTATGCTATCTCTCTCTTTCCCCTTCTCCCAGTGCATCTCTCTTTTTCAGCCCTACATTCTTTTTTTGGAAATCACCCCAACATAATCTACTCACACCCTTTCTCTCTGTGTAGACTCCTAACTGCATGATCTTCCCTTATAGGAATGTAAACAGTTTAAGTCCATTGAGTCCCTTATATGTTTGCCTTTTTCGGTTTCTCTTTAGTATTGTATTTGAATTTCAGACTTTCCACTCAGCTCCAATCTTTTCATCAGGAATGCTTGGAAGTGCTTTATTTCATTAAATATCCATTTTTTTTTCCCCCTGAAGACTTATATTCAATTTTGCTGGGCACAATATTTTTGGTAGTAATCCTAGCTCTTTGCCCTCTGGCAGAGATTCCAAGCCCCTTTTCTCCTTTAAAGTAGAAGCCTTTAAATCTTGTGGTATCCTAACTGTGGCTCCATATTATTTCTTTCTTTCTTTTTTTTTTTTTGATGAGGCAATTGGGGTTGTGGCTTGCCCAGGGTCACACAGCTAGTAAGTGTTAAGTGTCTGAAGTTGGATTTGAACTCAGGTACTGCTGACTCCAGGGCTAGTGCTCTATCCACTTCGCCACCTAGCTGCCTCTCCATAGTATTTCAGTTGGGTTTTTTTGGCTGCTTGCAGTATTTTTTCCTTGACTTGGGAGTGCTGGATTTTGGTTATAACATTCTTGGGAGCTCTGGAATTTGGTTATAATATTCTTGAGAGCTTTCATTTTGAGATCTCTTTCAGGAAGGTAATTTGTGGATTCTTTCAATTTCTCTGGATCTAAGGTACTCTGGCACTTTTCGTAGATAATTTCTTCAAATATGATGTCTGGGCTCTTTGATCATTGCTTTCAGGTAGTCTAATAATTTTAAAATTATCCCTCCTTTATCTGTTTTCCAGGTTAGTTGTTTTTCCAATGAGATATTTCAAATTTTCTTCTATTTTTCATTGTTTTGACTTTTTTTTATTGTTCCTTGACATCTTATGGATTCATTAGCTTCCACTTGCCCAATTCTAATTTTTAAGGATTGATTTTCTTCAGTGAGCTTTTGTACCTCTTTTTCCATTTGGCCACTTCTGCTTTTTAAGGCATTCTCTTCAGTGGATTGTTGTGTCTCTTTTACCATTTGGACAATTATGTTGTTTTTTTTTTGTTTGTTTTTTTGGTGAGGCAGTTGGGGTTAAGTGACTTGCCCAGGGTCACACAGCTAGTAAGTGTTAAGTGTCTGAGGTCGGATTTGAACTCAGGTGCTCCTGAATCCAGGGCCAGTGCTTTATCCACTGCGCCATCTAGCTGCCCCGACAATTATGTTTTTTAAGGTAGTATTTCGTATTTTTGTGCCTCCCTTACCAGCCTTTTGATTATCTTTTCATGATTTTCTTGCATCACTCTCATTTTCCCCCAGTTTTTCGTCTACTTCTTTTATTTGATGTTTAAAATCCTTTTTGGAGCTCTTCCAGGAATTCTTTTTGTGTATTCTACCAACTCATATTTTTCTTTGAGGCATTGTATGTAGCTGTTTTGACTTCTTTGTCTTCTAAGTTTGTGTCTTGATTGTCCCTGTCACCATAGTAACATTCTTTGGTCAGGTTCTTTTTTTGTTGTTTGCTCATTTTTCTTTAGCATAAAGTTAAAAGTTAAAAAAAAAAAACAGGCAGTAAAAATGTCCCAAGTTTCTTCTTGTCCCAGATTTCAGGTTTTTTGTGCTGCTGTTGTCAGAGCTAATTTTGGAGATCTCTAAATTTTCAATTCTTCTAAAGAGATATGATATAAGGAGATGTGTGGCCACTGCTATCTTAGTCTGTGCTTTGGTCTGTTAGCCACCACAAGCACTCTTTTCTGCCCTGGAACTGTGACCAAGATCCCTGCTCCTGTACAGCTGCAAGTACTAGTGTGTTAGTGCTTCTCCTAATCCTGGAACTATGACCCAGAAATGGGCAGTGCAACAGAGTTGTGCACCCATTGCCCGCAAAAGGGTTCCTGTAATAATCTTCTGGCCAGTTTTCTGACCCCTCTACCATCTGTGGGCTGAGAGCTCTAGAAACCACTACCACTGATGTAGCTGCCCCCATGTCCTGCTACTACCTAGGGGCACAGCCAATGTTGTGCTGTGCTTCCCTCACCCCAGTGAGATGGATCTTTCCTGCCAACCTTCTAAGTTGTCTTGGATTGGAAAGTTGTTTCACCCTTACCTTTTGTTCTATTACTCCAGAATTTGTTTTGAGGCATTATTTTAAAGTTTTTCAGAGAGGAATTTGTAGAGTTCAGGAAAGTCCCTGCTTTACCATCTTGATTCTGTCTTCAGTGTTGGCAGTTTCTTCTCTAGTTCCTCTGACTCTTTGAAAACCAGCTTACTCTTCTGCTAATTCTTGTTTCATGTGTTGCTGAAGTGTAGCTTGCAGAATCTTACGCATAACCTTGTTGGCATGTGAAATGAGCACAGTTGTTTGATAATTTGAACTTTCTTTGGCATTGCCCTTCTTCAGGACTGAGATGTAAACTAATCTTTTTCAATCCAGCGATCACTGTTGAATTTCCCAAATTTGCTGGTACATTGAGTGTAACTCTTTACACCTTACCCCTCCCAATATAAATTGACACTGGCTTTCTTGCTTTTTCTTATACAAGAAATTCCAAGTCTATGTCTCCTTATCTCTGCTTCCTACCTTCCCTGATGTCTTTTCAGTACCAGCTAAAATCCCTCCTTTTACAAGAAGCTTTTCCTTATCTCTTTTAATTTAATTCAAATACCTGTCCTCTGCTGATGATTTTCATTTTATTCTTTGTGTTTTTTAACCTAATTTTCAAGTTGTCTTCCTTTTTCACATTAGACTTGGAACCTCTTGAGAACAGGGATTATCTTTTGTCTTTCTATGTATTCCTACTGCTCAGCCCAATGCCTGGCTCATAGTAGGTGCTTACCAAATGATTATTGACTGACTGAAGGGGCCACAGGCAGACAGGCAGGCACACTAATCTAATTTTGATGGAGCTGTCCAACAGTTTTGGAATACAATTTGGAACTATACTGAATGTTACTATACTGTGCAAATCCTTTGACCCAGTGATACTACACTTAGTCCCCTATGTCTAGGAGGTCAGAGATAGAAGGAAAAGGTCCCATATTTACAAAAATATAGAATCACATTTTTTGGTCACAAAAAGACTGGAAAAAAGTGAGTGCCCAATAGTAGAGTATTACTTGAATAAATGGTAGTATATGAGTATTATTACACATGCTAAGAATGCAGAGAAACTTGGGAAGATGTGTATGAGAGAGAGAGAGAGAGAGAGAGTGTGTGTGTGAAGATGGTGTAGAGTGAATTAAGCAGAAGCATGGGAACAGTGAAAATAATAACATAAACAAAAATGACATTAAAAGACAGTGTAGGAGTTTCAAGCATTACAAAGAAAAGGACCAGAGCTCAAAAGAAACTTTGTACTCTAAAGACAGAAGTCAATATAAACCTAGAAAAGTTTCTATTTCAGCAACTAGAAATGACTAAAAATGTTGAAGACTTGATTACATTTTATTAATTGGGTAGCTGAGACAAGTGTCCCTTCAGAACTTTTTTTTTAGACTTTTATTTTCCAAATTACATGTAAAAGCAAATTTTGACATCAATTTTTTTTTAATCTTTGTGTTCCAACTTCTCTTCCTCCCTCCCCTCCCACCCTCACCCCAAGAACTCAAACAATTCAACATAAATTATACATGAGTAGTCATGGAAAACAATTCTACGTTATCTAGGTTGTGTGAGAAAACAGGTGAAAACAAAACTTCAGATTAAGGAATTGTCAAAAAAAATATGTTTCAGTCTGTTTTCAGATACCATCAGTTCTTTCTCTGTAGATGGACTGCAATTTTCCTAAGTTCTTCAGTTTTCTTCAGAGTTATATTGGATCATTGCCTTGCTGAAGATAACCATGTGGTTCCCAGCAGATCATCTTACACTAATGCTGTTATTTTGTATATGGTACATTTCTCTCTGCTTCATTTCATGTGGGTCTTTCCAGGTTTCTCTGATAGCATCCTGTTCATTATAATTTTGATATAGTACTTTGAACTTGACAAAGAATTTTCTTCACAATAGCCCAGCAGAGTGGGTACCATATGTTTTGACATTGTAGTCAATCACCATAACTATTTCCATCCCATCCCCTTCCAGTGATATTTACTCTGTTGTCTATCTTATTTTGCCCTAATCCTCCTCAAAAGTGTTTAGCTACTGACTGCCCCCTCCCCTGCTCTGCCCTCCCTTCATTCACCCTTTCCTCCTTATCCTCTTCCTCTCCTACTTTCCTGTAGGGTTAAATAGACTACTCCTCCCCATTGGGTGTGAATGTTATTCCGTCCTTGAGCCCACTCTGATGAGGTTAAGACCTTTGAACTAATTCTGTTTTCTAAATTTTTCTTCCTCCCTCCCTCCTCAACTCTCCCTGTGAAATCAAGCACTTCAATATATGTCATACATGTGGTGTTATGCAGAACATCTTCACCTTTCTCAAAAGTGTTTTGCTTTTTACAGCTCCCTCCCCCAAACTTCCCTTCCTTCTTTCCCCTCTTCCCCCCCCCCCCATCTCCTTCTCTTCCCACTTTTCCTCAGGGCAAAAAGATATTACTATACCAGCTTGAGTATGTGTGTTATTCCCTCTTTGAGCCAATTCTGTTGATAGTGAGGTTCACTCTCTCCCCCTTTCCTTCCCCCTCTTCCCCTCCCCTCCATAGGCTTTTATCATGTTTCCTTCATGTGAGCTACCTCTCCCCATTCTACTTCTCTCCTACCCCTTCCCCCAGTCTATTCCTCTTACCCCTCATCCCTATTTTAAATATGTCAATCATGGGTTAGCTAGATGGCACGTTGGACAAAGCACCAGCCCTGGGCCCAGGAGATCCAGAGCCCAAATCTGGCCCCAGACACCGGACAACCCACCCTGTTTGCTCCACAGAGGACAAGGATACACAAAAAATAAATGCTTTACAAATACCATCCCTTCATATTTAGTTCAAACCTGTGTCCTCTGTGTATTCCTTACGGAAAAAGTTCTTATGAGTTGGAAGTATTATTTTCTCATGTATGACTGTAAACAGTTTAACCTTTTAATGTCCCTCATGAAGTCTTTTTCCTGTTTACCTTTTTATGATTCTCCATGATCTTGTATTTAAAAGTCAAATTTTCTATTCAGTTCAGGTCTTTTCATCACAAATGTGTGAAAGTCCTCTTTTTCATTGAAGTCCCTTTTTTTCCTCTGAAAGATTATAAACAGTTTTGCTGGGTATGTGATTTTTGGCTGTAGTCCCTGTTCCTTTGCCCTCTGGAATATCATATTTCATGCCCTCTGGTCCTTTAATGTAGAAGCTGCTAGATCTTACTTTATCCTTATTGGAGCTCCACAGTATTTGGGTTTTTTTTTTTTTTTTGTGAGGCAATTGGGGTTAAGTGACTTGCCCAGGGTCACACAGCTAGTAAGTGTCAAGTGTCTGAGACCAGATTTGAACTCAGGTCCTCCTGACTCCAGGGCCCATGCTCTATCCTCTGCACCACCTAGCTGCCCCCGCTCCACAGTATTTGAATTCCTTTTTTCTAACTGTTTGCAATATTTTCTCCTTGACCTGGGAGTTCTCAAATTTGGCTATAATATTCCTGGAGGTCCTTCAGAACTATCTTTTTTTTTTTTTCCCAAATTTTATTCAATATGAAACATCTCTACACTTTTTATTGAGGAGGTTGAGCACGTCCACGACCAAAGCTACCTCTAACCTGGAATTCTGTTGCTGACCCAGCCCCAGCCTCAGCCTTGTTGTCAGCACCAGGGAGAGCAGCACTTCACTGTAGGTGTCTCTGGCAGCTTCATCACGACTAAGCCGGGCAGGTCGCTCACCCTCCAGGCCTTTAGGTCTTGGCCTTCTCGTCTCAGGACGACTTCTTCGGAGTGTGGCAGGCACAGTCTCAGGGGACAGGTGAAGGTCATCCCGGAGATACTGAAGGCCCTCATTGGGGAGATAGCAGTAGAAATGCCTCCATGCAAACTGCTCCTTAACATAGCCACGAGACTTTAGAGACTGCATAGCCTTCATGACATGGAGATTGGCCACATTCTTGTCTGCCAGCTCAGGATGCTTTGGCATGTGGACATCTTTCTTGGCTACCATTACTCCCTCCTTAAAAAGGAGTTCGTAGATAGCAATTCGGTTCTTCTTGGGCATCAACATCTCGGCGGCGGCGACAACGGGTTCTGCTCTAGACGGAGCCCTGGATAGAAAGGCCCTTCAGAACTATCTTGAAGGGTCAGAGAGAGAATTAAAAAAGATCAACAAGGTATGGGAATAGCTTTATTTTGTTTTGATGGTCTTACAAAAGAAAACACAAGGGAGGGACTTATTTCTCCCACTTGGAATGTGTGAGAAGATAATGCAAATGTTTTTGATGCAGTAGAGGAAGAGAACATCTAATGAACCTCACAAACTCTAGCAGTGATACCTTATACTGATGTCAGGAATCTTTTTTAATTTTTAATTTTTTTTATTTTTTAGTGAGGCAATTTTGGTTAAGTGACTTGCCCAGGGTCACACAGCTGGTAAGTGTTAAGTGTCTGTGGTCGGATTTGAACTCAGGTACTCCTGACTCCAGGGCCGGTGCTCTATCCACTGCGCCACCTAGCTGCCCCAGGAATCATTTTGAAAAGGAGATGAGCAGAATTTTGAAAAGCCCCTTTTGAGTTTGATAGCTTGAATACAAATAATAGACCAACTATATTTATAGCAATTTAAAAAATCTGATATCAGCTAAACCATTATGAATGAGCACATTCTCTCTAAAAATCAGACAGTATAAAAACATTTCGAGACCTGAACACAACAAATGTGGTGTTTAAGCTATTAAAGCTTAAAATCATGCTATAACTTTTTTTTGGGGGGTGGGACAGTGAGGGTCAAGTGACTTGCCCAGGGTCACACAGCTATCAAGTGTCAAGTGTCTGAGGCTAGATTTGAACTCAGGTACTCCTGAATCCAGGGCCGACGCTTTATCCACTGTGGCATGTAGCTGCCCCTGTGCTATAACTTTTTTTTTTTAAGTGAGGCAATTGGGGTTAAGTGACTTGCCCAGGGTCACACAGCCAGTAAGTGTTAAGTGTCCGAGGCTGGATTTGAACTCAGGTACTCCTGACTCCAGGGCTGGTGCTCTATCCACTGTGCCACCTAGCTGCCCCCAGTGCTATAATTTTAGAAGCTTCCTGTATGTTGTGGCTTTTGCCAAAGGAAAGACCATGGGAGGAAAGGTGGAACTGTCTAGAAATATTCCCAAGAAAGGTGTTATACATCCAAAAAAAGAGAAAAGGACCTATTTGTACAAAAATATTTATAGCAGCTTTTTGTTGTGGCTAATGATTGGAAATCAGAGGGAGGCCCACCAACTGGGAAATGGCTAAACAAGCTGTGGTACATGATTGTAATGGAATAGTATTGTGCTATAAGAAATGGCAAGCAGGATGATTTCAGAAAAACTTGGAAAGACTTGCATGAACTGATGCATAGTGAAGTGAAGAGAACCAGGCAAATGTTGTATACAGTAATAGCAATGAACTATTGTGAATGACTTAGGTATTCTCAACAATACAGTGATCAAAGACAATCCCAAAGGACTAAGGGCGAAGCATATTATCCACCTCCAGAGAAAGAACTGATATTGATTGAACATAGATTTAAGTGAAGCATGCCATTTTTCACTTTTTCGTTTCTTCTTTTATTTGAGTCTTTTTTTTTTTTGTATTTGAGTCTTCTTATACAAAATGACTAATATGGTAATGTTTTACATAATTGCACATGTATAATCTATATCTCATTGTTTACCACCTGGGGTGGGTAGTGGAGGGAGAGAAGGATAGAATTTGGAACTCAAAACTTTAAATAAAAGTGTTTGTTATTAAAGAAAGAAAAGAAAGGTGTCATAGACCATAGTGAAAGTGGCTTGAGTTATTGATTCCCTTCCAGAAGACTTTGGAAGAGTATATCAATATGTATTTGGGATTTAGAACAGAACACTTGAATACCATATTGCTTGATAATTATCACCATTTTACAGATTATGAAACAGCCTAAGACAGCTCATTTTGCTTTGGGGCAACTCAGATTTTTAGGAGGTTGGTCCCCCCCCCCCCCCCGCCCCAAGTTTAGTTAAGCTTAAATTTGTCTCTTACTTTTATGGCCTGCAGTTTATTCTGCTCTCTGGATAAATTAAAAAAACCCCAAACTTGAGTCACCAAGGTTTTAGGCATAAAAAAGTTATCTCTATAAATGGCATTTAAAAATATTTCCCTGTTCACCTTCCCCAAATACTGCAAAGCCTATTTGGCAAAACTTTTCAAGCCATGAGAAACAACAGAACTGATTCAGACACCCCCCCTCCCCTTTTCTCCCCATTAAATAGGAGATTGTTGAAGTCAGGTAGTAACCTCTTTCCTTTTCCTTTGCAGTATGAAGCAGTTGCCATAGACAGACAAGATCCAGGCTTATTCACAGAGCCATTTTGAAAAGAATGTTATGTGTTCAGGATCTAGCCTTACCTGGGTGACAGCAACTTGCCTGACTGTTACACTGCCCACCCCAGTTTATTGTGATCTGTCAAGGACATCTGGTTTAAATAACTGCTGTTGAGAAGCTTGGGTAGCTGGGAAGGTACCCACTGTTTTGCCTCCCCACCAGCCACTTAATTATTGATCCCTAAAGGTGTCCCATGTCTTTTCACCTCCCTGCAGAAAACAAAAAACACTGTCAGCTGTGATTAGTTCCCAATGCATTATTAATACCAGCAATACCCAGGGAATTTCTGACCTCATTTGAACCTATACAATTGTCTCTTTTCTGTATTTGAGTACTCATAATTAAACTAAGTAAAAGAGGAGGGGGAAGGAGCAGATAATTCCAAATTGAATTATTTAAAGCAGAATCTTCCATTGGGAAAAATGCTTGCTTTGTCAGTTTCTGAAGCATATTGAGATTTTTGGCTCTTTAACCAAGCCCTTTTAAAATTATCTCTGATTTATATAAGAAATTGGACCTGGTTTGTGCGAAATTCATGTAAATAAACAGATGCTATGTTTTTAGGACCAAATTGGTTTTTCTGGCATAAAAGTGGCTGTTGTAGTCTTCCTCAATCTTTGAAGCTTTTGAGGAAAGCAACAGTTTCCCAAAATCCTTTATTCAGAAATTCTTCAAATATTTGAAGGATCATCATCTGGAAGTGAAAATGTAGCTTTAGAGATTAGAACTAGGCCCATGGAATGGCCCCTTCAAGAAAGTATAAGGAAGAACTTTCTAAGAACTTGAGTTGTAAGGCAATTGAATGGGTTCTTACTTTCTGTCCCTGGAGGTATTGAAGGAGAGGCTAGATGATAATAGCAGTGCTTTGCAGCTCACAATAAATCACTCTTGGTACCTAGTATAAATATCATTCCCATTTTACAGATAATAAAACCTAGGCTCAGTGGTCACAAAATCTAATACATGACAGTTTTCAGGCTTAAACTTAGGTCTCAGGACTTTTTTTTTTAAACATTCACTACTCACAATTAAAATTTTTTTCACTGATGAGTTTCACAGGAAAAAAAAGAAATTTTATTTTAAAATCAGAAGTCAATTTTGGGATCTGCTTTAAAGTTAGTTTAAAGTAGCTTATTCCACTCATCTGAATTAATAAACATGCCCTAAAGTTCTAATAATTTTCATGCAAGGAAAAAGTCAAATATATTTTCATATTAAAAGGAAACACAAGTGTTTTTATGCCGTATGGAAAACACCATTCAGACTCAACATTTCAGGAGTTTACTTTGTCCCTTGATGCAAAGAGAATGAAATGCCTCTTATTCAGATGCTACAAAGGTCAAATATTTCCCTTTACCTAATCAAAATTGTTTCAGAATTAGATACAAGTTCATCTGGCAAAATGATTTAAGTTACAGTCTATATAAAATATAAAATACATTGTGTTATTTTAGTCTCATGAAGAATTACATGTAGGAGAAATGATTCTTTCTGTTGAGATCAACTAATATCTTGATTTGGCCAGCAACTTTATAATCACAGCCCTGATGTGACATATCTACTACAAAAGTAGTTTGTTTCCTGTGAATAGTTATATATTTTATGTGGACGAAAATCAGTTAAATGGAACTGAATTCAAGTTTATTATGAGCTGGAGGTGGTTATACTCATCTGAGCCTTTTCCCAACATTTCTGAAGCAGTTTTGATTCATATATATACTAAAGTTAATCCTTGAAATATAAAATGCATTTGCAGTCATATTGTAAAGCTAGCTACAGGCAGATTATACTTCCTAAGCAAAACAGGACTAAATGGAAAAGAATGAGTAAACTAACTACTCCTTCAGCATTATCTTCATAACTTCCATTTCCAGTGCTCCATCATAGCCTTCTGGCAAAAACACTGACACTTCATGTTATAATTTTAAAGATACATAAATTAAAAAATTGATTCGCACAAAGAAATATGAAAACCTTATATACAACAAATCTGTTTCTAAAAAGTACAAAAATAACATCTATGCCAATTGTTTTATCATGCTGATAATTTGCAGTACATATGGAAGAGAGAGTTCAGATTTAGTCACCCAAATATTTATACCCTGTGTACTGTATATCCTGAATATGATGAAAACACTACCCTAAGTTTACCAAATATTGCAATAACCCAAACTCTGTATATATAAGATGCCAGTAGTTACAATTTTGTTCTACTTGATGATTAAAAGCATTTCATCAGCAAGCTCCTAATATTAAGCACACCAAGAGCTACAACAGTTCGAGTCCATGACCTTATATAAAGAAATCCAAAATGTACAAAATACATGACAACAAAAAAAGGGAACATTTATTGCCATGCAAAAATCTTAACTGATAAAACTGTATCGAAATGCAAGTTACAAGGGTGAAATCAAATTTTTATATAACACTTAGGACACAAAGTCAGCAGTCAGTTCTGCTTAACACAATGCTTAACCAACAGAGATTTAGAAAAGGAAATATATTCTTTTTGCTGGTGTTTTTCAGATCTTTGAATTCATGGGAACAATCCAGATCAGCAGCCTTTATAAATTATCTCTGTCTCATGAAGTTAACTCTTTTAAAAGATTTTAAATTTAGTTATTTATTTTGATTTTTCTGAATTACATGTAAAGATATTTTTTGAGTTCCAAATTTTTCTTCCACCCTCTCTTCCCTCCCCCTCCCAATGCCAGTAAGCAATTTGATATAGGTTATACATTACAGTCATGTTAAACATGAAATTTACTTTTTAACAGTATTTTTTTTTTGCAGGGCAGTGGGGGTTATGTGACTTGCCCAGGGTCACACAGCTAGTAAGTGTCAAGTGTCTGAGGCCTGGCCTGTTGTAAAGTAGTTTATGAAGATTTCTAAGTTCATCAGTTTTCTTCTTACTTTCGAAAGACGGGTATTCTTTCAATTTCACAGTTTCTGTCCCTTTCCTTGGGCAATTGTATATGGTTCCCTTTGTAGGGAGGATACTTGCATTGTCAACCTCTCTATTTTCTTTTTCTCTCTCTTGCCTTCTAGAATGAGACTCTCTTCTTTTTCTTCCTCCTTATCCTCTTCATCATCTTCTTCCTCTTCGGCACCTCAGGGTCTCTCTCAGGTGCAGGCTGGGAAGAAAGATCCTCCTCCTCTGGGATAGGAGCTGATGAAGACATACTAACAACCAGTAGGTTGGTGATGCCTAGGGCCTGCCTGGCTCATGAGGCAAGAGGCTCCAAAGGTTGGTGGGTGGGGAACAGTGATATACCCTTTTTGCCTTTTTTGCCTGTGACCGTCTTAGGACTTTAAATTCAAGATTCTTTCCACTCAGCTACTTGCCAGGGATGTTGTAAAGGAGATTCTTATGTTCCAGTGTGTGTTATAGCTTTAAATTGTTAGGGCTCTATACAGCTCTTCTTGTTCCTTTTCATACTTAGTATTATAGCATTGTGCATATAGAGGTGGAAGGCAGCTCAGATACCATCTGGTCCACCTGCCTCATTTTTCAGATGGCTAGAAAGGTGAAGTAACTTCCCTAAGGTGACATAGGTGGGGTACTGCATACTAGAAACTGGATTTGTACCAGATCTCTTATTACAGATTCATGAGTAGTCGTTCTTTTTCTTTTATTTAAAGAGTAGTTGGGGGCAGCTAGGTGGCGCAGTGGATAGAGCACCGGCCCTGGAGTCAGGAATACCTGAGTTCAAATCGGCCTCAGACACTTAACACTTACTAGCTGTGTGACCCTGGGCAAGTCACTTAACCCCAATTGCCTCACTTTGGAAAAAAAAAGAGTAGTTGTATTGTAGGGGGCCATTTCCAGTCATCTCTATATATCTTGCCACTGGACCCAGATGGTTTTAGAGGAGAGAGTGAGGCTGGTGACCTTAAATAGCCTTCCCTCACTTAAATCCAGTTCAGTGCAAGTCATGACATCATCCCTGATGTCATGGTCCTCTTTGAGAATGAAGGACCACCAACAACAATGTATTGGGGCATCAACTCTATTACTCTAGGATCATAGGATTTAGAGATGGAAGACAGAGACTTCTCCTTCAGTTCTTTTATTATCCTTAAAATTTAATTTTTTCCCAGTGAACAAAATATGTTTTTCCTCTCTCTTACCTTCCTCCTGTTCTTCTCAGCTCCCCCCCCCCCATCCCAGCAACACACACACACACACAAGAAAACCTGAAACCCTTGGCCATATATGAAAATATATATCATCTCTATCTGGATCTTTGTATCTGGATCTGTCTGCACCCTCAGTTCATCTCATTCTGCTCACTTCACTCTGTATTGTTTCATATATATTTTGCCAGGTTCCTCTGAAGCCATCTCCATCATTTCTCTCTCTTTTTTTACCCCTCCAAGGCAATGAAGGTTAAGTGACTTGCCCAGGGTCACACAGCTAGTAAGTGTCAAGTGTCTGAGGCTGGATTTGAACTCAGGTCCTCCTGAATTGAGGGTTTGTGCTTTATCCACTGCGCCACCTAGCTGCCCCTTCCTGCCTATATATTTTTGGGAAGTCTTTTACATTATCCCCATTATCACTGTTTTCATGGTTACCACCATCATGTAGGCTTTTATTTTTCTATATCTAGATGATTGCAGCAGTATTCTAACTTGTCTCCAATCTTTGAGTCTTATCTATCCACTGCTGTTCCAGTAATCTGCCTAAACATATTTTCTGTGTCTTTCTTCCCTACCACTCCTAAGATTATATTCCCTTTTTGTTTCTCTGTTATTGTGTACCAGCTTTTAGTAACCCAAGAGGCCTACATCTGGGTTTGTAAGATTGGCAGGATTTTCTTTTCTTTCATTGTAAATGACCATGGAATAAACAAATCTTGGGCAGCCTGTCTGGTGCCAGGTTATGTTGTTTTCATTAGATTGTTAATACTTCAGTAGAACAGGGTTGCTGAATTTGTCATAATTAAGCCTAAGGATGTGTGAATACCATTCAAAAGAGTGTTCCAGCTAATTTGATTTTGTTTCACTATTTATATCTTGAGAGGGAGCCTTGTGGCCCCTGGAATCAATTAGATGTTTTTATTTAAATACTTTAAAGCATTGTAGTCCTAAAGTGTGTTGCTTGATTCAGAGTATGACCTTGGACAACGGACTTGCAGTCCCTAGAATGTCTAGTCTAATTGTGACACCTGCCTGAATTGGAACTCCTATTACAACATCCCTTATTTGTGTTAGTTCAGTCTGTGGGGGATTCACTACTTTTGAGACTGTCCATTCTTCTTTTAAACAGTTGTATTTGTTTAGGAAGGTTTTTAGTTTTAGTTTTGTTTTTGAATCATAAAAGTATTAGTTTCTATTTATGTATAAAGATAGTTTTCAACATTTGTTTTCATAAGATTTTTAGTTTCAAATTTTTCTCTCTCCCTCCTTTCCCTCTTCCCTCCCCAAAACAGAATGCAATCTGATATAGGTTATATATGTACAATCACATTGTAGGGGCCAAATTTAATATGGGGAGAGTTAGTTGGGTGGCTTGCCGTAATATTGGGGTTCAGAAAATAATGAGGGACCTCTAGGTCCAAAGTTTCCTCCCCTCCGAACTACCTTTTTTTAGTTATTTCTCCCAGGCCAATAAGAACAGAGCTGAACAGACTCTTTTCCACAAACAAATCGGGTTTTATTTAATGGGAATAAAATACACAGCAAAAGTGAAATTAATAAAGTCAAGGACAAGGGAATAGGGAAAAAGGAAAATGGATAATCTCCCTGGCTCTAGCAAGGGCTATCTCAAACCCAATCTCACTTTCAGCTCAGCTAATTCAAAGGGCTGGATTTAACTCACCACCAGGGGTCTGTAATTTCTATGGGAGTCAGCAGCCAGTCTCTAGTTCCCTCCCAATGCTCCTCCAAGGCTAGAGAGACTGAGAGTGTCCCACTTCCTGTTGGGGTCCCTTTTTCTACCTTTTCTCCCTCCCCCAAAGGGGAGGTCCTTCAAGTAGTGTGGCTGAGGCTGGTTCCCTGTTGATGATGCAGTCCACAGCCTCTGAGGACACTTCTCAGGGCTGGCTAAGTTAGACTAGGTCTGACAGGGCGGGCCAGGTGTGGCTCAACTCTAATCATCTTTAAGTGGGTACTTAGTAGTTCTTCATTCACACCCAATTCAAACACTACTAAATCAATCAAGTTGGACCCCTGTCTGCCAAATTCTGTTATTTTACCACATTCCCTCCTTTGTTTCTTTGAGGAACATGGAGTGTTTACTTGATGAAACAACATTAAACACATTTCTGCATTAGTCATCTTGTGAAAGAAGAATCAGAACAAAAGGGAAAAAAAACCTCAAAAAAGAAAAAAACAAAACCAAAAACAAATGTAGAAACAGTACAGTTCAATCTGCATTCAGTTTCCATAGTTCTTTTTTCTGGATGTGAAGAACATTTTCCATCATGAGTCCTTTGGAATTGTCTTGGATCATTGTATTGCTGAGAAGAACTAAGTCTTATCACAGTTGATCTGGGTAATATGTTACATCAATAGTTCTTTGTGATTGTCTTGGATCATTGTATTGCTGAGAATAGTTAAGTCATCCACAGTTCTTAATCAAACAATATTGCTGTCAGTGTATACAGCGTTCTCCTGGTTTTTGCTCACTTCACTATACATCAGTTCGTACAAATCTTTTGTATTGTCTTTAAAGTCCCTTTCAGCTCTGGTATTTTTGTGCTTTTTTTTTCCCTCTCAAGAGAAAGCCTTAATGCAAGTTTATAGGAAGCAGTATTCTGAGACCATGTTCCGTAATGGTTTCCAAACGTGTGGGTAGTTGCATTTTTTTTTCCTTCAGTTTTCTTCTAAGTAAATGAACACATTTACTTAGGCTTGTGAGTAGAGGGAGGCTTTGTATAGATGGTAATTCTTTAAATGACAAGAGGCTCATGACTCACTGTAGTTTGGGACTCTTTTATGTTTCTTGGTAGGTTCGGCCCAAGTGAGATGTTTACAAATAGCTAGGAAATGTAACCTGACAAATGGCTATGTACCCTAGTTTATGGCTATTTTTGCTTAATAAATTTTTTTTGGGGGGGGGTTTTGGTGAGGCAATTGGGGTTAAGTGAACTTGCCCAGGGTCACACAGCTAGTAAGTGTGTAAAGTGTCTGAGGCCGGATTTGAACTCAGGTCCTCCTGAATCCAGGGCCAGTGCTCTATCCACTGCACCACCTAGCTGCCCCAGTAAATGTTTTTGAATTGAATTGTAACCTCCCCAGAGATGACGAGCATATTGAGGATATCGAGCCGAGTGGTGGTTATCCTTTTCCAAGGGCTTTCATATAGTCTATCATTTGAACCTTACTGTGACCCCTGGAGATAGGCAGGACTAGAGTAGATCCTTACTTTACAGAGGGAAAGTAATAAGTAGAATGAGCATCAATTGAAGGAACTGAGGATGTATTTAGCCTGGAGAGAAGAAATATTAGGGAGACTTGATAGCCATCTTCTTCTTTCTAAAGGGCTGCATTTGAAAAAAATGGGTGCAAGTTACACAGAGGCAGATTTAATCGAGGCACCCAAGTAGAATGGATTGCCTCAGTATGTCTTGGCATGTCGTAGGTTTTCCTTCATGCAAGGTCTGTAAACAAAGGCTGAATCATTGATCACTCATCACACATTTCCTGAGGGCATTTTTGTTTAGCTATGGGTTAGATTAGGTGGCTTGGGATTCTGAGTCATTGGAAGGATTTAGGACTGAAGCCGATATTTCCTGGCTACCAGGCCAAGACTCATTTTTACTAGTAATGCATCTTTTATCCCATCAGGTAGAAAGTTGTTTCTTGGATGTCAGTGTGAGCTTGTGCATTAGCACACATTTCTCTTTTTAAAATAATTTTTTAATTAATATAGTTTGGTTTTATAGCACCTGACTGTCTCCCTGTATCTTTCTTCCTGCCCCTCCCAGAGAACTACCCATATAATAAAACCTTTTTTTTTGTTTTTTTAAAGATACATTTTTATTGATAACGTCTGTTTATTCAGATCATGATAGTTATCCCCAGTTTTTTCCCCTCTTCCTCCCAGAGAATAATTCCAAAGAACAATATTTTTTAAAGAGGAAAAAAAGTCAGTACAACTAATAGATACGCTGAAAAAGTCTGAAAAACGTATGCAACTTGTAACACTTAGGAACCTTCCACTGCCACAGATGGGGTGAGGTTTGGCTGTTCTCTCGTATTTCTTCATTTGTGCTATGCCCGATCTTTATAATTTTGTTACTTACATTCACTTGATTTTTTGGTATGTGGTGGTTTTTTCCATTTACATTGTTGTAGTTATTGTTTACATGGTTTTGTTGGCTTTGTTTATTTCACTCTTCATCAGTTTATAAATATTTTTCCATACTCTGTATTCATCAGATACATTATTCCTTACAGTGCAATCATATTCATTATATTCATGTACCCCAAAACTGTAGTTTAAGCCATTCCTCAGTTGACAGGCATCTGCTGCTGTGTTTCCAGGTTTTTGCTGTCAAAATGTGTTGCTATAAATATTGTGGTGTATATGAAGATTTTCTTTTTATTGATGACTTCTTTGAGGTTATAAACCCAGAAATGGTGTCTGTTGAATAATTCCAAATTACTTTCCAAAATTAAAATGTATTGAGGAATACGATGTAAAGTATTGTTCTAAACCTAATTTCTGCCAACCTGCTTTCTAGTTGTTGTAGAAGTTTTATATTTTAGATTAGATAAGGCATCTTTTTCTAGGTATTCTGTGTTTTCTGCTTTATCAAACACTAGGTTATTGCGTTCCATTGTTTCTGATTTCTCTTTGGTCTGATCACTTCCATTGACCTACCGTTCTATTTTTTAACCAATACCAGATGATGACTGCTGCTTTATAATACAGTTTGAGGTCTGGAAGTATGATTCCCCCTTTGTCTCTACTTCTTTTCATCTTTGCCCTTCATATTCTGGAACTTTTGTTTTTCCAAATAAATTGTTATTTTATAAAGTTAAATAAACTATCCCTTTGGAAATTTTATGGACATAGCATTAAAAGTGTAAATGAACTGGTAATTTTGTCATTTTTATTATATTGGCACAGCCTAGCCATAAGCACTGAATATGTAAAACTTAATATTTTTTTGTTTTTAACATTCACTTAAAAACTTCATTCTAAATTCTCTCCTTCCCTCTAGTCCTTGCCCCACCCAATGAGAAGGCAAGCAATGATATCAGTTATACATGTGAAATAATATTAGCCATATTGCAAAAAAAAAAAAAAGGCAAGAAAAGTAAAAAAATTATACTTCAGTTTGCTCTCATAGTTTATCAGTTCTCTCTGGAGGTGGATAGCATTTTTCATCATGAGTCCTTTGGAATTATCTTGGATCGCTGTCTTGATCAGAGTAACCAAATCTTTAACATTTTATCATCAATACAACATTGCTGTTACTTTGAACAATGATCTCCTGGTTCTGCTTACTTCACTTTGTATCAATTCATAAAGGTCTTCTGAGGTTTTTTTGAAAGCATACCTCTTCACCAGCCCTGGAGTCAGGAGGACCTGAGTTCAAATTCGGCCTCAGACACTTAACACTTACTAGTTGTGTGACCCTGGGCAAGTCACTTAACCCCAATTGCCTCACCAAAACAAAAACAAAAAAAACCAAAAACAACAACAAAAAAGAAAGCATACCTCTTGTTATTTCTTACAGCACAGTTGTATTCTCTCACAATCATATACCACAACTTGTTCAGTCATTTTCTATCTATTTCATGGATATTCCCATAATTTCTTTCTTTCTTTTTTTTTGTTTTGTTTTGTGGCGCAATGAGGGTTAAGTGACTTGCCCAGGGTCACACAGCTAGTTAAGTGTCAAGCGTCTGAGGCCGGATTTGAACTCAGGTCCTCCTGAATCCAGGGACAGTGCTTTATCCATTGCGCTACCTGGCTGCCCCCAGTCCCATAATTTCTAATTCTTTGTCACCACAAAAAGAGCAGCTATAAATATTTTTGTACATATAGGTCTTTTCCCTTTCTCTTTGATCTCTTTGGAATCCAGACCTAGTACCAGTTTTGCTGGATCACAGGGTATGCACAGTGTTCTAGCCCTTTGGGCATAGTTCCAAATTGTTCTCCAGAATGGTTGGACCAGTTAACAACTCTACCAATAGTGCATTAATTAGTGTACCTTTTTTCCTATATCCCCTTCAGCATTTGTCATTTTACATTTCTGTCATGTTAAGTAATCTGAGAAGAGTGAGGTGGTACCTTAGAGATGTTTTAGTTTGCATTTCTCTAGTCAGTGATTTAGAACAGTTTTTCAACATCATCATCATCTCTCTATATATCTATCTTTAATTTCTTCTCTTGGAAACTGCCTGTTGATATATTTTGACCACCTATCACTCGGGGAATGGCTCTTGTTTTATATACATTTGGTTCAATTCTCTATTTAAGAAATGAGACCTTTGTTAGAGAAACCTTAACATCACCCCCCGCCCCGGTTTCTTTCTTTCTAATTTTGGCTATGTTGGTGCAAGACATTTAATTTCATGTAATCAGAATTCATTTTGCTATCATCCTCTCTACCTCTTGTTTGCTCATAAATTCCTATGTTCATAGATCTGACATATAAATTTTTCTGTGCTTCCCTGATTTGCTTATGATATCACCCTTTCTGTCTAAAGTCATGTACTTACTTTGGACTATATCTTGGTATATGATGTGAAATGTTAGTTCGTGCCTAGTTTCTGCCAAATTTTTCTAGTTTTCCCGAAAATTTTTGTCAAATAGTGAGTTCTTGTCCTTGAAGCTTGGGTTTATGAAACTAGATTACTGTGGTCATTGACTGCTGTGTATTTTGTACTTAGATACACAGTCTAGTACACAAATACACCACTCTCTTTTTTTAGCCAGATTATTACCAGATTATTATTATTATTTTTTTGTTAGTTTTTTTAGTGAGGCAATTGGGGTTAAGTGACTTGCCCAGGGTCACACAGCTAGTAAGTGTCAAGGGTCTGAGGTTGGATTTGAACTTAGGTCCTCCTGAATCTAGGGCAGGTTCTCTATCCACTGCGCCACTTAGCTGCCCCGTACCAGATTATTTTTATGATTAGTACTTTGGTACTTCTGAGCCACCTTCCTTCATATTTTTTTTATTGATTCTCTTGATGTTCTTGACCTTTTATTTTTCTAGTTGAATTTTGTTATTTTCTCCAGCTGTATAAAATAATTCTTTGGTATTTTGATTGGTTTGGCACTGAATAAGTAAATTTATTTAGATAGAATTGTCACTTTTATTATATTGGCTTGGCCTACCCATAAGCAATTAGTATTTCTCCAGTTGTTCAGGTCTGTCTTTATTTTTGTGTTCATACAATTCCTGGGTTTGTTGTGGGCAGACTGCCCCAGGTATTTTGTGTTGTCTGCCAGGATTTCTCTTTTGTAAAGAATTAATTGTTATTTGAGGTTTTTAGGCCAGTGCCTGGGGCTCCGCATAGGCATGGTGTTCAACCCACTGATTGTAGCCATTGCCAGGGCTGTGGCACCTCACGTGGAAGCCTAGTGAGGGCAGTAATGTGACTGTCAAAGCAGCCATCCCATTGACTGTGTGGGGTGTTTCTAGGTTTGGGGGAGGAGAATTGGGCATTCTAGGTGGAAGCTGGAAAGCAACAGGCGTTCAGCTGTGTATTTTCAGCTGATTCTTGGGCAGTGGTATTTTTTCAGGTATTATAATTTCCCTTTCCCCATTTTATTTCCTTTCCCTTGATCCTACTGATCCTGTTTATGTTTTTTTTTTTAAGTTCATTCTTGTTAAAATAAATCTTGTTCTGTTTTGAGGGAGGCTGCCGGTCTCCTTCCTTGTCCCAATATTGCGGCGAGCCACTTAGCTAGCACTCCCCAATTAAAAATTGGTTCCCACAGTTTCTATCTCTTCCTACTGGGATTTGTTAATATAAGGCACTGCTGATGACTTATGTTGCTTTGTTTTATATCCTACAATTTTGCTAAAGTTGTTAATTGTTTCAGCTGGTTTTTTAATTGATTATCTTAAGTGGTCTTAAGTATACCATCCTATCTATCTTCTGCAATAAGTGATGGTTTTATTTCCTCGTTGCCTATTCCTATTCCTTGAATTTTGTTTTCTTGTCTTATTACTATAACTAGTATTTCTAATACAGTATTCAATAAAAGTGGTGATAATGGACATCTTGACTTCACCTACATCTTATTGGGAAGCCTTCTAACTTATTCCCATTACTGACACTACTTGTACTTGGTTTTAGATAGAGATTACTTAACTTTTTAAGAAAAGTTCCATTTAATTCTATGCTTCCTAATGTTTTTGATGAGAATGGGAGTTGTATTTTATCAAAAGCTTTTTCTGTACCTGTTGAGATAATCATACAATTTTATTTTGTTATTTACATGGTCAATTATACTTATAGTTTTTCAAATATTGAACCAGCCCCACATGCCTCATAAAAATCACACCTGGTCATAAGCTATGATCTTTGTAATATAGTTCTGTAATCTCCTTGCTAGTATTTCATTTAAAATTTTTGTCTCAATATTTATTAGGGAAATTGGTCTAAAGTTTTCTTTTTTTGTTTTTGCTCATCTTTGTTTAGGTATCAATATCATATTTGTGTCATAGAAGGAATTTGATAAGACCCCATCTTTGCCTATTTTTAAAATAGTTAATATAGTTTTGGAATTAATTGTTCCTTAAACGTTTGGTAGAATTCACTTGTCAATCTATCTTGTCCTGGGGACATTTTCTTAGGGAGCTCATTGATGGCTTGTTTAGTTTCTTTTTCTAAGATAGGATTATTTAAGTATTTTTTGTATTTTTCTATGAATTTGGACATTTTATATTTCATTTAACTTAGTGTCAGAATTATTGACATGTAATCATATGTCAAACATAGGCAAAATAGCTCCTAACCATTGCTTCAATTTCATCTTCATTAGTAGTGCACTTTTTTCATTTTTGATACTGATAATTTAGTTTTTTTTTAAATTAACCAATGGTTTTTAAATTTTTATCATTAATAATGCTCATTTTTGAGGGTGTCTTTTGAATGTAGTGTGCGACTTTACTAGAACTATTGTCTCAATTAGTTTCTTTGCTACTTCTCCAAGATTTTCCAAATATACTCTCATTATCACCTAATAGGGAGAGTTTTATTACTTTATATCTTTATACCTTTAACTTTGTTCTCTTGTTTTATTGCTGTTGCTGGCACATCCAGTACTATACCAGATAATAGTGGGGAGAATGAATATCCTTGCTTCACACCTGTATTTTTATAGCCTTATTGCCTATGTTGTTTACTTTTGGTTTTAGAGAGATAGCTTTTATGACCTTAAAAAGGTTCTTTGATGGGGGCAGCTGGTGGTGCAGTGGATAAAGCACCGGCCCTAGATTCAGGAGGACCTGAGTTCAAATCTGGCCTCAGATACATGACATTTACTGGCCGTGTGACCCTGGGCAAGTCACTTAACCCTCATTGCCTTGCAAACAAAAAACAAAAACAACCAAAAAAAAGGTTCTTTGATGTCTATACTTAGTAATATTTTTTTGGGGAAAAAAGTGCCATTTCCCCTGCCATACTGAGATCATTAAGTTTTGGATGTTTGAGTTTTTAATATTATTAATTATATTGACTCGTTTTCTTAGTGTGAAACTGGCCTTGCATCTCTGGTATAAATCCTACACTGTCACAATGACTTCTTGGATAAATTGTTGTAGTCTCTCTAATAAGATTTTGTTGTAAATTTTTGAGTTAATATTCATGAATGATAGTGACCTATGGTTTTCATTTTTCATTTTGTCTTTTGTTTTAGGATTATATTTGCATAATTTAAAAGAATTCTGGCAGAGTGTTTTCTTTCTCAATTTTTGAGAGTAGTTTGTCAAGTATGGGTGTTAATTGTTTTTTTAAAGTTTGATAGAATTGTCCTGTGAATCTATCTGTGCCAGTTCTCCCCTCCCCCCCTTTGGTAGTTCCTTTATAGTGAAATCTATTTCCTTTTTTTGAGATTTAGTTATTTAAGCTCTCTTTTTGTTCTTTCATAATTTGAGTGATTTATACTTTTAACGTTATTCTTCAATTTCATATTTTCAGTTTTTTTTGACAATTGCATAAAATGTTCTGATTATTCTTTATTCTTATTTTTAAATATTCAGCTTGCTTATTTGCTATTTTATTGATTTGATTTTGTCTTTTTAATTAGATATGCTAAAGGTTAATTTGTCTTTTCAAACACCCAGCTTTTAGTTTTAGTTATCGTTTCTATGTGGCTTTGTTTACAATTTATTTCTCTTCTAATTTTGAAATATCTCTTCTTTTGTCCTTATTTTAGCTTCGCTTATTTGTTGGCTTTCTAATTTCTTAAAATGCATATTAAGTTCATTAATCCTCTCTTTTTCTATTTTGTTAATGGAATACTTGTTAGGGATATGATTTTACCCCTGAGCACTGCTTTAGCTGTATTCCAGAAATTTTAGTTTGTTGTTTCATCATCATTTTTTTCATATAATTTTTATGATTTGTTTTTTGATCCAGTCATTATTTAGTATTTCATTGTTAAATCTCCATTTGGATCTGTATCTCATTTGTGGTCCTTAAACCAATTATAATTTTTTTCATATTATGATTTGCAAAGTACATATTAACGTTTTGTCTTTTTAAAATGCATTTGCATTATTTCTGTGTCCTAATACATGGCTTTTTTTTGTGTGTGTGTGAGGCAGTTGGGGTTAAGTGACATGCCCAGGGTCACACGGCCAGTAAGTGTCAAGTGTCTGAGGCCAGATTTGAACTCAGGTCCTCCTGATTCCAGGGCTGGTGCTCTATGCACTGCACCACCTAGCTGCCCCCATGGTTAATTTTTGTAAAACTTTCATGTGGTATTGAAAACTGTGTTTTCTTTTGTACTTCCATCTAGAAGACTCCATAAGCCTTTTAGTTCTAGTTTCCCCAGCAATTTGTTCAGTTCATATTTTCCTTTTTATTTATCTTTCTCTTAGATTTATCCAAAACAGAGAGGTATATTGAGTATCATGTCACTGTTATGTAACTGTCAGTGTCTTCTTTTAGCTTAGTAAATGTTTCCTTTATGGATTTGGATACTAAAGAATTTGCAATACATAAGTTCATTGCAGGTAAATATATATGTATATATTTGGTGTATGGTTCCTTTTAGCATAATGCAGTTTATCCTCCTTTATCTCTTTTTATTTTTTGAATTTTTTTTTTACATTGTCAGAATGATTCCAACTCCTTTTTTGGATTCAGTTGATGCATAGTAAATTTTTTCCATACCCCCCAGTTTTATTTTGTGTATGTTGTTGTTCTTTTAAATGTGTTTTGTTTGTAAGCAACAGATCATAGCATTTTATTTTCTTATCCAATGTCATTCTTTTTCATTTTAATGGATTGTTTAATCCTTTCACATCTAAAAAAAAAATTTTATTTATTTAATTTAGTGAGTCAATTGGAGTCAAGTGACTTGCCCAGGGTCACACAGTTAGTGTCAAGTGTCTGAGGCCGGATTTGAACTCAGGTCCTCCTGGCTCCAGGGCCAGTGCTCTATCCACTGCGCCACCTAGCTGCCCCAATCCTTTCACATTTAAAGGTCTGAGACTTAGGTTTGAATTTCCCGAAAAGCCCCTCCTCTTTATTACTCCTTTTCTTTGCTTATTACTTTTCTTTCTTGCTTTTATCTGGTTATTCAATTTTTCTTTCCCTTTTCCTGCTCAGTCAAGTAGATTCTGCCTTCCTTTCCTTCCACTTGAGTAGTTCTATTCATTAGTTTTTTAAATTTCATTTTTTATGCCCATTTCCAGTGAGGATTTCTCTAACTCTCTTCATTGTCTACCCTCTCTTTCTGTCTACTCTATACTTTTATTCTCTGGTTCCTTACCTGTCTAATTTTCTTGTGTCTATTCTCTGTATTCCTCATGGAATCAAAAACATTCTAGAATCTCCCCTTTTGGCATTTTTCTCTTCCTGTCTTGTACAACTTGCCCTGTGGATTGTCTTTTTCATTCTGTTTTTCTCCCAGAACAATTCTTATTCCTGTAGTTGATAGAAAGGAGACTCTCCTGTGTAGTGGTGGTGGTGGTGAGGGGCCTTTCTTTACCACATAGCTTGTTAGAAAAGTGGCTAACCACTTAAATGGTGTTGTGCAGCTCTAGTGTTAGCAGCTCAAGTGTTGCTAGCAGGTCACCGCTCAAAGAATCCAAGCAGGCAGCAGTCAGTGGATGAAGGCTTTATTCATCTTCGTGAAGATGGGCACTCTTCTGAATGTGCCAGAGAATGCACTGAAGTGAGGTCCCTCACCTCTATTGATACCCCTCAAGGCGTCCCCTCCAACCAATCACATTACAGCATTTTATGATTCCTCATTTACAAACTTTCCCCCTATCAACATAAAAAAATGGCATAACAATAACAACCAATCAGATTGTAATAAGTGGACCAATCACAGTGCTAGAAACTAGTCAGGTGGTACTAGTCAACCAATCAGATTTTACAGACTATGATACCAGGTGTAACCTATTCTGGGCAAGAGTGTCAGCTCCTCCTTAGAACAATGCTTGTTAATGTAGGTAACTCTTCAAGAAAGAAAATCTGACTCTTGACCAGAGTGCTCCGTTTATTGACCAATCAGATTGGGGCCTTAGGCCCCAACTGTATGCTGGAGTAAGAATGTCCCCATTCCCCACCAAAACCAAACAAAACTCAATTCTTGAGCTCTGAGTCACATGGGGATCACCTCAGTGCCTCAAGGCGAACTCCTAGCCCAGCCCAGCCCCACTCCCACAAAACCCAGGCCCCTCTTCAGGCCCTACTTGGGCCTAAGGCCCAGGAGCCTTGGCTCCTCAGAACCTTTTGTGCTGGGCGGCCCCCTACAGGGACGTTTGCAACAAAGCTGTAGGGCCTGAAACCAGACTCACTCTTTGCCTTTAGGGCTCTGAGAAGAATCCAAATATAGTCTTTTCTCATCCTGGTGTATATCTTGCCTCTGGACCCAGATGGCTCTGGAGGAGAGAGTGAGACTTGTGACTTTGCATAGCCCTCTCTCCCTTAAATCCAATTCAAGGCAAGTCATGACATCACCCCAATGACATGGTTCTCTTTGAGAAGGACAAACAACAACAACAAATGGAAGCTGATACTTCAGGCCTGGGTGTGGTATTGAGCTCTCCTATAGCCTCAAGTTGAGCCAAGGACAATGCTAACTACATACTTATGTGTTAAGAGATATCACTCTGCTTTAGGCCACCATAAATTGGACTGCTGCTTTCTAGGTTTGAACCTGAAAGTTCATTTCATCTTTAAAATGATAGAATCTCAGATTTAGACAAGACCTTAGAAATCACTTCATGTCATTTCCCTCCCAGTGCACTCAGCCAATATCCCTGACCATACTCTATCCACTACAGCATGCTGTCTCATATGGCAGTCCTTCAGATAAGTAAAAAACCCCAAATCCTGGACCCCCTAAAGTGTTATCCTTTTTATGAGAAGGACCACAGCTCATCATCTTGTCCCTCTGTTGATCCTAGCATCTTTTCTTTGTCCCCTTGTCCCCATGTGTTTTACTTTTGCCCATTTTCCTTGCCTGAAAAATACTGTGGCAGATTGGGGTATATCCGTTGATAAAATTACCAGTTAAACTTCTATGTACACAGTCAAAGGGAGGGAAACCAAGTAATTCTTGGCGCTTGCCTCGTGCTTCACAAACATTGACGAAGCAATCTGGTATACAGTATTTCAATACAAGACAGCAGCCCATCACATAGCTTTGATATAAATACATCCTGTTACATAATGTACTGATGCAGGGAATTAGGCAGGAGTGTCCCCAAAACAACCACAAGCAGAATTAACATGCAAAGCTTGCCAAGCCTGTGGTAAATTGGGGGGTGGACAGTAGATGATAGTGGCCTATTTGTATTAAGACTGCGAAATACATGCAAGTATAAAGCCCTAAATCCTCTCACAAGTACATCATACATGTGCACCAGAAATGCCTGCTTGGTCTCATGAATTCAGGCACTTCAGTGGAATGAATAAAATAGTGTATGTGTAGACACAAACTCAGGTTTGCTTGACCTTTACCTTTTTTGCTATGAAGAAGGAGGAAGATGTGCCAAGGAAATGGGCAGATGTTGACATGACTGTAAGACATTAACTAGAAGTGACAACTCTCAGTTTTGACAGGATGGTGAGAAGGCCCTGTAGTGATCTTGAGCTCCATGTGATTAGTACAATGTCATCCACAAAAGAGAGCATCTGGAAGACCTTAGCATCTATTCAGGATCCCTTTGCTATCTGGACTGTATGAAGGAAATCATCTGTCCCAATGGGAAACACTTTCAGTGATAACACAGCTCTTTTTATGTTTCACTTGATGTTAATAATGGCATGCATGGAAGACCCCTTGTAGGAGATAGCCTTTAAAGCTTTCTTCTACTTTACTGAGTCAGCCCCCCCCCCCCCCCGTTTTGTTTTGTTGTTGTTTTTGCTGAGGCAATTGGGGTTAAGTGACTTGCCCAGGGTCACACAGTTGTTTTGTTTTTGTTTTTTTAAAATTTTTTGTTTGTTTGTTTTGTGGGGCCATGAGGGTTAAGTGACTTGCCCAGGGTCACACAACTAGTAAGTGTCAAGTGTCTGAAGTGGGATTTGAACTCAGGTTCTCCTGAATCCAGGGCCAATGCTTTATCCACTGTGCCATCTAGCTGCCCCCCAGGCACTTTTTTTTTATAGTCAACAAATACAACAAGATCTTGTATTTATTTTTTTAAATAAAAAACTTTTAGGGGCAGCTAGGTGGCGCAGTGGATAGAGCACCGGCCCTGGAGTCAGGAGGACCTGAGTTCAAATGTGGCCTCAGACACTTAACAGTTACTAGCTGTGTGACCCTGGGCAAGTCACTTAACCCCAATTGCCTCACAAAACAAAACAAAACTTAAAAAAAAAAAGTTCCAAATTCTGCCCCTCAATGCCCCAGCCCCCCCCAGCAGTAACCAATCAGATATGGGTTATACATGTACAATTATGTAAAACATCACCATATCAGTCATTTTATACAAGAAAACTTGAATAAAAGGAAAAAATGAAAGAAAGTGAATATCAGTTCTTTCTTTCTTTGGAGATGGTTAGCATGCTTTATCATTAGTCCTTTGGGATTGTCTTAGATCATTGTATTGTTGAGAATAGTTAAGTCTTTCACAGTTCTTCATCAAACAATATTGCTGCCTCTATGCACAATGTTCTCTTGGTTCTGCTCACTTCACTATATATCAGTTCATATAAGTCTTCCCAGGCCTTTCTGAAATCATCCTGCTTGTCTTTTTTTATAGCACAGTAGTATTCCATCATCATATACCACAACTTGTTTAGCCATTCCCCAGTTAGACATTAAGAAAGAATAAAATGAAGTCAAAAGACCAAAAAGAAATGTGAAATATCTCATAGGAAAAACTACTTACCTGGAAAATAGATTGAGGAGACATAATTTAAAAATCTTTGAAATGGGGGGAAAAGAGTAGACATATTTCAGGAAATTATAAAGAAAAACTACGCAGATATCTCTTCTATTTTACCAGATGGTGAAGTAGAATTTGAAATCATAAATACCAAGGTGTGGTTTGAAGTGATTAAAACGCACTCTACCTTTTACCAGGTACAATTCAGCATTCTTCTTTCCTCTTATTTAGTTTTGGGTCCACGCACTAGCCATTTATAGTGCTTGTCCCAAGTATATGTGTTGATATGGACAGTAGATGCTTTTCAATCATTTAATTTCTCCTTTATAGATTATTAATTAGGCTGATTTCTTGAGTAATCATGGATCTCTTCCAGGGAGCCCTGTGATGCCCTATGGCTTAGAACAGTCAGCATGTTATTATTTAATAGGAACCAACGGGAGTACCTAACCATCGAAAGTGGATCCCTTTCCATTGGACCCAGTACAGATTTATTATCCTTGTAATTTTATGCATTTCTTCAGATTAATAATCAAAGGGTCATTGGGAAGTTGTTTCTTTAGTTACATTTATTAAAGAATGTTTATACACACATGAGACTATTGGAGCAGAAAATTTGAACTTTTGAATCCTTTGCGTGACCACAAAGATCATAAAGATATGGTTTTCTGTTGAAAATTGTTTTCAAGAGCCTGTATTTTCCCTTTTCATCTTTTCTTCAAGGCTGTTCTCCTTACTTATGTAACTCATTCTCATAAAAGATTTTAGAAAGATAAAAAAATAGGCATATGAATCAATAGGGAGGGGAGGCAACACATTTATTAAGTGGTTAATATGTCCTAGACACTTTGTATCATTTGATCCTCATAACAACTCCATGAGGTAGATGCTATTATTATTATTCCCATTTTACAGTGGGAGAAACTGAGGCAGACAGGTTAAATGACTTGTCTGGAGTCAAACTGCTAATAAGCGTCTAAGGTTGGATTTTAATTTAGATCTTCCTGACTCCAGGCTCAGCACTTTATCTGCTGTGCCTCGTTATGAGTGTTCTTTACATCACTTTTAAAAAATAATAATATCATCCATGAATTTTTACATACTTCTGTTATCTTTTCCTCCATGAGATCTTATTTTAAAATTCCTCCATGTTTTCAATATTGTGATGCCTCTTGACTTTATCTCCTTGTCATTTTTCCCACTTGTCTTCTTAATTGCTGTTTCTACTTCTTTATGAGAGGTAATGGGGTGTGGTACAGAGGTATTGATCTTGAGTTTGGTGGGCTGCAAAACTGCTCAAATGAAATTAGGAAATGTTTAACAAAATAGAAACACAATACAATGTGGGTAATGAAAATTTGTGGATTTCAAAGTATACACATGGCTGCAGGGATCAGTTTCTTTTTGATTTTGACACCACTCAGGTAATAGCTAGAGCTAGCCTCAAAACTAGGAAGTGTTAGGTTCAAGTCTTATCTCTGAAACATCCTGACTGTGTGAGCCTATGCAGATCACTTAATCTTTCAGTGCTCTTGGCAGCTCTCTAATGCTATTAATTTTAGAGAATGTGCCAGTCTGTTTTGGTAGATGAAACTTTTTCATCTGCCAGTTCTCTTATATGAATGAAATCATGGCTAGTGCCACCCAATGCCACTTTCTCATAATAGCATCACATCAAGTGTTGATATGTGGTTCATCTGATGATGAAAAAGTTGTTTTCTCTCACTGACAGTGAAAATGGGCATTCCTCTATCATCCATTTCATTATTAAGAGCTTTGTTAATTTTCTGTATATATTTTGTCGTCTCTATTTTTGAAAAGGCAGCATGGCATAGTGGATGGTGTGCTGGATCCCCTATATGACATCTACTTAGCATTGTCACAGTGGATGAGGCACTTCATCTCCGAACCTCATTTTCCGGGAAATGATACCTCTAGTAGCCACATCACAATGTTGTTGGGTTCAAATGCAATAGTTTGTGTAAAGCATTGTCAAGCTTGAAAATGCTATCGAAATGTCATTACGATCCAACCATTTGTTGTAAACTTCCTCTTTAAGAAGAAGCTTCCTTCTCATCACCTCAAAACCCTCTGACATCAACCCTGCTTTCTTCTTCCTTCTGTTGCTGATAACGAGAGTAGCTTGTGGGTTTCCTTAGGTCAGGAACTGTCTTTTGCCCATCTTTGTATCCGCAGGGCTTGGTGCAGTGCCTGGCATGTAGTAGACAATAAATGCTCATTACCCTTCCAAGGGCAAACCTCATGTGCCCTTGAGTCCATCCTCTCTCCATGTTTTTTTTTTTATCATAAAAGTATTTTATTATTTTCCAGTTAGATGTAGAGAGAGTTTTCTAGTTTCAAATTTTTCTCCTTCCCTCCCTCCTCCCCTCCTCTGCACATTTTTTTTTAAAGTGAGGCAATTGGGGTTAAGTGACTTGCCCAGGGTCACACAGCTAGTTAAGTGTCTGAGCCCGGATTTGAACTCAGGTACTCCTGACTCCAGGGCCGGTGCTCTATCCACTGCACCACCTAGCTGCCCCTCTGCACATTTTTTCCAGCAGATTGTCGCCTTAGTCAGCTAGCATTTATTAAGAGCCTACTATGTGTCAAACACTGTGTTAAGCACTGGATCGATCATCCATTCTGTCATTCTCAACTACTGTCTTTGTGATTTTGCACTGGCTATCCCCATATTTGGAATGCTCTCCCTCTTCATTGATATCTCTTGAAATTCCATGAAATGCTCCCTGCTGTATGAGGTTTTTCCTGGTACCTCCAGCTGCTGGTGCCTCCCCTTCCAAGGTTACCCTCCAACTGCTTTGTATATACCGATACATATACATCTAGTTTCTCCTATTAGAATGTAAGTTTTTTTTGGGGGTAGCAAGTACTTTTTGCCTTTGCCTTCGTGGCCCCAACACCTGTCATAGTGCTTGGTACTTAGTAGATGCTTTTTTTTTTTTTTAAATATATGAGGCAATTGGGGTTAAATGACTTGCCCAGGGTCACACAGCTAGTAAGTGTCAAATGTCTGAGTTTGGATTTGAACTCAGGTCCTCCTGAATCCAGGGCTGGCACTCTATCCACTGCACCACCTAACTGCCCCCAGTAGATGCTTTTTAAAGTGATAAATTGACCATGTCTGCTGCCTTATGCCTTATTCCAAACCTGTAAACCTTACTTCTCTCCCAAGAGGGGATAAACATGCTTCACCATTTCCTCTTATGTCAGTTGGCCATTTCAACGGTTTGGAAATCTTTCACTAGTGTTCTTTTCCTTGTTATTAGCATCGTGTAAATTCTTCTTATTCTGTTTACTTTGGTCTTCCTTGATTAATACAAGTTTTCCCAAATCTTTCAGAATTCTTCATTATAGCCTTTTAAAATAGAACAATAATATTCCATTGCATTCATATACCCGCAAGTTGTTCAGTCATATCTGAGTCACTGAGCACCCATTTTCTTTCTAGTTTTTTGCTCCTAGAAAAAGTGTTGCTATAGCATTTTTATACCTATGCTTTTCCTTTGATCTTTGACTTTCTTGGGCTATTTGCCCAGGAGTGGTATCACTGGGTGAAAGGACTTTCTTTCCAAGTTGGGATAGACACAAGTTTGTGCTCATTTCAGGGGACTCATGCTCACAGAATTCTTCAGCATTAATAGTTAAGTACTATTCCTTTCCCAACTCTGGACAGATGCTGAAGAACTTCAGTAGCAAGAGATCTTCCTCTGTGCTTGTTTTCCATTTTGTAGGATTGAGAAATTGTTTGTCAGTGCATGACAACGCAGTAAATCCCTGAATTCTTAATCCTGATGAGAGACAAAAGTTATGGTATGGCCTGATGGACCCATAATCTACACACACCCTTGCCTATGAAGGCTAAATCCAAAGCTACATAATGAAACCTCTCATAATCCAAAGGCAATTAGAACAGGTAACTCTAGCACAGCAAGTTTGAATATCTGTTGCTCTGGGTGGTGGAGAGAGCTTCCACTCTTGAAGCTCTACCCTGATGAAATTGCAAATTGAAATCAAAATCAAAGTGAAAGCACTGTGTTGTAGTGCAGTGGTATCAGACTCAAATCGAAAAGGATCTCTGGGGGCTGCATATTGATGTAGAAAACCACAAATTAACATTATTTGTATTGTATTTTAATTTAATTAAGCATTTCCCATTTAAGTCTTAATTTGGTTCAGCTGCACTTGGGAGTTGTGCATATTACTTGGACTGTGGGCCTGAGCTTTGACACCAGTAGTGTGGTGGAAAGAATATGATACTTTGATTTGAATCCTGGCCCCAGCACTTCTATCTGTGTGATCATAAGCAAGTCATTTAACTTTTCTGAACTTGTTTCTTTGTTTTTAAAATGGGGCTGTTATGAGCAAAGCCATAAATAGCCACAGAAATAAGAGGTTTTTTGTTTGTTTTTTTTTAAGTGAGGCAATTGGGGTTAAGTGCCTCACACAGCTAGTAAGTGTTAAGTGTCTGAGGCTAGATTTGAACTCAGGTACTCCTGACTCCAGGGCTGGTGCTCTATCCACTGCGCCACCTAGCTGCCCCGGTATTTTATTTTTTAAGGAAGTTGAACTTAAGGTTTTAGATTTTCATTTGTGGAAATGGACATGGGTGGGTATGAGTAACACAACAGGGACTTTTTTGATTTTCTGACCATCTTTAACTAAGAGAGGATGATAGTAAGTGACCCAAGAAAATAGGAGGGTCAGTCAAGGAGAGCCTCTTTACTCTCTGCTCTTATGTAGTTAAAGGGGAAGATTTTTCCAGAAGATATAATGAGGAATGAGCTATCATATCCTAAGACCTCAGTAGGTCAGTCAGGAATTTGGACAACTTCTCCCCTTTTAACCTCTTGAACTTTTATCCTCTTTAAATCATCCTCCAAATTTTACTTTGCTTTTGTGTATCATCACGGTAAGGGCCCTAGGGGGGTCATGATACAGCTGACTTCCTTTAGATGTCCTTTAAATGGAAAATGATTACTTTTGAAAATGAGTTTTATAGTTATTTCATATAAATCCAGGTATGCTTATGTTTTGTTTTGTTTTGTTTTTTAAATAGGAGCTGGAAAGAGTTTGGAAGATGGGCTGGGTGAACCTAAAAGAACAGGTAAGTAGCACGCTAAAGCTTTTTAAAAGGCTAATCTCAAAGATAGGTATCTGTTATTTGCTCAGCTAACACTCTTGGGAAAAGTCACTTCAAGTCTAAACTCAGTTTATCTTCATATACAGTTCCTGTGATGGGCTTAATGGATTGCTTATGTCTTTGGTTAAAGTTACTTTGCTTCATGCTATTGAATAATATCAAGACTTGTTTTGTAAGAGTTTGTGTTGAATGGGACATAAGGCTTGGTCCCCACCCTGAAGGATATACGTTAAAAGGGGGAAGTCAGCCATAGATGCACATTATTGCATTCTAGACAGAGGGTAATTATGGTACAAAGAAAATGTTGTAATTCAGTTAAATACAAATTTATCAAGTGCCTACTATGTGCAAGGCTTGCTGCTAAGCATTAGGGACATAAAAATAAAACCAAAACAGCCTTTACTGTCAAGTAGCCTTACATTTACTTGAGTTCAGAAGGAGAGCTCCTTTCTAGCTGTCACAGGATCTGGATGTACATCTTGGACTGAACTCGATAATCAGCTCTTAATTCTTATGAAGCCAAGTTATCAGGGAATACTCTGTGGAGCAGAGGACATTTGAGCTGAGTCTTAAAGAATGAGTAAGGTTTCAGTAGGAAGAGATTCACTATATACTATAGTAAATAGAGCGCTCTGAGTTGATCCAAGCAGTAAGACCAGTTAGATTTGTTGAAGTTGAGTCCATTCGAGTAACTCTCCACTGGAGATAAAAATCTTATGGCGCTTATTTTGGGACACATCTAGCCAGGGCACAGGCTCAGGCTAACAAATAAATACGGTTGGACAGAACACTAACCGTTGGTCAGCTGTGAACTGGTCCAACCAATATGTAGAACAATTTGGAACTATGCCCAAGAGATTATAAAGCTGTGCATACCCTTTCACCCAGCAATACCACTACTAGGTCTGTATCCCAAAGAGATCAAAAAGAAAGGAAAAGGACCCATTTATACAAAAATATTTAAAACAACTCTTTTTTTGTCATGAGAAAGAATTGGAAACTGAGGGATTGCCCCTCAACGGGGAATGGCTGAACACAATGTGGTTTGTGACTGTGATGAGCTCTAAGAAATGAAGGGGATGCTTCCAGAAAAACCTAAACAAACATATATGAACTGATCCCAAGTTAATTAAAGATAACCAGGAGAGCAGCTAGATGGCACTGCAATGGATAGAGCTCTTGCAATCAGGGCTTGGAAGACTTATCTTTGTGAGTTCAGATCTGGCCTCAGACACTTACTAGCTTTGTGACCCTGAGCAAGTCACTTAACCCTATTTGACTCAATTTCCTCATCTGTAAAGTGAGCTGGAGAAGGAAATAGCCAACCACTCCAGTATCTCTGCCAAGAAAATCCCAAATAGCATCACGAAGAGTCATACATGACTGAAACAACTGAACAGTAATGACAAATAGAGAGCATTGTAACCAATAACAGCAGTATTGTAATGACAATCATCTGTGAAAGGCTTAGGTCCCCTTATCAATACAATGATCCATGACAAATTTAAAAGATTCATGATCGAAAAGGCTAGAGACCTCATGAATTCTGAGTTCAGATAGAAGGATATTTTTGTTTACTTTTTCTTTCTCTTTCTCCTCCTCTTTCTTTTCTTTTTTCTTTATTTAACTAATGTATAAATAGGAAGTGTTTTGCATGACTTCATATGTAGAATGGATATCATATTTCTTGCCTTCTCAATTAGTGGGTGAGGGGTGGAGGGAAGCAGCAAATTTTGAACTTGAAATAAAAATTTTAAAAATACAATTAATGATAATTGCTCACAATTACATGATGCTTTAAGGTTTGCAAATTGCCGTATATATTACTGAATTAATTACATGGAGATTCTCATGGCAAAGCTTTTAAAAATTAAGAAAAAAAAAGGATATAATGATTTCTAGATACTACCCCATGTCATGTGCACTAATTATTGGCATCCCGCTCCAGCTCCCTTGCTAACGCTCTGTCATGGTCCTGCTTCTCTTTTTCTTCTGTGCTATTTCTCTTGATGATCTCATTAGCTCCCATGGATTCAATCAATATATACGTAAATAATTCCTATAAATCCAGCCCTAACCTCTCTCCTGACTTCCATTCTCACATCTTTAACTGGATGTCCCTGTAGAAACCTTAACTTCAGGATGTACGAAACTGGACCCATATCTTTCCCCCCAAACTCCCCCCTCTTCCAGCTCTCCTGTTATTCTTTTCCCCCCTCCTATTATTCTTTTTTTTTTGGGGGGGGGGTGAGGCAATTGGGGTTAAGTGAGTTGTCCAGGGTCACACAGCTAGTAAGTGTCAAGTGTCTGAGGTCAGATTTGAACTCAGGTCCTCCTGACTCCAGGGCCAGTGCTCTATCCACTGTGCCCCCAGCTGCCCTGCTCCTGTTATTCTTGAGGGCACCACTATCCTCCCAGCAGATAGAGTGAGGAAAATCAGAGTTCATATCCAGCCTCAGATGCTTATTACTAGTTGTGTAACCTTGGGAATGTCACTTAGCTCTCATATAAACCCTCTTTTCTCCCCTGACACAGGAACCATTCTGGTCAGGCCCTCATCATCTCATGCTTAGTCCAAAGGTGTCAAACTTGGCTTGTGGACTTGGAAGTATAGGCTGAAGCACATTGAAATATAATTGGGAAATGTTTAACAAAATAAGTAAAAATGCAATATTCCATAGACAGTGGGCATTTGTTTTGCTTAATCCCTGTGCAGCCTGGAAGGATCAGTTTCTATTTGAGTTTGACATTGCTTGTCTAGACTAATTCAATAGCCTTAGTCTAGTCACTTTGCCTCATCTCTAAAGTATGGGTGTGACTGAATCTTTCTCTTCTTCCCCTTCCATAGCCTGGCCTGCTCCTACCTTTCTAGTCGACTTATAATTGACTCCTGTCCATGGACTCTGCAATCCAGTGACCCTTGCCTATTGCTTTCTCTCTACCAAGATGATTCAGTTTAGAATTTCATGCATTTTTACTGGTTGTCCCCCCATGTTTGGATCTCTTCCTTATGTTTGTCTCCTGGTTTCTTTAGATTTCTTCAAGTTATTAGCTAGAGTCTTTTCTTATTAAGGAAGCCCTTCTCCATTTCTCTTCATTCTCCTTCTTTCCTTCTGAGATAATTTCTTCTTCTTCTTCTTCTTCTTCTTCTTCTTCTTCTTCTTCTTCTTCTTCTTCTTCTTCTTCTTCTTCTTCTTCTTCTTCTTCTTCTCCTCCTCCTCCTCCTCCTCCTCCTCCTCCTCCTCCTCCTCCTCCTCCTCCTCCTCCTCCTCCTCCTCCTCCTCCTCCTCCTCCCTCCTCCCTCCTCCCTCCTCCTCCTCCTCCTCCCTCCTCCTCCCCCCTCCTCCCCCCTCCTCCCCCCTCCTCCCCCCTCCTCCTCCCTCCTCCTCCCCCCTCCCCCCTCCTCCCTCCTCCTCCCTCCTCCTCCCTCCTTCTTCTTTCTTCTTCTTTCTTCTTCTTCATTGTATGCATGTTATCTCCCCTAGTACAATGAGAACTCTTTGAAGGCAGGGACTCTTTTTGCCTTTCTTTTTATCCCAGCACTTAAAAGTGCCTGGTACATAGTAAGCGTTTATTTAATAGATGTTTTTTGATTTGATTTGGTGGTCAGAAATGGTTTTTTGTCTTTGCTTCTGTCTGAACTTTGTTTTGCATTAAAAAAATAAAATCAGTGGCCCTCTTTTGGCATCGCTATTGCTAACCACTGGACTCCCAATTCTCCTCATCTCCATTAAGCCAGAAAAAGAAAAACCCAAACCTTTTATATCCAGTAATCATAGCCAAGGAAAATGAGTCTATATAATTGTCATGTACAAAAACTTATCTCTTTTTGCACCTTGAGATTATGAGGAAGTTGGTAACGTGGTTCATCATAGGTCTTTTGGAGATATAGTTGGTCATTCCATTTCTCAAAATTCTTAAGGTGAGAAAAACATTTGCGGCACAGATCCAAGAAACAGGCCAAGTGGGATTGAAGCCCAGGTGGTTTGCAGGCATCTGCCACCACCATTGGTCACTAGAATAAAAGGAAAGAAAAAAAAAAGAGGAGCAACACGAGGCAGTTACTTGTATTGTAGTTGTGTAAAAGAAAAATGAACAGAGATCGAGATCCACGAACTCCAGAATCCCTGCCTACAACTTTTGTTTAAACCAGAACACATGATTTTAGTCACACAATCCCAAGCATTTCAGATTCAGAAAGGTAGCAGGCTGGTATCTACATTCCTTCTGGCTACAGATCATCCAACCTTTAATCAAAAAACCACCAAAGAGGGGTGACCCACTACTCCTACTCCTTGAGGTAGCATATTCTGATTTTGTATAGCTCTAATTGTTAAGGAATTTTCCCTGAAATTCAACCTAACTTTGCATCTTTTTAGCTTCTGTGCTTTGATCCTAGTTTTGTATTCTAATCCCAAGAAGAGCAACAAGAATCCCCCTTTCATGTTTTTTTTTTGGGGGGGGCAGGGCAATGGGTGTTAAGTGATTTGTCCAGGGTCACACAGGTAGTCAAGTGCCTGAGGCCAGATTTGAACTCAGGTCCTCCTGAATCCAGGGCAGGTGCCTCTATCCACTGTGCCACCTAGCTGCCCCCCCTTTCATATTTTTGAAAGACTTTGGGGGTTACTATGGCTTTAACTGTATGGCTGAGTCATACAAGGAAATCTGACCTCCTCTTCACCCTATTGCATAAAGGGAGGTCTGTGCATGAGCATCTTCCAGGCACACTGTCATGTTATCCTGTCCTTAACAATCTTGAGGTTATTCTTACCAATAGTTTCCCAGGGAAGTATATGTGTATACTCATGTTTTCTTTCCTGCATGTCTTATTTGCCTCTCCCTATAAGAGGAGTCCTCTTAGGGTGGGATAGTATTGGGGATCAGGATTGATCCATTTGTTTCTGCTGGCCTGTCATGGACTTTTGTTAGATGGCGATCAGTATAGATCCATAAGATTACACACGATGGAAGAAGTGTTTAATAATTAGACATTATGTCAGTGTTGTGTGGAGTTAAAGTTATGGCGATCCTGACTTTTAATTAGAGGGATATTGAACACCTTCATAAATACTTTAGATAATGTATTGCAAAGCCACATTGAGATACTTTTTATATTATCCATTTATCTTGGATAATCCATGTCTTCTTGCTTTTGGTGCTGACAGTTAAGAATTGATTCCATTAAAAAGGTAATAGAAGGTGTCATCATCTCTTCTACAAGGGGAATCTCCAAATTTCTAGTAGCTATTGAGTCCGTTGTACCTGAGAATGTACTTCTGGAATCTTTTGGCTAAGGCATGTGCAAAGTTGAACTCCATAAAATAATTTCTAAATTTTGCTCGAGAGTGATATTTAAACAGTATCATCATCAGTACTTATACACACACACATACAACTTTCATTACTCTTTCCTCTAGATCTCTCATTTACAATGTCATTTTTAACCCCCCCTTTTTTTCTGTTCCTTTATTTTGTTTGTAGATAAAAAATCCAAAATTCATTTAATTTCAAAGCTTCCGAGAACTTTAAATATCATCTTGTCCAACCCTTTAATTTTATAGATGGGCAGCCACAGATACATTTGATTGTTACAGCTGGAAGGAGCCTTAGAAATAATCTGGCCTAGGCCCAACATTTTCCAAATGAAGATGAGGTCCCAGAGAAGGAAGTGATTTACCCCTGATCAATCAGCTAGCCAGTGGCAGAGGTGAAATTCAGACTCATACCTCCCTTAGATGCCAAGTCTTTTAAATGTGTTCACTTCAGAAGCCTTTTAAAAATAAGAGAAGAAAATCAAATATAGGAAGTGAAAAAACATAGTATTTAACTGTGACTGGATGAACTTTCTCCTAAGTTTCCAAATCATCTCTGAATATGACTAGACCTTTGGTTTCATTGTTAAGCAGTGTCTGGAAAGCCTTGACAAGTTCTGTTTTAATTGGGGGGGATGGTGCTATATCTTTAGTTGTAATTGGAGGGCCCTATTTCTGGCAACAGTGTAATGAGAGGCGAAGAATGCTTTCTGATTTGGTTTTTGAAAATTAGTTGGTATGAATAGTCATTACTCTTCCTGAAATTCATAGTCAGATTCTACCTTTCTCTGGTTTATACAGTGGATATTAAATTCTAGCAAGGAGCTATTCACAAAGAGCCTATCTGTAGTTAATTAAAATTATTTTTTCAGTTTTGTAAAATGTGAAAAAGACATGGTTTGAAGACTTGCTGTTCGAGTCATTGTCTTTAGTTTTTCTAGGGGTTCAGTGCTATGCTCAGAGTTTGCACTTCTACCCCAACCCCTACCATTTTGCTTGATGACTTCAGATGCCCTCTTTAATACCCTGTCTTCCAATTCCTGACCTTCTATGGCTTTTAGAACTGGCATTGTCATTCCATTGCAGTCACATTTTAGGACTGGGCAGTCCCTTGATCTCGTTTGAACCTGCGAGCATCCCTCCTCGATAATCCAGAAGTAGGAGATCAGTCAAAATATTACTGACTAATCTTTGCTGCTCTTGGAATTTCTTCCTTTTTCCTTCTCAAGTTTTTCTTGTCCTTAACCACTACTTTCAGTAACTCCATCTGACTCTTCTTTCTCTTTCCATTGCCCCCTCTGACTACACATTCCTCACTTAAAAATCTTGACAATATGGTTAACCAGGTGTTTTATTCTCTCTTCTGCCTTCGAATCCCTTGTTCCCCTTTGTATTGTTCCATCTCATAATCCTTTACTAAACCTCAGTACTGGATTATCCTCAAATCTACATTTTTGAGCCCTACTTACTCTTTTTTTCCCCTCATATAAATATTTTATTATTTTCCAGTTACATTTAGAGATAGTTTTCAACATTTGTTTTTATAAGATTTCTAGTTTCAAATTTTTCTCCCTCCCCCCTCCCCAAGACAGCAAGTAATCTGATATCAGTTATATATGTATAATCACATTAAACATATTTCTGCATTAGTCATGTTATGAGAGAAGAATCAGAGCAAAAAGGAAAAACCTCAAAAAAGAAAAACAACAACAACAAAAAACAATAGAAATAGTATGGTTTGATCTGCATCTAGATTCCACAGTTCTTTTTTTTTTTGGATTTGGAGAACATTTTCCATCATGAGTCCTTTGGAACTATCTTAAACCATTGTATTGCTGAGAAGAATCAACTCTATCACAGTTGATCAACACATAATATTGATGATACTGTGTACAATGTTCTTCTGGTTCTGCTCATCTCACTCATCATCAGTTCATGCAGGTCCTTCCAGGTTTCTCTGAACTCCACCTGCTCATCATTTCTTACAGCACAATAGAATTCCATTACATTCATATACCACAACTTGTTCAGCCATTCTGCAATTGATGGGCAACCCCATAATTTCCAATTCCTTGTCACCACAAAGAGAGCAGCTATAAATATTTTTGTACATGTGGGTACTTTTCCCTTTTCCATGATCTCCCTGAGAAAAAGACCTAATAGTGGTATTGCTGGGTCAAGGGGTATGCACAGCTTTATAGCCCTTTGGGCGTAGTTCCAAACTGTTCTTCAGAATAGTTGGATCAGTTCACAGCTCCACCAACAATGCATTAGTGTTCCAATTTTTCCACAACTTCTCCAACATTTATTATTTTCCTTTTCTGTCATATTAGCCAATCTGATAGATGTCAGGTGGTAGCTCAGAGTTGTTTTAATTTGCATTTCTCTAATCAATAGTGATTTAGAGCATTTTTTCATATGGCAATATATAACTTTGATTTCATCAGAAAACTGCCTGTTCATATCCTTTGACCATTTCTCAATTGGGGAATGACGTGGACTCTCATAAATTTGATTTAGTTCCTGATAAATTTTAGAAATGAGGCCTTTATCAGAAGTACTAGCTATAAAAATTGTTTCCCAGCTTCTTCTCTCCCTTCTAATTTTGGATGCATTGCTTCTGTTTGTGCAAAACCTTTTTAATTTAATGTAGTCAAAATCATCTATTTTGCATTTTATAATATTCTCTATCTCTTATTTGGTCATAAACAGTTCTCCTTTCCAACGATCTGAGAGGTAAACTATTCCTTCCTCTCCTAATTTACCTGTGGTATCACCTTTTATGTATAAATCATGTACCCATTTTGACCTTATTTTAGTATATGGTATAAGATGTTGGTCTATGCCGAGTTTCTGCCATACTATCTTCCAGTTTTCCCAGCAGTTTTTGTCAAATACTGAGTTTCTATCCCAGAAGCTGGAGTCTTTGAGTTTATCAAACAGTACATTACTAAAGTCATTTACTACTGTGTCTCCTGTGCCTAACCTATTCCATTGATCCTCCACTCTATTTCTTAGCCAGTACCAAATAGTTTTGATGAATGCCAAGAGAATGATGATAATGAGACAACATACCAAAATCTATGGGATGTAGCAAAAGCAGTGCTTAGGGGAAATTTTATATCTCTAACTGCTTACATCAATAAAAAAGAGAAAGAGGAGATTAATGAATTGGGCATGAAACTTAAAAAGCTAGAAGAACAAATTAAAAATCCCCAATTAAATACTAAATTAGAAATCCTGAAAATTAAAGGAGAAATTAATAAAATTGAAAGCAAGAAAACTATAGAATTAATAAAACTAAGAGCTGGTTTTATGAAAAAAAAATAAAATAGATAAACCGTTGGTTAATTTGATTTAAAAAAAGAAAGAAGAAAACCAAATTACCAGTATAAAAAATGAAAGGGGTGATCTTACCACCAATGAAGTAGAAATTAAAGCAATAATTAGGAACTATTTTGCCCAACTGTATGCCAATAAATTTGACAATCTAAATGAAATGGATAAATATTTGCAAAAATACAAACTGCCCAGGTTAACTGAAGAGGAAATAAAATCCTTAAACAAGCTCATTAGAAAAAGAAATTGAACAAGCTATTAATGAACTCCCTAAGAAAAAAATCTCCAGGGCCAGATGGGTTTACAAGTGAATTCTACCAAACATTTAAAGAACAATTATTTCCAATATTATACAAATTTTTTGGAAAAATAGGTGAAGAAGGAGTTCTACCAGATTCCTTTTATGACACAAATATGGTGGTGATACCAAAACCGGCCAGAGCAAAAACAGAGAAAGAAAATTATAGACCCAATTTCCCTAATGAATATTGGTGCAAAAATCTTAAATAAGATATTAGCAAGGAGATTACAGCAAGTGATCACCAGGATAATACACTATGACCAGGTGGGATTTATACCAGGAATGCAGGGCTGGTTCAACATTAGGAAAACTATTAACATAACCACATCAATAAGAAAAGTAACCAAAATCATATGATTATCTCAATAGATGCAGAGAGAGCTTTTTCTTTTTTCTTTTTTTTTTTAAGTGAGACAATTGGGGTTAAGTGACTTGCCCAGGGTTACGTAGCTAGTAAGTGTCAAGTGTCTGAGGCTGGATTTGAACTCAGGTACTCCTGACTCCAGGGCCGGTGCTCTATCCACTGCTGCTCTATCCACTGCGCCACCTAGCTGCCCCTGCAGAGAAAGCTTTTGACAAAACACAGCACCCATTCCTAATTAAAACACTAGAGAGTTTAGGAATAGGTGGAGCTTTCCTTAAAATAATAAGCAGTATCTACCTAAAACCATCAGCAAACATTATATGTAATGGAAATAAGTTAGAGGCCTTCCCAATAAGATCAGGAGTGAAACAGGGATGTCCATTATCACCTCTATTACTCAATATTGTACTACTTACTCTTACATTGGGCATCACCAAAGGATTTGGCAAAGCAGATTAATTGCTTTAGAGGAAGTTATAGAGGATATAAGTGGGTCACATCAGTTGGAATGTAGAATACATTAAGGGGAACAATGCCAATGAGTCTGCGATGTTATCCTTAGGGCTGTATGGAGCCACTTCAGTTTGTTTTGCCTTGGAGTCTCCCTGTCTCCCTGTCTCCCTGTCTCCCTGTACTTGAAGTACAACCACCACCACCTGTGGTCACATCCCCACTGCTTTTTGGCATGGAAGCTTTGATCTTTTTTGTTCCTTAAGTAGCCTGATGGCCCCTTATTGCAGGGGCTTACCATGTCAGTGCTTGACTTAGTGGGGACTCTGGTCATTTTAGCTCTACTGCAGAGCAGAATTCTTGAACGCATCCATCCCTAGCCTTCCCAGAAGCATAGTTTATAAGCATGTGCTTACTACTCTTAGCACCACAGAAGGTTTTCAGGTAGGGGATTGATGTGGTCAGATCTGTACTTTAGGAATATCAGTTTTGCATTTGTGGACAGTGCATTGCAGAATTGACAGTGACAAAGTGAGAGATGTAGCACAGAAAAAAATCAAAAGACCTAGCAAGTTATTAGGTGTGTGTGGGTGAATGGGAGAGATGTTTTGAGGACAATAAAATTTGCAAACCTAGGAGACTAAAGAATTGCCCTTGTCTTCACCATTTATAGGGAAATTCAGAAGAGGGGAGGGGCAGCTAGGTGGTGCAGTGGATAAAGCACTGGCCCTGGAGTCAGGAGTACCTGAGTTCAAAACTGGCCTCAGACACTTAGCACTTACTAGCTGTGTGACCCTGGGCAAGTCACTTAACCCCAATTGCCTTACCGGGGGAAAAAAAAAAAAGAAGAGGGGAAAGGTTAGGGTTAGATAATGAGTCCTCATTTGGACATACTGATTTTGAGTGTTGAAAATTAAATATAATTTTTATTTGCCTGTCTCCTACAAAAAATTAATAAACAGATCAGAGAAATCAATCTTTTATCTCCTACAATTTGTTTCCATACCTGTCCTACTAAAAAAAACCCAAAAAACAAAAACATATCAGAGAACATGTCTAAAAACCAGATCGGAGACAGGAAAAACACAGTACTAGTTTATTTTGTTCCAAGAAGAAAGAAACATGATCATGTGGAGACCCCTTCCAAAAGGGGCTGAGACTCCCTGTTTCTGAGGGTTTATTTATTTTTTTTGTTCACTGGTCACAAGATGTTGTCAGTTTCATTAGCATGATACAAATCAACCCAAAAACAAATACTATAACAAGAATGGATGTAATGCAAAGCAGTTTTACCAATTTCAGTTATAACAAGTATGGTGGAAATATAGAAGCACCATGCTAAGATTCTAGGATTCCAAAAAGGAGTTTGGCAAGGATGAGGATGCCCAGATGTCCCCATAAGATAGGAGGAAAGAAGTCACCAGGTGTAGGGACTTTTATCTGCTAGGTATTTGGGTTCAGTTGAAGGACATTTTGCTCCTATTAACACAGGGTTTCATAAAAAATACTTTTGGATAATAAGGCACCTTTATCAAATCCAGGTGATCCATACACTCATATTAACATGAGATATCTGTAGGGTGTTGAGTTCAAAACATTTAAATGGTAATTGTTGGTGCTAGACTAGGATTCAGGAGGAAGACTAGGCATGAATATATAAATCTGAGAGCTCTCTGCATTGGAGATTTTAGTTCACCCCATGGGAGAAGATAAGATCATCAAAGGCAAGAATATTGAGAGAATAGGACCCTAGAGAGCCTTGGGATATACCTATATTTAATGGGAAGTATTTGAATGATGATCAGCTAAAGAATCAATTAAACTTAATGTATTTAAAAAAAGGAACAAATAGGTAGGAAAAGAGAGACCAGTATTTTATTTTAAAACTCAGAGAAGAGAATATTTTTAGAATAAATTGGGAGTAAGTGGCAGATGCTCTAGAGAGGTCAAGAAGGACAAGGGACTGAGAAAAGGCTGTCATATTTGGTAATCAAGAAATTGTTGGTAACTGTGAAGAAAGCCATTTGTGTTGAGTGATAGACTTGAAAACTAGATTGAAAGGGATTGAGAAGTGAGCGGGAGGATAAGTATTGGAGGCAATGAATATAGGCAGCTTTTTCTAGAAGTATGGCTAAGTAGGGGAGGAGAGATAAAGGACTAGCTCAAGAGGGATGGTGGGGTCAGGTGATTGTTTTTGAAGGATGAGGAGACTAGGAAGTAAGGAAGGAACCAGTAGATACAGAGAGATTGAAGGTTGGGGGTGGAGGTGTAAGTATTGTGGGGTTCTCCTCTTGGAGAAAGGAGGGGATGGGATTAAACATACAACAAGAGGGGTTGTTCTTTGCAAGAAGAAAAGCCACTTAGTCACTATAGGCTGGAGCAAAGCTAAGTGATAATAGCAAGGGATTTTGAAATGTAGACTAGGAGAAGATGAAATCCTTAGCAAATGACTCTTATTTTCTCAATAAAGGATCAGGCAAGATGCTTTGCTCAGAGGGAACAGTGGATATAGTGGTATCATTTTGTTGGGAGGAGAACAGATTTGGAATAGCTTCTCTGAGGAATGGGAAAGAGAATAAATTAGGGAGGAATAATAGGATTACCTTTATAACACAGATTTGTAGTGGACCTAGTCAGTCACCAAGGATTTATTAAGGGTATATACTATGCATCAGGTGGCAACTAGGTGGCTCAGCAGTAGATATAGAGTACCAGGCCTTGAGTCATGAAGACTCATTTTCCTGAGTTCAGATCTCGCCTTAGGGACTAATTGTGTGATCCTGGGTAAGTCACTTCCCTCTGTTTACCTCAGTTTCTTCACCTGTAAAATGAGCTGGAGAAGGAAATGGCAAAGCACTCCAGTATCTTTGCCAAGAAAATCCCAAATGGGGTCAAGAATAGTGAACAACATTTCAGGCATTCTTCTAAAAGCTGGGGAGACAAAGAAAGGCATAAAATGTCCTCAGAGTTCATGTTCTAATGGGAGACATTGTGTAAATAAAAGTATTCATACAAGATGTATACAGTATACTTGAAAGGTAATCTCAGGTGGAAGACAAATTAGTAGTTGGGGAGTATCAAAAACCAGGAAAGTCCTTTTGAAGAAGGTGGAATTTAGGTTGAGTGATGAAGACCCCATGAGGACACTAGAAAATATATGTGAGAAGGGAGAACATTCTAGGAGTGGGGTATATATAATCAGTGAAGAGCAGAGAAGGCAGAAGGGAGTATCCGTTGTTGAGTTTGGCAAAGCATTAGAGACTATAGGACAAGGAGGCAAGGGATTCGAAGGTGGAGGATAATCTATAGTCAAGCAGGTTTATTATAGGGTCAAGATTTGGAAGATAGGAAAGTAAAGCTAGAGGAAGTAAGATCGATATTCTTGGTGAACACTGAGTTATGGAGGCACTTGGGGAAGGAGACACCTGTTTCTCACAGCTCTTGTCTTTTAACCTTAGTTTTCATCCTGAGAAATAGATACATTACTACATTCAGAGAAACAGAGATGTGTGTTATTGATTAAAGTACTATTACTGTATTTCATTGACTCCTTGTTCTGTCTTTAGAGGTTGCCAAAGATTTAAGATTTGACCGGACTGGCTCCTTGTATGAGAGAATCCGACGATTTAAACGGGGAAGTGGCAAGTCCAATCAAAATCCTGCCCAAGGTAAGTGGATTTGCATTCTTTCTAGTTTGGAGTCTTTTGTTTTTTCAAGTACCATTTATATTTGCTTGTTGCTATGAGAAGACTCCAAGTATCTTTGTGTGACCTTGGGTTAATGGCTTCACTTCTTAGAGCCTTACCTGGCATAGGGCAGTAGGGTGACCCAGTGGATAGAGCCTTGGGCTTGGAATCAGGGAGACTCCTCTTCATAGTACAAATCTGGCCTCAGACACTCACTAGCTGTGAAACCCTAGATAAGTCACTTCACCTTGTTTGTCTCTGTCTTCTCATCTGTAAAATGAGCAGGAGAAGAAAATGGCAAGCCACTCCAGGATCTTTGCCAAAAACCCCCAAATGGGGCCATGAGGAGTCATGCACAACTGAAGAACGATTGAACATACCTGGCACAGGGAAAGTGGAAGACATCTTCATCATCTGTTGATTGACTGAAAAATTGAGAGAATATAAGATCCCATTGTGCTTACTGATTGCTGATTATGAAATATTTGGACACTGCTATCTTATGGGCTCTTTCACTGGACTCATTGCTTAGGAATTAGTTTGATTTTAAAGACAATTTGGCTGTAAGATAGTTTGACTTCTTTCTAAGAGTTTAACTTTGCAGTGACATGTAAAGATAGTTTTCAACATTTGTTTTCATAAGATTTGTAATTCCAAATTTTTCTCCCACCCTCCCTTCCCTCCCCACGACAGAAAGCAATCTAATAGAGGTTATATATGTAAAATCACATTAAACATATTTCTCCATTAGTCATGTTGTGAAAGAAGAATCAGAACAAGAGGGAAGAACTTAAAAAAACAATCCAAACAACAAAAAAAGTAGAAATGGTATGGTTCAATCTGCTTTCAGAATCCACAGCTCTTTTTTCTGGATGTCGAGATCATTTTCCATCATGAGTCCTTTGGACTTGGTTTAGATCATTGTATTGCTGAGAAGAGCTAAGTCGATCACAGTTGATCATTGCACATTGTTTCTGTTACTATGTACAGTGCTCTCCTGGTTCTTTTCATTTCACTCAGCATCAGTCCACTTAAGTCTTTCCAGGTTTTTCTGAAATCTGCCTGCTCATCATGTCTTACAGCTGTTAAGGGCTAAAATTCTAGCTAGACTGTCTAAAATCTAATGAGTGGTCACCAGTAAATTATAAGCTTTAGCAAGAGTTAGACTTTTAAGCATTTATTAAAGAGAATAAGAATTTGGTAAAGAGAGAAAGGCCTACATGCATCTATCTATTAAAGGGAGAGCACATTTCTTGCTCCCTTCTCCACCAGCGTCCTCAGGAAAGAGCCCCAGGCTTGCCCTTCTTCCTCCCACAAGCAAATGTCACTTCCTGACGCCAAAGAAAAGACGCATGGGCTTGCCCTAAAAGACCTTCACTTCATGGTGGAGCTTTTCTACAGTAAGTCTTCAGCAGGTGGCGTCATTCCAATTGTTACACAGCATAATAATATTCCATTACATTCATAGACCACAATTTATCGTAGATTTTTATGGTGACAAACTAAAGCTGGGGCTATGAATAAATCAAAGCAAATACCAACTGATATAAAAAATTATTGCAAATCTAGAAATTCTCCCAAAAGAAGGCCAGAGTAACTTTGTAGAAACTGCCAGCTTTGAAACAAAGAGAAAAATAAAATTTCCATAAGTGCTATATGAATACTTAGAAGATTAAAGAAAGAGATAAAAGATGAAATAAAAGTTCTTGAGGAAAGAATTGAAAGGATATTCTCCTTGGAATAACTCGGAAGGGAAAGTGGTAAACCTCCCCCAAGTAACAGACTCACTGAAAACTGGAATAGGCCAAAGAGAAGTTGATTTCTCCACAAGACAGCAAGAAATCTTAGAACAAATCCAAAGGTTAAAAAAAAGATAAGAAAATGAAAGAAGCAAGGCAGAGTCAAGATGGCAGAATAAAGGGTGTTTTACAGCTGAGTTTTCTCAGCATTCTCCTCCAAGCAACTTTAAAATAATGTGTCAAATTGAATTCTGGAATGGCATCAACAAATGTTGGGTGAGACATTTTCAAGCCCAGAATAACTGGATTGGTCTGTGACACTGGGATGGGGTTTGGCTAAGAGTGAATGCAACAAAAACATTGGCTTTGGTCCTTCAATGTGGCTGTAACTGAGGCAGCAGCTGCAGCTTCAGGAGCTCTCAGCCCAGAGACAGGAAATAGATTAGACAACTTGTCAGAGATCACAGGGAACCCTTTTTTACTAGCACTGGATGCAAGACCAGCTGATATTTGGCAACTCCATTGCTTATACCCAGTTCTGGGTTGCAGTTCTAGTACAGAGAGGAAGGCTTACAGTCCTTAGGGAGCAGGGGCCTCTGTTGAAGTTCCTGGGCCGAGAGGAGCATTAGCACTTTTGGCTTCAAGGGAGCAGGGCCTCTTCCTAGGTAAGGATCAGACCAGGAGGGCCTAACTTCCAGAATAGGCTGGAAAAATGACTAAACAACACAAAGAACCTGACCATAAAAAGCTACTATGGTGACACAGAAAATCAAGACACAGACTCAGAAGAAAATATGAAAATAGCTACAAGCAGTGTATGAAAGAAAAATGCAAATTGGACACAAGCCCAACAAGTATTCCTGGAAGAGCTTAAGAAAGTAAAAAACAAAACAAAACAAAACCCCAAAAAATTAACAGCTTGGTAAAAGGAACAAAAAAATTACTGAAGAAAATAACACCCTAAAATACAGAATTTGCCAAATTGTAGGAGAGGTACACAATCTCAGTATAGAAAAGAGCTCTTTAAAAAGCAGATTTGATCAAATGGTAAAAGAAATGTACAATTTCACTGATCAAAATAATTACTTTAAAGATTGTATTAGACAGATGGCAAAAGAGGTACAGCAGTTCACTGAAGAAAATAATTCTTTAAAAATTAGAATGGATTAAATGGAAACTAATGACTTTGTGGGACATCAAGAAAACGATCAAGACAATGAAAAAGTAGAAGACAATATGAAATATCTCATTGATAGATAATCTAAGTGATGGTTTCAGCAGGCCTCTGTGTTGTCATTCTAGGCTTGTCTATCTTATATGGATGTGCTGTGCTGCTGCTAGCATATTTCTAACAATTATGCTAAGTTTTAAATTTAAAAACAAAATAGACTCCTTAAGAAAACGGATGAGGGGCGGCTAGGTGGTGCAGTGGATAAAGCACCGGCCCTGGATTCAGGAGTACCCGAGTTCAAATCCAGCCTCAGACACTTAACACTTACTAGCTGTGTGACCATGAGCAAGTCACTTAACCCCAAATGCCTCACTTAAAGAAAAAAAAAAAAGAAAACGGATGAAAGAAAGAGTACCTCAGATGGAAACACTGCTAGAGTAAAAAAGAAGAGGCTTGTTATGTTAGAATAAAAATTTGAATGGCATGAACATAGTCATAGTACCTTTAAAATAGGTTGAGATGTCAGTGTCTAAATCTGTGGTACAGAATAATATAAAAGACCCTGGTGAAAGAGAAGAAAAAGGCAAAATTGCATCACTTTTTTTTTCTTTAGAAAGCTAGACTTATTTTTAATTTTTTTCATTTATTTAGAATTTTATTTTTCCCTAATTACATATAAAAACAATTTTAACACCCATTTAAAAAACTTTATACTTCAAAGTCGTCCCCTCCCCTTAAGAATGCAAGCGATTCAGTATAAGTTATACTTGTGTAGTCATGCAAAACATTTCCATATTAGTCAGGTTGTGAAAGAAAACAGATGAAAAAAACCTCAAGAAAAATAAACTAAAAAAAAATTATGTCTCATTATTTCTCTGTCAGTTCTTTCTCGAGATGGATCACATTTTTCATCATAAGTCCTTCAGAGTTGTCTTGGATCATTGTATTGCTGAGAATAGCTAAGTCATTCACAGTTGATCATCTTAGAATATTGCTGTTACTTTGTATAGAGTGTAGTTCTCTTTGCATCAGCTCATGTAAGTCTTTCTGGGTTTTTCTAAGAGCATCCTGCTTATCATTTCTTATAGCACAATAGTGTTTCATCATAATCTTACCCCACGATTTGTTTAGCTATTTCCCAATTGATGGGCATCTCCTCAATTTCAAATTCTTTGCACCAGAAAAGGGCTACCATAAATATTTTTTGTTCACATAGGTCCTTTACCTTTTTGTTTTTTATCTCTTTTTGGTTACCAACCTAGTAGTGGTATTACTAGGTCAAAGAGTATACATGATTTTATAGTCTTTTGACCATAGTTCCAAATTGTTCTTCAAAATGTTTGAATCAGTTTACAACTCACATTTTTAGTGTTTTCTAATAAAGTATATTAAATATAATATAAGTGTTAGAATGATCCAAATGAAGCTGGATGGATTAAAGATTGTAACAAAAATTGCATTCTTCTTAGCAGAGCAGACTTTTAGATAAAAAAGATATATTTAAGGAAATGATTGAAAATGGGAATGAAGTGAATAATGAAGAAACTATTACTGAAAGTTTTGGTTTGATCACTCTCAAAATCAGGTTCAGTTGCATAGTATTAAAATTCCCAGAGAGGTAGCCAGCTATTGCAGAAGACAATGAGGCAGCTAAATATCCTGATATTTTGAAGAAAATTATTGAAGGTGATTTTTATTGTACATGAAGGAAGATTATTCTGAATAAAGAATGTATCTCATAAATTTCTTTTCTTTTTTTGGTTTGGCGGTGCAATGAGGGTTAAGTGACTTGCCCAGGATCACACAGCTAGTAAGTGTCAAGTGTTTAAGGCTGGATTTGAACTCAGGTCCTCCTGAATCCAGGGCTGGTACTTTATCCACTGCGCCACCTAGCTGCTCCTAAAATACATTTCTAAGAAGGAAAAAAATTAAATCTGGATTTAAAGTAGCTTAAGTTTACCTAACATTTTTTGGAGGCTATAAGGCAGAAGATAATTTACAAATAAAACCAGTGCTTTTTTTATCTGTCTCTAAATCTTCATGTTCTTGGAGGCTATAGCCATTGATCACTTCTAGTTCTTTGGCAGTCAAATAAGAACAAAATGAAAGACTACAATGCTGGTTTTAAAATTATTTTAGCCAATCTGTTGAAAAATATTGCGAGACAACAACATCACATTTAACGCATTAGTAATTTTAGATAATGTCCCAGGTCATTCAATTATAATTGGTTTATTTTGTGAGTATGTGATCATGGAAATTTGCTGAACCTACTAATGTATTTATGAAGAATTAAAGAAAGTAAAAGTAGTTCAGTCTTTGCTTCTTAAATATTTTAAATGACACTTATGTTTTTGTCATCAGCGTAGGCTTATCTTTAATATTCAGTAATATAATATTTAAAAATTTAAAATTTTGCTTTCTACTCATACTTGGTAATATACTGGAGTCAGAAATGTACTTTTCTATTGATTTTTTTCATTGTTTATTTCCTTTAGTCTGGAGCCAATTGTTATATTTTACATATAATTATAATTTCAAATATTGTGAATTGAATTATATGCTCCCTTAATGAGATTAATTATTTCCATCAGTTGGGCCTTAACTGTATTTATTTTCTATATATTTTCTTTTTAATTGTGTACAGATTGTTTCTTCTAATAGAATGCAAGCTCCTTGAAGGCAGCAACTATTTCACTCTTGTCTTTATATTCTGGTGCTTGGTATAGTGCCTGGTACATAGTAGCTACTTAATACATGGAATTTCATTAAATGCTTGATTGAATAAAATCCTTGCATTCAGCAGGAAGCTGATATAGCAGACTTAGGAGCAGAGGCTTGTTTTGAAATGTGTTTCATTCAGGAGGGATGTGAGCTGGAGTAGGGAAGAATAAGCATATATGGCGTATTAGGAAGACTTACCTGGTAGCTCACTGCACAGGCTGTTTTCAGTATGATTTTTGATTTGGGATAGAGGTTCTGGCTTGGAGAATTTATGAAAGCTTTCCTTTGGATTGATGTGGGTGCTGTGACTTGTGACTAGATCTTTTGTCTTTGTAGATTTTGACTTGAGAGATGCCTTGGATCTTCGGACAACCACTAAACCCCCTCTCAAGAAAAAAGGTAATTCAACATCTCCATGAGCATTTCTGACTGGTATTCCTATTGGTGCCTCAGTACTTCTTCTGTGTGTGTATTATGGACATTTCCTCCCCTTGTTTCTGCCTACTATATTCTTATCTTTCCTACATTCTCTCCTGTATTTGATGTACGCAGTCACTCTCTATTTACCTTCTTTTTGCCACACTGTTTTCCTAACTCCTTTTAGATCAGAACCTTTGTCTGCATTTACAGTTAGTTTAAAAGGTGCTTTTTGGATCTGGTCAAACACAACTCATTATGGGGGCAGCTCAATGGCCTAGTGGATAGAGCACAGGCCCTGGAATCAGGAGGACCTGAGTTCAAATCTAACCTCAGACACTTGACACTTACTAGCTGTGTGACCCTGGGCAAGTCACTTAACCCTCATTGCCAAAACAAAAACAAACAAACAAAAAAACCCCAAAACCAAACACAACTCATTAGGACCTGATGAACTAGAACCCTTAATTAACTGGAATTTTTTTTGCACTAGGAAAAGGCAGATGATTAGAAATCACGTTGTTGGAAGGATAATTCTGAGATACAGAGTTTTGCTCTGCAGTTTTAGGAAATAACCCAGCAGTAGCACCTAACACAGGACCTTGCTTCTATCAGGTGCTTCATAAATGTTGAATGCAAGCCACTGAGATTTGCTGTTTGTCAGTTCAGTTGGCTGAATTTTCTGTTTTACTATGCTTTCTGCCTGGTTTTGTGTTTTCAAACTCCCTGAAGCCTAGTTTTCATAGAAACAATGCTAATCATGCCCAGACATAAAGACACCACCCAAGAGTTGAGGTAATTACTGGGTTTTTCAGAAGTCCAGTTGCAGAAGTTTGTGAGAACAGTTCTTCTATGTTGCACAGATGAACCAGGCTGAACAGATGAACCTAACTGTAACAAAGGAATAACTTAGGAAACTGTAACTTTCAAAGGGATAGCTAGGAAATAGTTGACTTGGGGTGTCTGCCATCAGCCATTCAATTGTCAATTGAATGCTAGTTTGAAAAAACTCAGGATGAGTCACCTTTTGTTCCCCATTATAGTCCTGACATTGGGACTTTGTTAGCCTAAGCAAACTAACTTGGAAGGTAATGTTGGAAACCCACCAACAAAGTGCACTGTAATGTCACATAGAAGCCCTTTTTGTATTGTCTGTGTTTTGGATCATCTCTTGATTCCCTTTATCAGCAGGCAGAGTTAAGAGGTGGTCTAGTTCAAATAGCTATGTGAGCTGTTAGTATTTTTGTTTCCAAAAATAACTAGCTTTGGTTGGTTTTATTGTTTGTCCATCCTTTTTTTTGAAGAGAACCAATGCTATCACAGGTGATGTCTTGACTTGCACTGTGAGATTTAAAATTGGATATTAGATCATAAATCTCCCCTAGTTAACCTTTCCCTTAATTTATCTCCCAGACTAGTAAATGGAAGAAGCTTTTGGTTTTCTAGATAGACCTTTTATTGTTATGGTAGTCACAAGGTGATGTTGATTAGAAGGATAGGAAAGTAGAAACACAATACAAATTGTCTTAAGTCTAAGCTTAGTCTATATTCCTTATAAAAACTCACCAAAAGAGAAGGCCACCTTTGGAGAGAGGGGGGGGGGGGAGACCGTCTGTGCCGCGCAGTCAGGAGACCATCAAAGCAGGAAAAAATCCCACTTCCGTTCTCTCCACCCCGGAAGTCGAGTGCGTAGCAGGCAGTCTGACGTGCGCAGCAGGCGGACTGTTGGTCTCCTCCCCAAAAGGGTGGTCCTTCAAAAACTGGAGTCTTTCAGTTATCCTAACCGACTGTTAAAAAACTTTCATATTTTTTTACCACAGCACCATTTAAGGCAGAGTTGCACAAAGCCACCAGCCTTACTTTTTCTTCCTGAGTCCTCGAAGTCCTGTGGCAGGATAAAAGTCAGTATGACTGTTGATGGCCTGGGGATGCAGTGTATGACCTTGGTGTCTTCGATATCTGACCAATCTCTAAGCTCTCTAATGTGCCTATTTCAGCTGCCTTCATGGCTATTGGAACAAATTGTTCTCATCCACTTATTCCACTGGGGGAAGTCTTCACATGCCTGGGGTAGACATCCTCCTTATTCAACTAGGGCCTTGAGGCTTATTGGTTATCCTCAGCCTGATTTAGCCCTTCTGCCGAGATGGTTTACCAGGGCCTGGCTGCTATGCATGCTCCAGCTTCTTGGAGCCACAGGTAAAAAAGAGTTGGGTGAAGGTGAACACCAAAGGTGGATGGATGATTTAAGAAAGCTTTCCCTTGGATTGATGTGGGTGCTGTGACTTGGGACTAGATCTTTTGTCTTTGTAGATTTTGACTTGAGAGATGCCTTGGATCTTCGGACAACCACTAAACCCCCTCTCAAGAAAAAAGGTAATTCAGCATTTCCATGAGCATTTCTGACTGGTATTTGCCACACTGTTTTCCTAACTCCCTTCAAATCAGAACCTTTTATCTTCATTTACAGTTAGTTTAAAAGGTGCTTTCTGGATCTGTTCAAACACAACTCATTAGGACCTGATGAACTAGAACCCTTAGTTAACTGGAATTTTTTCTGCACTAGGAAAAGGGTTTGGCAAGCTCTCATACCAGAGGTGCCAGTCCTCCCTGAATACCTCATTCATATCATTAGCTTTAAGATAGGCTATTTGATGGGAGAAGGGGGTACTGCATTATGTGAGGGTTTTTTTGTTTTTGTTTTTTTTTAAGTGAGGCAATTGGGGTTAAGTGACTTGCCCAGGGTCACACAGCTAGTAAGTGTTAAGTGTCTGAGGCCAATTTTGAACTCAGGTCCTCCTGACTCCAGGGCTGGTGCTCTATCTACTGCGCCACCTAGCTGCCCCTTGCATTATGTTTTAAGATTCTTATTCAACCTTATTAATCAATTTGTCTTTTCCTTTCTTTTTCTTGAAGAGTCTGAAAGTCTTGGTTTTGACTTGAGTGATGCCTTGGATGATAACAATGATGGATTCAATGGTGGTGGAGGCAGGCCCAATATAAAACCTGGTGAAAGTAAGTGGGTTCATCGCTTCTCTATAGGTTTACCTCTGTTTGCAACCACTGGCCAAACCAGTAAGACTCAAATTTACTTCTTTTTTGTTCAACCTAAAGACCTTAAAATCTGATTTTGGCCAGGGGCAAGTGTGGTGCCCTGGCAATGAAGGATAAATGGGATCTTAGTTGCTTTTACATGGATAATAAGAATGAGCATGCTTCAGATCTTTCTTTCCTTGAAAATATGCTGTATCATTACCTCCAGTGTTGAGAGATTTTTAAAATGAGTTCTTCGTGACCCCCATTTTTGTGTTTTTAAAAACAGATCTAATTTTTTATTAAAAAGAGATCTAGGGGCAGCTAGATGGCGCAGTGGTTAAGCATCAGCCCTGGATTCAGGAGTACCTGAGTTCAAATCCAGCCTCAGACACTTGACACTTACTAGCTGTGTGACCGTGGGCAAGTTACTTTACCCCCATTGCCTGCAAAAAAAAAATTATAAAAAAAAAAAGAGATTTAATTTAAACAGATTTTAAAAACAGATCTAATCTTGTGTTCTTGTGTATCTTTAAAAATAGATTTAATATATGTAAGAAACATTTCATATTTAAATCTTATGTTGGAGTGGAGGGGTAGAGATAGGATAATCGTGACATTTAATCAAAGGGATTTTAAGTACCCTCTCAAATAACTTGCATTAAGCATTTGTGCTTAGCACTGGGGCTACACAAAGAGATGAAACAGTCCCTGCCCTTGAGGAGACAACAAGCAAACAGATATGTATAAACAAGCTATATACAGGATAAATAGGAAATAATTATCAGAGGGAAGATACTAGAATTAAGATTAGGAAAGGCTTCTTTTTTTTTTTTTTTTTTTAAGTGAGGCGATTGGGGTTAAGTGACTTGCCCAGGGTCACACAGCTAGTAAGTGTTAAGCGTCTGAGGCCGGATTTGAACTCAGGTACTCCTGACTCCAGGGCCGGTGCTCTATCCACTGCGTCACCTAGCTGCCCCCAGGAAAGGCTTCTTGTAGAAAGTGGTATGGGGGTGGCTAGGTGGCGCAGTGGATAGAACACCGGCCCTGGAGTCAGGAGTACCTGAGTTCAAATCCGGCCTCAGACGCTTAACACTTACTAGCTGTGTGACCCTGGGCAAGTCACTTAACCCCCATTGCCCCACAAAAAAAAAAAAAAAGGAAGTGGTATGTTAGTTGGGCCTTGAAGGAAGCCAGGGTAGCCAAGAGGCAGAGATGAGCAGGGAGAGCATTCTAGGCATGTTAGGTAGCATTTGTACAACATCAAGGAGGAGGGGCAGCTAGGTGGCGCAGTGGATAGAGCACCGGCCCTGGAGTCAGGAGTACCTGAGTTCAAATCCGGCCTCAGACACTTAACACTTACTAGCTGTGTGACCCTGGGCAAGTCACTTAACCCCAATTGCCTCAAAAAAACAAACAAACAAAACCACATCAAGGAGGCTAATGTCACTGGATTGGAGAGGTGTAGGGTGTAGGAAGATTGGACCTGTGTGTATGTGGAAAGGTGGCTAGGTCGTGAAGGGGTTTGAATGCCTAACAGGATTTTGTATTTGCAATACTAGAGGTGATAGGGAGCCATTGGAATTTATTGAGTACAGGAGGTGACATGCATGATGGTAGTGAGAATGAGACAGGTGGGAGGAGAACCAGGAAAGAGTGATATCCCAAAAGCCTGCAGAGAAAAGTGTTTCAAAGATAAGAGGGTGATCAGTAGTATGAAAAGTGCAGAGAGGAATGATGATTGAGAAAAGGCCATTGGATTTGCCAATTAGGTGATCATTGGTAACTTTGGAGAGAGCAGTTTCTGTGGAATGATGAGGTCAGAATTACATGCATGAATTACATATATCATTACATTATATAGATACATACATACACACATATACATACTCTTGGGTTATGCTTTTTAAAGCCAAATAAATCTAAGACTTTTGGGAAACCCTATATACAGACACATTCATATTCACACACATACACACACGTATACACACGTATACACATGTATAAACATACATACATGTTAAACACATATTCCTCTTCACACATAAACAAATAGTCCGAGGTACTCTTAGCTCCATAATCTGACAGATCTGCTAATCTCCCCAAAATGAATGATTTACTAAACTTAGAATCCTTTCAGATATGCTTAAAAATATCATACAGTTAAAAAAAATAATAGTGGCTCATATAATAAGAATAGCTAATGGCATCAGTAGCTCTTTAAGGTTTGCACAAATATGTTCTCATTTGATCGACACAACAGCCCCGGAGGTAGGTGCTATTACTATTCTCATTTGATACAGGAGGAAGCTGAAGGCACAGGGAAGATAAGTGCTGGGACACAGCTAGGAAGTGTTTCACGCTGTAGTTTTACTCCAGATTTTCTGACTCAGAAGTCCAAAGCTCTACCTGCTGTACCACCTCACTATAAGATTACAGTTGTTAGCTCTCTTTGGTTTGGTGTTTTGTTTTGTTTTGCTTTTTGTTTGTTTGTTTGGTTTTTTGGTGAGGATATTGGGATTAAGTGACTTGCTTGGGGTCACACAGCTAGTAAGTGTCAAGTGTCTGAGGTCAGATTTGAACTCAGGTCCTCCTGAATCCAGGGCCATTGCTCTATCCACTGTGCCACCTAGCTGTCCCTGTTAGCTCTCTTAAACTCAGTGGCTCCTCCATGCATGTAAGAAAGAGTACATGGACTTTCAGTCCTAGTAGTGAAGGGAAGGTAAGAAAAAGGCTACTTGGGGCACAGCCCCAGGAAATGGGGAATGGAGGCCCAGGTGGCAGGTGGGCAGTAGAATAAAAGCACTAGGTAAGGGCAGCAGTAGCTGGTGATTACTTGTATTGTGGTTGTGAAAAAGAAAGAGGAACAGAGGTCAAGATCTAACAACTCCAGAATCCCTGCCTATGACTTTTGCTTAAACCAGAACACATGATTTCAGTCACAAAATCCAAAGACTTTCAGATTCAGAAAGGACCTTTGTAGCCAGCTGGTCCACCCCATACCTATATACCTTCTTCTGGCTACAGTTCATCCAAACTTGAATCAAACAACTGCCAAAGAGGGGCAACTCATTACTCCCTGCGGCAGCATTTTTCAATTTTATATAGCTGCAATTGTTAGGAAATTTTTCCTGACAATCTGCCCTTGCCTCTCTTCAGCGTCGATAAAAATGTTAAATGATACACACAAATAATAACAATAACAATAATAATAATAATAATAACAATAATAACAATAACAACAAATAATAATAATGATAAGCACAAATCCCTGTTTTACTCCATCAGAAACCTCTTTCCAATCAGTATTGAACCATTATGAAATTTTCTATCTCTCCATTCAGCTAGTTCTGTATTCCTCTTTTCCATAAGCATACTCTGAGTAACTTTATCCATACTTTGTGTAAATCTTTATAAACTATATCTAAGAATGTAAAATCAAAAATGTAGTTTGAGAACTATAAGCATCTTGGTAAACTAGGCATGCTCTTTATCTCTAGCTCTCCTAATCTAAAAGTTTAGTAACCATCAAATAAGAAAAGAAAGTTTAGTCTAACATTACTACTACTACTACTACTACTTCTTCTTCTTTTCTTCTTCTCCTTCTCCTTCTCCTTCTCCTTCTCCTTCTCCTTCTCCTTCTCCTTCTCCTTCTCCTTCTCCTTCTCCTTCTCCTTCTCCTTCTCCTTCTCCTTCTCCTTCTCCTTCTCCTTCTCCTTCTCCTTCTCCTTCTCCTTCTCCTTTCTTCCTTCTTCCTTCTTTCTTCCTTCTTCTTTCTTCTTCTTTTTTTCTTTCTTCTTTCTTCTTCTTTTTTGGTGAGGCAGTTGGGGTTAAGTGACTTGCCCAGGGTCACACAGCTACTCAGGTCCTCCTGAATCCAGGGCCTGTGCTCTACCCACTGTGCTACCTAGCTGCCCCTAAAAGGAAGGGAATAAGCATTTTGTTTGTTTGGGCAATGAGGGTTAAGTGACTTGCCCAGGGTCACACAGCTACTCAGGTCCTCCTGAATCCAGGGCCTGTGCTCTACCCACTGTGCTACCTAGCTGCCCCTAAAAGGAAGGGAATAAGCATTTTGTTTGTTTGGGCAATGAGGGTTAAGTGACTTGCCCAAGGTCACACAGCCAGTAAGCGTCAAGTATCTGAGGCCAGATTTGAACTCAGGTCCTCCTGACTCCAGGGCCAGTGCTCTATCCACTGAGCTACCTACCTGCCCCCCTGACATTACTTTTTTTGGGGGGGGAGGGGCAATGGAGGTTAAGTGACTTGCCCAGGGTCACACAGCTAGTAAGTGTCAAGTGTCTGAAGCCGGATTTGAACTCAGGTACTCCTGAATCCAGGGCCGGTGCTTTAACCACTGCGCCATCTAGCTGCCCCTCCGACATTACTTCTTGATGAACCCAGGCTTCTCTTTTTGATCTTCATTTCCTTTTTTAAGGTGTTCATTAACCATCTCTCTGGCCATTGATTCTAGAATTTTGCCAGGTGTGAAAAGTAATGATTGCTGTTTATATGTTCCCTTTTTTGTCCTTAAAAAATGCCCCAAAACCCTAGGACATTCCTTCTTTTCCAACGCTGAGATACCTTTGCTGTTCTCCACAGTATTTTAGATATTTTTACCTGTAGCTTACCAATTACACCCATTGATTCTTGGACTAGATGATCATTTAAAATTTTTCTTTCTTTCTTTTCTTTTCTTTTCTTTTTTTCCCTTTTTTCTTTTTCTTTTTTTGCGGGGCAATGAGTTGTGAAAATTTCTAAGTCCGACAAAGGAAAAGAAACAGCATAGTCTCTAAGCGATAAAAAATGGGTTTATTGTGAGAGGGTACCTGTCTTACAATAAAGCCAGTCTCACGTCTAGGACCTGAAGACCCCGAGTAGTACCAGTTTAAGACTTTTATATCCCTATGTGGCTTAAAGGCTTATATACCCTACTAATTTTAAACAAACTCCACCCATTTTACAGTCTACCTAGACACATAAAGTCAATCAAAATAATATATGTCTGGACGTACAGTCTACAAATGAATAGTCAATTTATTTGACATGCTGTTGTGTCATTGGACAGTCTAACTTTTTAGTATGTCTAAAAACATGTATTCTTCTTTAACACAATATCAAACAAGTGTGATATTGTCCACAATAAGTAATTCATATCTAAATTGTCAAGGCTAAAGTCAATCTTGTGTTCATCTAACAGCACTTTATAATCACCACTGCCTTATTTGCTCTATAGGAAATACTTGACCAAGTTAAATCACAATTTATACACTAAATACTGATTATTAAATCACAACTTGTAGTATATGATACTGATTAGATATAGTGTACCTAAAGAGACGAAACATATCTAATGGTTGGGGAAAATCCCCCTCACAGAGTGACTTGGCTCGGGGTCACACAGCTAGTAAGTGTCAAGTGAATGAGGCCAGATTTGAACTCTGGTCCTCCTGAATCCAGGGCTGGTGCTTTATCCACTGTACCACCTAGCTGCCCCTATTGATTCTTTCAGTAACCAGGGATGTAGTTCATCTAGGCCAGGTGACTTGAACAAGTAAGGTTGGTCAAGTGCTCTCTTCCTTTCTCCTCACTTACCCTGGGTATGTATTTGTTTTGTTTGACCTTTTCCAGTTCTGAGGTCATTTCTCCTTGCAGAAAAAAGCCAAGGCAGGATGAGAAATACATATTTCTGATTCTCCTCTTTCTTAGTTATATTCTTCCCATCTTTTATCCCATTGAAATCGGCTCTTCCTAAATCTGTTGTATAAGGTTGTTCTGCATTTGACTTTTCTTTTTTCTGTCACAAACTCTGAAAAGTTACTTTCTTCCAAGCTTCACATTATTTCTTCCATATCAATGAGTTCCTTCATCTAGGTGAGAATCAGACCTAAAATGAATCTTTATCAACCTTTTGAATGATGAAATTATCACCAAGACAAATCAAGAGATTATTAGCCCTTCTGCTTTGATAGTAAGAGAGCTCTAGATATCTCGATTAAATTGCATGCTCTGTATACTTGTGTGAATGCCATCCCGTATTGTCATGTTCAGCTGTACCATTTGCTTTTTCATTCTTGATAGTCCACCAGCCATTCATCCATTGTTTTGTAACAGATACTAGAGAACTTGTTATGGCTTAGTTTGATTTTGTTGTTGTTGTTTTTTGTGGGGCAGTTAGGATTAAGTGACTTGCCCAGGGTCACACAGCTAGTAAGTGTTAAGTGTCTGAGGCTGGATTTGAACTCAGGTCCTCCTGACTCCAGGGTCAGTGCTCTATCCACTGCGCCACCTAGCTGCCCCTCTCTGTTGTGGCTTATTTTTACTCCAGTTTGAGTGCATGTTCTATTATGAATGCACAGCTCAATGAAGTTGTTGGAACTGGTCGTTCTGAAGTGTATTCCCTCTTTTGATTCCTTCCTTAGACATTCTAACCTCTGAAAATATACCCCCTCTAAAGAGGGTGTCTCTTATGTTGGAAACTGGGACCTGTTTGTCTTCTTGCTATTTTTCCTGTATAATCAACAGGCGCCGTGCTAGGTGCTAGGAAGACAAGTACAAGGAGGGCACCCGGAGTTTTCATTCTAGTGCAGGAGACAACAAGTATATATAAAATCTATTTAGCATAAACACAAAGTGAACAAATTTGTACAAAGCACTACTTAACTAGTACAAGGTAGATTGGGAGCGAGGGCCCTCCCTATACAGGGAAGGCTCCATGGAGAAGATAACTGCTTAAGTTGCATCTTTTTTTTTTTTTTGGTGAGGCAGTTATGGTTAAGTGACTTGCCCAGGGTCACACAGCTGGTAATTGTTAAGTGTCAGGTTGGATTTGAACTCAGGTCCTCCTGACTCCAGGGCCAGTGCTCTATCTACTGAGCCACCTAGCTGCCCCTTAAGTTGCATCTTAAAGGATGAGAGGGGATCTTGGAGGTATAAGCAAGGAGATTACATTCTAGGAATGTTGGATGAGCAGTGGGAAAGGCATGAAAACAGAAGGGACATAGAGTAGGTCTGTTTGGCTGGATCGTTGAGCATGTGGAGGGAAGTGCTATCCAGTGACCCTGGAAAGCTAGATTTGGATTTCAAATGGTAATGGAGGATTTTATACTGTTTCCTAAAGCCTGATGGGAACCACTGGAGTTGCTTAAGTCAGGGTTATCATGTGCTTGGAAGTTTACCTAAAGGAAATTGTCTGTACCTAAGTCAAATTACTTCCCCAACAGTATATAGCAAGGTTGACAGCTTGGAGAGACTTGAGGAAAGGGAACTAATTAGGGTTCTGTAGCAATAATCTAGGCAAGAGGTGATGTGATGAGTGCCTGTTCTTTGGTGGTAGCTCTGTAAAAGAATGCCTGATGTGAGAGGTGTTATGAAAGCAGAAAGAGCAAGATTTCCTACAAGAATGATTGTTTTAGGGGAGGCTAGGTGGTGCTTCAGTGGATAAAGCACTGACCCTGGATTCAGGAGGACCTGAGTTCAAATCTGGCCTCAGACACTGTGTGACCCTGAGCAAGTCACTTAACCCTCGTTCCTCTGGGGGGGGAAAAGAATTTTTGTTTTAAGCTGCCTGATATATTAGGAATGAGCAGATTAGCACCAGGAACATATTTTACAGCATCAAGAATACTGCCAATACACAACTCACCAATTCTAAGAAGAAATAAAGGAGAATTCTGGGATTCTGTTTTCTTTAATACAGTTGATAAAGTCTTTGGCAACACCTCTGTTACCAAAAAATGTCCTGAATGAAATGATATGTCATTTGTGTGATTTGTTCAATGCATTAAATGCACTCAGAAAGGCTTTTAATTTGTCTTCTGAAGTCAAGATTTTTCTTTAATAGATAGATGGCCCACCAGTTGTCAATATTTTGCTTTGTGCTTTTAAATCTCTGAGTAGGTTTCAGCATCCAGCTTTCACACAGAATAGCCCCCTTTGAAGTGGGCATGAACTGCTCATCCCGATTTGAGTGAAGCCAAATGGTTTCCGGGTCCACAGGGTGGGTAGACATAAACATGCAGTAGATGAAGGGTTTGGGTGCCATCTAGTGGAAGGGAAAGGGCCCATATGACGGCCTCTAAAGGCTGAGTAGTGGGATGGAGTGGAAGAGATGCTAGCGCCCTCTTTAGATAGGTACTCTGAAGCTTCTGGTTAGGGGAGGAAAAAAATCATATTTTTATAATTAGCAGTTTCATGAGAAAATAAACTTCTGTGAATAGAAAGAAATACCAAATCACGCTATGAAGTCTGTGAGAAATGGCTATCACCACTGCTGGCAAGTCCCAAAGGAGGAGTCCAAATGGGAACCTTTGAAAATTCAAACAGTGTTGTCAGACAGTTTGAAATCATCTTGAGGTCAGAATTGCAATTTGTGTAGAGTTCACTTTAGCTATTCTTAAGTGCTAGGTGGTGGTGGGTATTCAGTTTAAAAGCCTAAAAGAAGTTCTCTGTAGGAGGCATAATGCTTTCTTATTTCGGTTTGTGAGAATGTGATTGGGGTAGAGGCTGAAAGTGGGAAAGGCCACCCAAGCCCTTTCTTTGGCCTAAGACTGGTCCCTTCAGTTTCATTTGTTTCCCTGGGGTCCACTTCCATGTGCATTCAGTGTGGCAGTTCTGTTGCCCTGTTCCCTCTGATCTTCACGTTCCTTTAATGCTTTCAGTTTATGCCAAACATTATAGAGGTTAGAGCAGACATTGGGATATTTTTCACCAAAATTTTGGTTTTCACCAGGTTCTCCTGGGGTGGGGGGTGTCCCATTAAAGGTTATTAAGTGTTATTACATTCTGTAAATATTCAGAATCACTAAATTTCTTTGTTGCAAGGTACCTCAGTAGCCCTCTTCTCTAACACGTTTACTCTTCCTTTTTCATAATAGCCTTTCAAATGCTGGAAGACAACCTTGATCCCCCACCCTCAGCCTTTTTTTCTTCAGGCTCAACTTACCTATTTCCTTCATTCAGTCTTCAGTCAACAGGAACCTGAAGCCCTTTCCTATCTTGTTTGCCATTTTCTGGATGATTTCCAGCTTATCAAATCCTTTTTGAGCTGTGGTACCCAGACCTAAACATAATACTGCAGTTGTGTTCTAACTCCAGGGCATATGTAGTTCAGCAGGATTGTCCGCCTACCTGGTAGCCCTGGTCCCTGGGCCTCTCTTTTTTTTTTTTTTCTGGTGAGGCAATTGGGGTTAAGTGACTTGCCCAGGGTCACACAGCTAGTAAGTGTTAAGTGTCTGAGGCTGGATTTGAACTCAGGTACTCTTGACTCCAGGGCCGGTGCTCTATCCACTGCGCCACCTAGCTTCCCCCCCGGGCCTCTCTTAATGCCTAGTGCAGTTGCTTTTTTCCTAAAATATCAAGTGCAGTCCTTTAAAGCCTTCAGATTATTTTCCAGAGAAACTGCTACATCGAAGCCGTCGTGTGGTTTAAAACATTGTGTCTTTAGGGGCAGCTAGGTGGAGCAGTGGATAAAGCACTGGCCCTGAGTTCAAATCTGACCTCAGACACTTGACACTAGCTGTGTGACCCTGGGCAAGTCACTTAACCTTCATTGTCCCCCAAAAGAAAAGAAAAGAAAAGAAACCCAAACCATTGTGTCTTTAAAAAAAAAATTATTTACCTCTATCCTTGAAGAGATGGAAAAAGAACCTTTTAAAACTGTCTCTCCACTCCCCCCCTCCCCCCAACTTTGTATTTTTGTTCTTTTTATTGGGTGGTTAACTATCGGGAGGATATGAAAGATCTGACTCTCAGTAATTGCTCTGTTCTTTTTCTCTTTCACAGGAATAACCGATAAAGATCTAGAAGATATTCTAGGCGGTGGTGGCTACAAACCGGATAAGGGCAGAGGTAGGAATTTTGACTCTTCCAACTAAATTGAAATAATGTCATTCTTTAGTTCTGTGAAAATGGGACTGTAGGCCAAACATGTAAATGGAAGAGCTGTTCTTTGGCAGTCAAAATCCAGACTCTTGTCTTTAGAGAAATAGATATTTGCCAACCATAAGAGGGCTGGGTTGCTGACCTCATAATTGACCTGGCCTGGACTGCTTGGATAGCGAATAGACTCAGGCTTTGGAGACTTGATCTTTGATCTTGATCCTTGAGAGGGCATTGCAAGGGGTGGGGGTCCATTTGGGAAGGACGATCAGGAGAAGGCATAGCTCTTGGCTCCTGAGGAGTCTGCTGTTCTAGCTTTAGCCCCAGCTATGAGCTGTTGGGGACCTCAGCGGCCATCTTGTTCAATCTCTATGTGAAGATTCATTCCCTCTACCATATTACATCCAGGTGATTATACTGTGTGTTATCCCAGCCAATTCCCCAATTTCCTGATGAGTGTGGACCTTGTTTCTCTAAATCAGGAAAAGGGATTTTTCAAAACTGAGGAAGGAAGAAGGAACGGGAGCAATGGAAAAATGAGAACAAGTGAATGATCCCAACTAGTACTGGTGGCTAAGAGACTGAATTTGCTTAAATCTTCAAGAGACTGGAGGAGTAAGGCACACAGAAGAGGCAGTGACTTGGAACTTGTGGAGATTGAACCTAGAGGTTCAAGAGCCTTGCAAATGTATTTTACTGCCTTTTCCTTCATGTTTGAAAAGCAGCCTTATGGGCCAATTGACCTGATGTTACCATAGTTAGAATCAGGTTGCTACTAAGGGCAACCTTATTTATAAGGAGCAGTTTCTTCATAACCATAAAGAGTTCTACTGGCCACAGGACTAGACTGCTGTCCAGGAATTGGCTAAAGGACTTGATGGTGAGCCAAGTTGAAAGTTTGAAAGTAGGTTTCCGCTCTTTTTGCCCGCCCATACTACCCATGTCTTCATGCTCTTGGGAGGGCAGTGCAGTTCTCCTCACCATCCCAGATTTCAAATAAGAGTTTCATTTTGATAGGAGCTAAGCAGCTGGTTTGAGGAGTAAGAAATTGAACTGAAACAATGAGCCAAAATAGAATGTCTTGCATTTGTGGTGAGGGGCTAAATAACCTCTGATTTCAGCTGAGAGATCCAGATCAGCGATTGCTGGGTCTTGGTGTGGTAGTAAGACTAATTATTTGGGGGCTGGGGAGTGGAGGAAGAGAATTGAGAAAGGGAATATGGTCACATAGGCTTGAACAGGAGACGTGCCAGTCAAGCCAAGGGACTTTTGTGGGCTTGAGGTGTTTTTTTTTTTTTTTTAGTGAGGCAATTGGGGTTAAGTGACTTGCCCAGGGTCACACAGCTAGTAAGTGTTAAGTGTCTGAGGCCGGATTTGAACTCAGGTCTTCCTGACTCGAGGGCCAGTGCTCTATCCACTGCACCACCTAGCTGCCCCTTTGGGGTGGGTTTAAAAATTTTTTTTGTTTTTGCTTCTTTTAGAGTGTTTTATATTTTTATTTTTATATCACAGTCATTTCTTGGTATATTCCACCTCTACCTGCAAGACTTGAATCCTTTCTTAGAGTGTGCCTGCATGACAGTGAGGGAAGAGATAGGAATCCCTACAGTAAATTCACATTACACAAATCTGACTTTATGTAAGGAATTCTAAAAGAAAGCCGCATTCCAAAACACATTTATGTGAACTTTCCTGTCCAGTACTGTGCTCTCTTTCTCTGCTCCTGCCCCTTGACACAACAGTCTGTGGCTTTTCCTCCCTGCCCCCCCCCCCAAAAAAAAACCCCAAAAAACACACACACACACACACACAAAGCAAAACCCTCTTAAAAAAATAAAACCCCCTCCAAGTGGAAGCAGAAGAGCTTGTGGAGAGACCAGCACCAGCACTGTTGTTGTGGAGCTACCCAGAGTTGTGAGACACCTTTGCTCTGCTCCACCCACCCGCACACGTCTGCCCTTGCCTGTTTGTCAGCACTCGGTACTGCCCATGTGGCATCCATCCTCTCCTGGTGGTGTCTGTGTCTGGCCCCCATGTGTCTGCATCCTGTGTGTTCCTCCTCCTGCTAGTGCTTCTCTGTCCCTAGCCCCAACATGGCCTTGAAGCATGTGCTGGCCTTTCTTCCTTTCCTTCTTCCCTTCCCCATGTCCAGGCGCAAATTTGCATTCCATATAAATCGCTTCATATAGAGGTCTGCAGAATAGTCCGCTTATGTAAAGGGAAAACTGTGTGGTCCAGGCAACCCTCTTCCTTGTCTCCTGGGCACAACAAGGCCCCAGACTCTCCTCTGTCTCCTTGGCACTGACAGCGACTCTCCCCTCTGTATAGCAGACTGTACAGGCCTTGTCTTTGCTCTGAGCCCAAGGCAGCAGTCATACTTCTCTGTGGGAACAGCCTGTTCCACTGGGAAAGACCACTGGCTTTCTAACTTAGATCGTGAACTGCTTTCCTGGCCACTTCGTTTCTAGCAGGAGGTCCCTCTGATCTCTGAGTCCAACCTCCAACGTGTCACAAGAAGGATTCTTCCAAGGCCACCTCTTCCTGGGCTCTGGCCTGTTTCTCCAGATGTTTCCAGCGTGAATGTGGGCGTGTTTAGTCATGGCGAGGAGGCAGAAAAGACCTTTTTGTTGGGGGGAGGCTGTTTGTTTGGCTTTTTGATTAGGTAAACGTTTTACCACAGAGAAGAACAAGGAGAAAGGCCCACAGGGCCTTCATACAGAATTCATTCATTCACCAAGCATTTCTTCAGTGCCAGCTGGGTTTCTGATACTGTGCTCCGTATACAGAGACAGCATGGAAAATGTTCCCTTCCATCGGGGAGCTTATTTTCTCCTGGGGAAGGCAACACAATCACAGAAAAACAAATACCAAGTCATTTCAGGGCTTTGCAGGGATAGGGATGCTAACAACTAGGGGCATCAGAAGCGGGAACATTTCTTTAGTCCCACTATGGTACTAGGTACTGTGCTGTGCACCGGGGACAAGGACCTCACAGTCTAGTTAGGGAGAGAATATGCAAGAGAGACTGTAGAAATGGCATATGCAGGATAAATTGGAGACCATTCTGACGGGGAAGGGCCAATGGAAAAGGCTTTGAAGGTGACATTGTAGCTGACACTTGCAGGAAGCCAGTGATGAGGGAGAGTACTCCAGGAATGGGGGGACAGCCAGTGAAAATGACAGGTTGGGACATTGAGTGTGTGATCTGGGCACTTATTGATTAGGAGTGGGTGAGGTGCTCACAACTGTACGTAAGGAAAAGTCCCTCTACCAGCTGAATGGAGTGTGGATTGTAGTGGGGAGACTAACTAGAAGGTAATGCATGAAGTGATGGGGGTCTGTATCTTAGTGGTGTCAGTGTCAGAGGACTGAGAAGGGAATGGATCCAAGGGATGTTATGAAGGTAGAATCAACAGGTCTTAGCAACAGATTCCATAGGATGAGGCATCTGGAATGACACCTAGGCTGGGGGCCTGTGTAATGCATGTGTTGTTGTCATTTGTCCTTCTTTCTGACACCAGGGTAATGCCTTGGTTTATATCTGAGAGCATTCATAGAGTTTGACGCATAAAGTCTTTCCGATATTTTGGGTACTTAATGTTAACCCAGCGAGGATCAGATGGCAGCCATTATACTCAGATCTATTTTTGTTCCTACAGACCTTTCCACCATCAGTCCTTGAATAGAGCTTTTAGTAATCAGCCTCTTCTACCCTCCTGGTAGATTAACTGAGAATATGTTGCTTCCTCCAGTGGGGGCAGTCTGCTTGTTTTTTTTCACACCTCTCACTACCCAAGTGGCACCTTATTGGAGAAAAATACAAGACTTGCCTTTTCACTTAACTAAGCTCACACTCTGCCTGAGGGAGATTTGGAACTCCCAATCTTTGGGAGCTTGCTAGGACTCAGTTTCCCAGTGGAGTAGTTTTATCTCGGGACAACCTCAAGCAGAAGGCTTGAGCTATGTGGTGCAATCGTCAGGAGTCAGGAAGATTTGAATTGAAATCCAGCCTCTGACCCTTACTGGTTGTGGGACTCTGGGTAAGTAAGTCATCTCACCCGTCTACCTCAATTGGGATGATAATAGCACCTACCTCCCATGATTATTGAGAGGAGGATCACCTGAGGGAATATTCATAAATCACCTAGCACAGTGCCTGGCACTTTCCCTTCCCTCTGTTCTGCTTCCCTTTTCCTTTCACATGCTCCTGTTTTGAGACCTTTTTGGCATGGTCCTTGCAGCATCCAGACCATACTGCTGAGGGTTCAACATGGGCACACAAAACCACTTGAGTAGGAGAAAGGCTGTGAGGAGTCCGATGAGAGCATTTGCATCTCTACTCATTTTGTTTTTCAGTATGCTAAAGTTGTGAGACTCCTGTTCTTCAGCCAGACTTACGGCTGCCTGGTTCATTTTCGGCTCCATGGACAGTGGCGATTCTGCCCTTCGGCTGCTAGAGAAGTAGAGGGATGTAGTGCAGAGATGTAGTGCTGGATTTGGAGTTAGTTTGAATGTAGCCATGGGTTCGAATCCAGATGAAGCTTTGTGACCCTGGGCAAGAAATTTCACCTCTTTAGGTCTTGGTTTCCTCATTCATAAGATACTTATAGGACCTTTCTCACAACCTGGTTGTGAGGTAGCTCAAAGATGAAGGAGGCAAAGCCATAGAAACACCAACCATCAAGTCACATCTCTGATGTGGGATGTGGCGGAGTGGGAAAAGTGCTAGATGGGGTCACCTTGACCTGGGCCAGGGATTCACTGTGCGATATTTGGCAGGTTCTTGCTTTCCACTGGATCTCAGTTTTTACTTTCTATAAAACGGGAAGTATGGGATGGACCAGATTATTTGTGATCTGATTTTCTGAGGCAGTTTTGTAAATGCAATCACGATACACTTAAGAGAGCAGGCAAGGAGACGATCACTGCAGAAGTTTCCTTTTCCAATGGTGGACTATGGATGCAAATATAGGTTCTTCTCTCTCCCCCCCCCCCTTTGATCTATGTTGCATTTTAATATAATTTGTTAAACATTGAGTACCCACAAATCCCAAAGCCATTATTTATTTGTTTAGCATTCTTTAAAACAGTTGAGTTCCAAATTCTCTCTCTCCCTCCAGCGCCTTCCCCAGCCACTGAGAAGGCAAAGCAATATGATATCAATTATACATGTGAAATCATGCAAACACATTTCGGTATTAGCCATGTTGCCAAAAATGCAAGAATAATAAAGAAAGTGAGAAAATTATATTTTAAGTTTGCGCTCACAGAGTTCATCATTTTTCTCTCTGGAGGCAGATTCCATTGTATCAGACCTTTATTTTTTTTTCAATTACATGTAAAGATAGCTATCAACATTCACTTGTGTAAGATTTTGAGTTCCAGATTTTTCTCCCACCTTCCCTCCTCCTGAAGCCAGCTAGCAATCTGATACAGCTTACACATTAAAATCATGTTAAACATATTTTCACATTAGTCTTGTAAGAGAAGAGTCAGAACAAAAGGAGAAAAAAACACCACAAGAAGAAACAACCACCACCACAATGTGTTTCCAGCTACCTTTAGCAGAGTTAGTCTCTCAGTTATCCTCCCACTCTGAGACACAGAATGACCTCCTTGAAAGTAAGAATAATTTTTTCTAAACAATCTTTCTTCCTTTTTGCTTGTATGAATATCTTAAGGCTAGCATAAGCTTGGGGCAGGTTGGTGGTGCTGCAGTGTATAGCGTGCTAGGCCTGGAGTCACTTCACCCTGTTTGCCTCAGCTTTCTCATCTGTAAAATGAACTGGAGAAAGAGATGACAGAGCACTCCAGAATCTCTGCTGAGAAAACCCCAGATGGGGCACGGAGAGTCAGATGTGCCTGAAAAATGACTAACCAACAAAGCTTAAGCTTAGCAACATAGGTCATTGATTTGATTTTTGGGGTTTTGTTTGTTTGTTTTGTTGTTGGTGAGGCAATTGAGGTTAAGTGACTTGTCCAGGGTCACAGAGCTAGTAAGTGTTAAGTGTCTGAGGCCGGATTTGAACTCAGGTCCTCCTGACTCCAGGGCCGGTGCTCTATCCACTGCGCCACCCAGCTGTCCTGTGGTCACTGGTTTGATAAGAGGTTTCAAAAGACACTAGTACTTCTGACTTGTTCAGAGGTAGAAGAAAGGAAATGAAAGGAAACTGGCCCTATAAAATTCAGTCCAGGGCTTTATGTTGTGTACTGCATAAGCACTTAAGGATGGTTTGTTGAAGCTGAAATGCACACTCAGAATACAGAGATGACATGTGCCCTAGCTCCTGCCTGAATGCTCCTTTCCATTTAGCAGGGAGTTGGAAGGACACATCAATATCTGTGATAAAAAGTAAAATGACCAAAGTCCAGAGGAGAATTCGAAGCCAATTGCTGGTGAGGTCCTGGGTTTGCACAGAGACAGTTTCATCAGGACATGGAGTGAAGTGGAAGGGGAACTAGACTGAGATGTCAGAAGATCTGGATTCCAATATACCTCTGACACTTAAGTAGTTCTGTGGCCTCGAGCAAATCACCTTGTAATAATAATGTAATAGCTAATATTTATCTAATACCTACACTTTACAAATATTATCTGATTTGATCCTCACCACAGCCCTGTTATTGTGTAGGCGCTATTATTATCTCTATTTTATGGATGAGGAAACTGAGGCACATCAGTGAAATGACTTGCCCAGGGTCACAGAGCCACAATGTATCTGAGCTGATTTGAATTCAGATCTCCCTGTTGCCAGGCCCAGAGCTCTACCCAATGTGTCACCTAGCTGCCCCTAGGAGTTCATTTCCCTATCTTAAAAATGAAGCTAATGGTACTTGTGCTGTCTGCAGGACTTGTGTGCCCTGTTTTGGGGGAAGAGGGGATGTTGTATAGTCCATTTAGTTCTTCCAAGAAGGCTTTTTGTTCTTAAGACCAATTCATCTTCCCTGTTGAGGCTTCACATGTAGGCAATTTGGGAGTATTTTCCTCATCTGAGTTTGTGTTTGCCTCTTCTCTGTTGATACAGAAGCTCTCAATGGTAAGAGCTCTTTTTTGTTTCTTACTCATATTGCAGCTTTTTTTTTTTTTTTAAGTTGAGGTCTGCTCTGGGGGCACCAGGGTCCCTGTTTCAAGCTTCTTGTGCTGGGGTGTAGGGGCTGTGTCACTGGCTTTCTACACTGAGGCCTCTATGGCTTGTGGATTTCTCACTGCCCTGGGCTTGGCTGGAGGTGCTCACTGGGATCAGCAGGTCTGGTTGCACCTGTCCTGTGTGTGGCCCTCTAGCTGGCAACCTGCCCTCTTGGCTGGTGCAGGTGGGTTTCGCCACTGTCCTGCGCCACCAGCTTGTTGAGCCAGGATCCAGGGGCCTCAGTTACTCGGCTGTGGCCCACAGCTTCAGGCTGACTTGCCCCAGCCCCCTCTGTGCTGCGCTGTGCCTCCCTTTCGCCCGAGTGAGACCAGCCTTTCCTGAAGTCTTCTAAATTATCTCTGGTTGGAAGACTGTGTGTCTCTGTTTCTTTGCAGGTTCTGTAGTTTCAGAATCTGTCCAGAGGCATGACTTTATGTTCTTTTTGAGGGAATAGAAGGAGAGCTCAGGCAACTCAGTGTCTTCCCTCAGGCATCTTGGGTCTGCCCCCCTGTATAGTCCATTTAGGCTGGAACTCAAGAGCCCATAGAAGAGGGGGAGTAGTGGGGGATAGGAGTGAAGAAGGGGCTCCAAATTTTGTAGGGTGTGGACTACTGGGCTAAGGAGTTTGAATTTATCTTGAGTGACAACAGACAGCCATAGGAGGATTTTCAGCAGAAGAGAGATGTTATTAGGTCAGTCCATACAGAATATTAGTCTAGTGACAATGTGAAGGGTAGATTGGATAGAGGAAAGAATAAGAGTAGGTAGTAAAGCAGTAGTCCAGGCAGGTGGCCTGAACTAGCCATATGGAAAAATGCTCTGTCTAAAACACTAATAATTAGAGCAATGCAAATTAAGACAACTTTGAGGTACCACGTTCCATCCATCAGGTTGTCTAAGATGGCAGAAAAGGAAAATGACAAATGCAGGCACACTAATGCGTTGTTCATGGAGCTAGGAACGAGTCCAACTATCCTGGAAATGAAACCCTCAAAGCCGTTAAGCTGTATGTATCGTTTGTCCCTGCAATATTCTATTCCCCAAAGAGATAAAAGAAAAAGGACCCTTATGTACAAAACTATTTATAGCAGCTCTTTTTGTGGTGGCAAAGATTTGGAAACTGGAGGGGGGAGATAAATTAGGAAATGGCTGCACAAGTTTTGGTGTATGATTGTCATGGAAAACTATTGTGCTGTAAGAAATGGCTAGGGGGTTGGTTCTGAAGAAACCTGGGAAGACCTGTATAAATTGATGCAGAATGAAATGAGCAGAACTAAGAGGAGTTAATAGAGTAATAGCAATATAAAATGATGATCAACTGTGAAAGACTAGACACTGGTCAACACCAGACCCACCACAGCTCCAAAGGACTTAGGATGAAACATACTATCCACCTCCAGGAGAGTCGATGAACTCACAAGGATAGATTTGAAGGATATTCTTTTGTCTTTTTTTCTTGGTTTTTTGTTTGTTTGTTTTTGTGGGGCAATGAGGGTTAAGTGACTTGCCCAGGGTCACACAGCTAGTAAGTGTCAAGTGTCTGAGGCTGGATTTGAACTCAGGTCCTCCTGACTCCAAGGCCAGTGCTTTACCACTGCGCCATCTAGCTGCCCCCTTTTTCTTGCTTTTTATGGGCTGGTAGTGGTGGAGGACAAGGGGGAGTATAGCTAATGTAGATATTTGTGATAGGATTTTGTTTTTCTTGCCTTCTTATTTGTTGGGTGAGAGGGTAGGAGGGGCGAGAGAATTTGGAATTAAAAAAAAAAAAAGAATAAAAAGTTTTTATGCTTCAAAAAATAAAGTAGGGGCAGCTAGGTGGCGCAGTGGATAAAGCACCGGCCCTGGATTCAGGAGGACCTGAGCTCAAATCTGATTTCAGACACTTGACACTTACTAGTTGTGTGACCCTGGGCAAGTCACTTAACCCTCATTGCCCTGCCCCAAAACAAAAAAAGTAGAAAATTTAAAAGGGGGGGGGTAGGGCTGAACTAGGGCCATAGCAAGAGGGACCGAGAAGATAAGATGGATCCCCAAGCTACTCTGTCATACTCACCATGATCAGAAGAAAAGATCAATGAGAAAAGATGCTTGACCCAGGGCTCTTTACGAGCCCAGGACTGAGCCCTGGAAAGTCTAACGGAAAAGCCATCAACTTCATTGTTATAAAGAACCTGCCACTATCTTGCTTTGTGCCTCTGAGTCCCTTGGTAAAATGAGGAAGTTTGACTAGATGATCACTCAAGCTCCTTTTAGCACTGAAATTCCATGACTGGAGAACTTTCAAGATCTCATAGGACAGCCCAAGGGCTCTGGGAATGTATTTAGAAGCACCCTCTGTAACAGGCTCTTGAGTAGTTAGCTGTGCTAGCCATGTGGTATGGCTGCTTGGGGATGGATGCTGTGGGATGGCTTCCTGCTTCTGAACTTGTGAGATTCTTTGCAGTTTGGACAGTTCCTTACTCTGTAGGCCTAAAGGCTGCTTTGATCTAAAATAGCCATTTCAAACACTTGCCTCAATAAAAGTGGTTTTTGGTGGGTTTTTCCCCCCTCAAGGAAAACCTCAGCTACATCATTTGAACGAATGAAAAAGGCATTTATTAAGCACTTACTGTGTTCCAGGTCCTCTGCCAAATACCGGATACAAAAACAAGCAAAAAAGACAATACCCACCCTCAAGACCCTTACCTTGATAGCTAAAGACAACACACATAGGCCGGGCTAAAGTGGGTAAGCAGGAGCTGGGGAGGTGGAAGCCAAAATGCAGGCCTTGTGGTTTAGAAATGGCATGAATGGCCTGATCCTAGGCAAGATAAGGTGAAAACTCAACTCCAGAGCCCAGGGTCCCAGAGGTGGGAGTCTAAATTTTAGTGAGAGGAAGTGGAGGGCCAACGTTCAGGAGAGGACTAGGAAGTGGCACAGTGATCTGCTTCCAGGGATGATGAGGTGAAAGCTCACCTCTCAGAGTCCAGGATGCTCGCAAATAGTGAGTTGTTGATCAGTGGGACACAGGATTGGATAAGGATCAACTAACAATAGAGGTTCTGGCTTCAAAAGAGTTATAAAAATTAACAACAACAAAAAAAGGTGAGGTAGCTCTGGAAGACCTCTGGCTTCCCTGAAATAACCAAGGTGTTCCTCTCAGAGTTGGTTTTCACGAGACTAATGGATTTGACCCTCTTTGTTTTGTTTGTTTGGTTTTTTGCGGGGCAATGAGGGTTCCGTGACTTGCCCAGGGTCACACAGCTAGCAAGTGTCACATGTCTGAGGCTGGATTTGAACTCAGGCCCTCCTGAATCCAGGGCCAGTGCTTTATCCACTGCGCCTACTAGCTACCCCCATTGGCCCTCTTTTAAAGGATCGTCTTGGCTGGTTAAGAGGTTGGAGAGTGTTTCCTGGGGAGAGGTTTTATTTCCCAAATAATCACTTGGTTTCAGTGTAGAAGGCCATTGAATAGATATCTCCTCTCAGTGTAGAAGACTACACTAGCCTGTCTGCATTAGTAGAAAATCAATTTCAATCCTAGGGCCTCTTGACTGACTTAATTGTGTCATCTTAGTACTATTGAGTCCAATGGTTTTCTTTCCCTCAAAAACCAAAGTCACAGCCAGTTAAGTCTTTTTCATTTGGAATACCTGGGGTTGGTATTCTAATCGCCATTGTGACCTTTTTGTTCTATGTAGACTCAGAGTTTTCAGTCACCTGGGAGACTGGGCTTTTTGTGCTTCATGAATGAGAAATCCCTGGCTGACTGTAGCATCACTATAGTAAATCCATTGCATGGCATGACTTGACATGAGGAAGCCCTGGCTTCATTCTCTCCTTTGCCACCTTTTGGATCATGAGTGAGGCACTTAACTTTTCTGGCTTTCTCTATAAAGTAATGCCAGGGTTCGATTAGGTGATTCTGGAAGTCTCCTCCGACTTCAGATCTCTGATCCCATGACTGGGTCATAGTCTCTCAGGTTCTGCTGGCTTGGGGCAAGGGCTGTGTCAGAGAGAGTCAGAAGCATAGTTTTCCTTCAATCCATAGGCTGGTATGGGGGTTGGGGGGGTGGGAGGGGAAGAGAATGACTTGGAAGTAGGGGCTGAGTTTTGAGAGTACAGGCAGACACTAATTTTTAGCATGCCTTTTCTAGGTGATGGCAGGTATGATAGCAGCAATGATGACTCCGGGACTGGTAAGTTACTGTATGTCTGGATCAAATGTTCTTAACCAGTTATCCATTAAGTTGTTTGTTTGGGATTGGTCTCATTTGTAAACCTACATGTTTTATCTTCTGCATTTAAAAACAATTCTAAAAGGGGATCCATGACATACAAAAAGGGTGAAGACGTTCTGGTCTAGATGTCCCTCTGTGGGACAGTCATTGTTACTCAGCTGGGCCCTGAAGCATCCCTCCAAACTGTGTCTGTGATCTCAAATACGAGTGAACAGGATTAAGGAATTCAATGCTCACTCTTTAAGGGTACGACTATTTACTTCTTGCTCCTCTAAAAAAAAAGAAAGAGCAGCAATAGGCCTGCAGTCAGAATTTGCTACTAGCTACATGACCTTCATTTAGCTGCCCTTTTCTTCTGTAAAACAGTAATGAGAAGAATAACCAATAGTTTTGAAAAGGTCTGAATAGGTTTTTAAAGTTTGAAAAACCATTGACTTATATGGTCTCTCATCTGAGTTGTCACAGCAATTTTAAGAGGTAACAGAGGAGGACATTAGGCCCAGAGAAGTCAAGTGACTTGCCCAAAGTCACACAACTAGTAAGTGTCTAAGTTGAAACTCTTACTGCCTGTCCTACCTGTCTCACAGGTTTGTTGAAAAGGTAACACTTGGGAAAAAGTCATAAGTACTTGGAAAATAGAGAGTGAAGTATTTTAAAAATGTAGATATACAATTTAGGTGAATTTCGTATGAAGCCCATAGCTGGATGAAGTGTCCAGTTATTCCTTGCCATTTGTGGGGGTGAGGGATGTAGGATCCCAGCGAATGTGAACAACTGTGACTAATTCTAGGCCCCAGCCCAAAGCTTTGTTTGGAAGAATTCTGCTCATGTTTACTTAATGCACAACACAACTAAAACAACACACTGTTTGTGTAGCTGCAGCACCTGCTTCATGCATTTTTTCTACAAAAAGCACAAGATACAAAGATCACTGCGGGAGAGAATCAGTTGATTGAGTTTGGATGGTAGACAAAGAGGAGGCGTTCCCCAAAAGAGTGCGTAGCCCATAGTTCTTTAGTGCACTGAAAGCTTTACAAATTGAACTGTTTACATAATGAATTTATTTGTGTATATGTAAGGTAATAAATGAAAAAATGGATTAGTAATATATAGTATTTATGCATTTATGACTTATTGAACTTTTTTTTAGTTTTCTTTACATACATGCATTGTCTGCGATTTTCTGCAATATGCTGCAAATCTCCAAAAATTTCCCTTTAATTTCTGGTGGCCAACCTGTGAAAAACCAAAAGTGCCAGTGTGGAACCCCTCGAATGTTGACGAATGACTAGTTAGTCAGAGGTAGGGATTAGATTTAACTCTGCTTGGTCAGATGGAGGTTTGCCAAGAAAAACCCTTTCTGACCATTAGACTTTTCTCAAACTGGAATAGGTTGCCATGGGAGGTCTTCAGTGCTCACTTTAATGTGTTGTTTGATGGGGATTCTTCTTCAGGTATGGATTGGACTCGATGTCCTCTGAGAGAGATCCTTTCTAACTCTCAGTCTGTGCTTCTCTGAAGTCCATCTCCCTCACCATTAACCGAGCAGTGTGGTCATGTGATTTGGTGTCAGTAGCGAAAGAAAAGCAGACTTCTGTGCGTTGGGTTTCTGTGATTTTCTGTGTCTTGCCTCACCTGGCTGTGCCTCTTTCCCTTCTTTCTTTGGCAGGAACAGTAGCAGAAACTGGGACGATTGCCGGCATAGCCAGTGCCCTTGCAATGGCACTCATTGGAGCAGTCTCCAGTTACATTTCCTATCAACAAAAGAAATTTTGCTTTAGCATTCAACGTAAGTGATTAGAAATGATCTTCTCTTTCTACTGGAGCTTCAGTCTTTATCCTTCTCCTTGACAACAATGAGTATGAAATACCATGAAAGGGAAGACAGAAGTTGGTTGTCTTCCCGGGAGAATGAAGGGAATGGGGCCAGATCACTAAGAAATTAAAAGCCGGTGTCCACCCAAGGAAGATAATTACTGAAAAGGTTATGGATGGAGACATTTGCAATAGGATAAACATCATTTTATATGGCACGTTAACCTGGAAATTAATGAAACAATCAATATATAAGGTCTTTAATCGGGGCAGAGGAGTTATATGGCAAAGCAAGAATGCTAGGAATACTCCAAGATGGCCACTGAGCACAGGGTTCATAGGGGGTAACAGAACAGGGGGCTGGCTGTGAGACTGCCCTTGGGAAAAGTAAGTTTCTCACGGACAGAAACTACTTAATGTAAATGAACCTTTTTACATAATAACCTAAAATCCAGGAAGTAAACTTGGGGATATTTTGTTTTGGGGGAAATCCATAAATCAATGGAGAATCTGGAATTGACAAAGATTGGTTAGCCCCAGGCAGTTCTTTGGCCTGGGAATGGGGAGTAGGTGGGGATTAGTCAGTTCTCAGTAAATTGTCTTTATCAGGGACTAAGTGGAGACCTTCCTAAAGAGAAGGGACATGATGCCATGCGATGCGATGACTTTTGGAGGTACCCTCTGGCTCTGAGTTTATGGCTGGTTCTGTGTACAAATATAAGCGCCTTTTAAGCCACAGTGATTTGTGGGAGGCAGTGGGCAAGTCCACCCCTGCTCAATAATTCTCTGGAACTCAGCAGCGATATGTCAAAGGCTCATTTATTTTTGGTTTTGTTTTGTTTTGTTTTTTTTTGCGGGGCAATGGGGGTTAAGTGACTTGCCCAAGGTCACACAGCCAGTAAGTGTCAAGTGTCTGAGGCCGGATTTGAACTCAGGAACTCCTGAATCCCGGGCCTGTGCTTTATCTGCTGCACCACCTAGCCGCCCCCAAAGACTCATTTATTTTTTCTCTTGCAAGAATGGACAATTGCAAATAAATGCTACAGCCAGCAAGTGCAGAGTTGGGGCAGGCCCCATTTTAATCCCCTAGTCCCTAACTGGAGATGGATCCTCCCCTTGTTCACTGGCCTGCTACTTAAGGCTTACAATCTACACGTGAAAGTTAGCTAACCCTAATGCAGTATTCTTTTTTTGTTTGTTTGTTTTTTGGTTGGGCAATGAGGGTTAAGTGAGTTGCCCAAGGTCACACAGCTAGTAAGTGTCAAGTGTCTGAGGTCAGATTTGAACTCAGGTCCTCCTGAATCCAGGGCCGGTGCTTTATCCACTGTGCCACCTAGCTGCCCCCCATAATACAATATTCTTTTTTTTTGGTGAGGCAATTGGGGTTAAGTGACTTGCCCAGGGTCTCATAGCCAGTAAGTGTCAAGTGTCTGAGGCCAGATTTGAACTCAGGTACTCCTGAATCCAGGGCTGGTGCTTTATCCACTTCACCACCTAGCCGCCCCTATACAGTGTTTTTGGAGATAAACAGTGCAGTGCTTTTTTGAGGGTGGAGCCCTCAGTCTTTGGAGGGGGCAAGAGCACCCTAATTAACCTCAGGTGTGTATGTGATGGCCTTGAGAACCCTGGTTTCTAGCTGAAAAATGACCTCAGCTGTGAGGGACTATCATTTCCTCTCCCCCCTTCCTCAGGCTCCCTGTGGGGAGGCACAATTTGGGACAACTCTGACCAGGTCTTAGCCCGGGCCTCCTTTCCCCGACACCTTCCTGATCTGGCTCTTAATCCTGGCCTGGAGCTGAATTTCTCCAGCTTCTAGGTGAATCTCCAGGATGCTAGAAGAGCACATTAAATTAGCTATGCTCCTTTGAGCTTGGGCTTACACTTCTGCTCATCGAGATTATGAAGGTGCATAAGAGGCACTTTGCTGTTGTTTTTCTTACTGAATATATACATGTTAGATGTTGAAAGTCAGAACTGAGAAGTCTGCTTGTTTCCATAGGATCCTTGTGCAGAATAATCTTTTGGTGATCAGTCACAGACAGCTTTGTGCCACCTAAATGTGAGCTTAGCAGAAATGGCATGAGAGGCTAGAGATAGACTCTTCTTTTCCTCTCCCATAATTTTATTAATTATTTAGTGTGTGAGAATTATTCCCAATTACTTTTTTTTTTTGGGTGGGGCAATGAGTATTAAGTGACTTCCCAAGGGTCACACAGCTAGTAAATGTCAAGTGTCTGATGATGTGGGATGGAATTTGGGGTCAAATTGATCGTGAGTTGTCCCAAAAGAATTACAAGACTCAGTGACTCAGTTTCCTAATGTTGTGGGGAAAATAGGGTAGGGGGTTTGGGATAGAGGTAGGGGTTTGGGGTCCTTAGGAATTCCTCTTTAAAGAATTACACTCTCTTGCACACAAAAGCAATTAGAATAAGATGGTAGTTTATTTAGAGGAAGGGGAAGGGAAACCATGAGAGAAATCCTTGGACTTCTCATGGGGAGAAGGCATAGCACAGAGGCATGGCTCTGAGATACCTATCTCCTCGAGCAGGAGACAGCCAGGTACTTTTATACAGGACTGATGGGAGTGATCATCTGACTGTGGAAAGTTCCCTTAGTGAGGGAGGACCATCCCCCACTGGTGGTGGGTGGGGGAATTGGGTGAGGGGTGGTTGTAGATCTCTCAAGCCATCTCCTCAGGACACAAAGGCAGCAGCCACACCTAATTTTATCTCCCCAGGGTTTTGGGAGACTGGAATGTAGGGTGGAGGTCCCGAAGCTAGCTCTGGTTCCACTTATCTCTTTAGGTGTGTCTGTCCTTTGGATAAGTTTCTCAAGGAGAAGGTTCCTTGATGTGCCCCAGAGAACTTCTGGGGTGCCCTGGGTCCATAACACCAAGTTTTATTGCAATACTGTGAGTGACCACAGGGAGAGAACCAGAATAGTGGAAAGGTATCTCTTGAATAGTGAAAGAAAAAAGTTATATCCATAGTACGGATAAATTGCTTATCAGTCTCTATAATAATCTCCACCTTGGGGAGGTACAAGGGAGAGTTTATCCTAATTTGGAGTTCCTGGGGTCCTAAGCCAACCCTTGAGGTAGGTACCTTTTTCCGTGGAGGTGTGTTTTTAGGGTTTACAAGTCATAAGGTGAATCTGGAGACAAATTTGGCCTTTTCTGTGCATGTCTCTTTCTGATTCCCATGCTTAGTTTCAAAACATCTTCATTTATCATTTATTTCTAGTCTGAATTTCTATAGCCTGTCATTTTATTTAAGGTCTTCACAGCCTAGCTCCTCTGTTCCCATTATGGGTACTGATTATTGTGGGTAAGAGAATTTAGCATCCTGACTTGTAAGTTATCCATTAACTGGGGTCTGAATCCTTTTTAGAGCTCATATCTGAATTAGAGCTTGGATCTTAGGTTTTTCTGTTAATCCCTTTTTGCCTCCTACATCATCTGAGACTTGATTTGAACTCAGGTCCTCCTGAATCCAGGGCCGGCGCTTTATCCACTGTGCCACCTAGCTGCCCCCTGTGTGTGACAATTATTAATAATATGTTGGGGGCCTCTTTTATAATTCTTTCTCCCCCCACTCCAAAATGTTCTCCTTGAGAGACTTCTATCAGATCTCTAGGTCAAACCCACCCACCCTACTTCACCAAAGGAGCCTTAGGTAGAGACTCATTCTTTTGTCTACATAGCCCAAGGACACCTCCAAGAATGGATTTTTCTCTGGGGGAGGGCTTGCATCCTTTCTCTGATATCAGCTTTGTACTTCATTTGAACATAGCTTACCTTCAAGTCCAGTCAGCCATCTAGATTTGAATAATGTGAACGGATTAGATTTGGTTTGAGTATAATGACAGCAACCAAATCAGAAAGGGATAAAACACTTGGCTAGGCGGCCATGTTGGCTCTCTGGGACTATGTGGCCTCTGCCTCTCTTGGGTCTCTGTGGGGCCACATGCCGACTCTCTGGTGGACTGACCACATGTGCTCTTGGGGCCCCATACTCACTCTGGGGACTTCAAGAAGTTAAGGAGACACTTGACCAATAGAAATGGATAAATTGCTAACATGGTTACCCAAACTTGTGTCTGTAGTAAGTATTTCAATGTCACAAGTGTAAGGGCAGTTATTACCCCACAAGCAAATGCCAGGCCTTGGGAATACAGAGACAAAAGCCAAACAGGCTCTGCCCTCAAAGAGCTTACATTCTGTTGGGGCTGGAGACAACATGTGCATATGTAACTAAATACAAAGTAATTTTGAGAGGGAAGGCCCTAGCAACTGGGAAGAATTGGAAAATCAAAGCCTTCAAAGAAACTTTGGTTTGTAAGAGAAAGAGGTGAACAGAGAGAGATCTTTCTATGCATGAAGAAGAGCTAATGTAAAAGCCACTGAACTGGAAAATGGAGTTTGGTGTGTGAGAAACAGGAGGAATGCTAGTTTGCCTGGACTCTTGCTTGTGCTAGAGGGAGTAGTGTTTAATAGGGCTGGAAAGCTTTGTTGGAACCAGATTGTGAAGGGCTTTAAATAGGATCCAAGGGGCAGCTAGGTGGCGCAGTGGATAGAGCACCTGCCCTGGAGTCAGGAGGACCTGAGTTCAAATCCGTCCTCAGACACTTAACACTTACTAGCTGTGTGACCCTAGGCAAGTCACTTAACCCCAATTGCCTCACCAAAAAAAAAAAAGGATCCAAGACAGGTTTGAAGGACTTTGGATGGAAAGTGCAGGAGAAAATTGATGGAGTCTGAATGCAGAGCAAGGCATGCTTTTTCGTTGCTCATCTTTCTGTTTTTTTGGTCTGTGTTTTCTAATATGAAGGGTTTGAAGTGCTAAACAGAGGAGTTTGTATTTGATCCTAAAAGTAATAAAGCCACTCTAGTTCATTGAGTACAAAAGTGACCTCAGACCTGTATTTTACCTTGAGGTTTTTTTTATTAAGATTTTTTTTTTTTTTTGCAGGGCATTGAGGGTTAAGTGACTTGCCCAGAGCCACACAGCTATATTTTAGAAAAATAATTTTGGAAGCTATAGAGGATTAGATTAGAAAGGTGGGAAACTGGAAGCACGGAGGCTGATTAGAAGACTAGTGAAAGCTTGAAAACACATTAATTAAGTACTTTCTGTGTACCAGGTACTGTGCTGAGTGCAGGAGATACCAGTAGAGAAGCCAGACAATTCTTGCTCTCAAGGAGCTCACAATGTCATTGGAGGAAAAACATACAGCTACAGGCCAGATCGAAGGCTTGTTTGTACTTAGGTCGAGTGGCTATGGCCACGGTGGCACTGCCCAAGAACCAACCTGCCCAGGGATCTAGAAAGTGTAGTGATGTGGCAGATGATGGTCAAAGCTAGTGGATGTGATGGCAAGGTGTGGAGTGGAGTAAGACCTGGGGTTTCTGAGCAACAGTGGCAGGATAGATGCCAAGGCCTGATACTTCTCTGTCGTATTGAGAAGATTATAGTTGGTGACTCCCAGAATGTAATAGTTGGAAGGGATCTCAGTCGCCATCTAGTCTAACTCGAGTAGAAAGGCCTGCTGATGAGGGTCCTCCAGCTTGTGCTTCAAGAGCTCCAAGGAGTGGGGAGATGTACTGCTTTGTGCCAAAGCATTCCACTTTTGGACACTTGTTAGGAAGTTTCTCCTGATACCCAGCCAAAATTTGCCAAATAGAAGGCAGGCATAGAAGTCTAGAGATGACGGTATCAGGCCGAAGTAGGGGAGTAGCTGTGAGAGTAGAGAAGTAGAATGTAGACTATTTGGGAACTAATTAGTATGCTGTGGTTTATATTGGTTATAATGTCTAGCAGAAAATCAGTTTCATTATATCATAGGCCCAGTGTGTGTATGTTCCCCCGTTTAAATGAAAATTCATTATTTTCACAGTTTACTAAAATCACCAAGTGTGGAGCTTAAAAGATTGGCTCAGGGGCAGCTAGGTGGCCCAGTGGCTAGAGCACCGGTCTTGGATTTAGAAGGACCTGAGTTCAAATCTGGCCTCAGACTGTTGACACTTACTAGCTGTGTGATCCTGGGCAAGTCACTTAACCCCAATTGTCTCACCCCCCCCCCCCAAAAAAAAAAGATTGGCTCAGCAGGCAAAGCCAAGTCAAGATTCCAATGAAGGTCTTGGTATGGTTTTCCAATTTTAAATGCTATTCAGGCAAGGAGCAATAAAAAGGTGAAAGGAGCCAAATCAATAAACATTTATTAATAAGCACTTCTTAATGTGCCAGGTACTATGCTAAGGATTGGGAATAAAAATTACCAGTAGAAATTAAAACAGTCCCTGACCGACCCACAAGGAGCTTACAGATTGGAGGGGAGGGAGCAGAAAAAGGTGGGGACATATTCGAGAAAGCCTAGAGTGCAGCCTAGAGAGGAATGATTATCAGGAAGACAGGGAAAGATGAATTAATTTGAGACATCAGGCAGGCATGTTGGTAATGGTAGGCCCCCAGCAGCCTAGAATGTAAGATCTGTTGACAGACAGTAAATTGTGTCACATCACCTCGGAGGCCTGCCTGAAGAGAATCTTGAGGTTACGTGTGTGAGGTTTTTGTCTGGGTGACTGAGGAAAGAACCAAGTGTCCTAATGAAGCTCAATGTGTGGATGGTCCCTCCAGCTTTGTGGCTTAGTGTGGAATTCTGTTGAGACAGCTATTTATTTCCTCTCTGATAGTTTGCAGTGGTGGTGAGGTAAGTGCAGAGCAGGGAAACTTCCTTCTGTTCACTTCTTTGCAGGTTCTACATAGAGGCAACTAAGTGGTGCAGTGGAGGCAAAGTGGGACCCAGAGTCAAGAAGTCCTGAGTTAAATTGCAGCCACAGACATCCACTAGCTATGTCTCCATTTCCTCATCTATTAAATAAATTTAATTAATAGCACCTACCTCCAGGATTCTTGTGAGGATCAACTGAGGCAATATTTGTAAAGTATTTAGCATAAAAAGAGATTTTTTTGTAATGTGTTGTGCAGACTTTAAAGCATTGTATAAATGTTAGCTACAGCTGCTGTTACTACTACTACTACTACTACTACTACTACTACTACTACTTACTACTGCTGGTGCTGCTATTACTTTTGAAGGCAAGGCTTTTGCAAAGGCTGCTTTTATGGCCTTGGGCAAACTCCTTCCAACTCTGTGTATTTAATCCCATTATCATTTAACACAAACTCACCTTAGGTACTGGGAGTGATTCTTGAAAATTTTTATTATAGGTGTTTTGGATTTATTTCCCTTTTCTGGGTTTGTGGCTTGGGAATTACTAGTCTCATAATAGCTTTTCATCTTTCTCTTAATGCTTCTTCCAACAGTCTTTTTTGGGTAGTTTGATATGGCTGGGCTGGGTTAGAGGATCATGCCTAATATCTGCTCTTGGTGATCTTTACACTGCTGGCTTGTGTTATGGGGAAATAAGTGGGGATTAGGGATAGGGGTTCTTGTGATAGGGGTTTGGGGTCCTTAGGAATTCCTCTTTAAAGAATTACACCCTCTTGCACACAAATTCAATTAGTTTATTTAGGGGCTGGGGAAAGGAAACCAAGAGAGAAATCCTTGGACTTCTTCTCATGGGGAGAAGGCATAGCACAGAGGCATGACTCTGAGATACCTATCTCCTCAAGCAGGAGACAGGCAGGTACTTTTATAGAGGACTGATGGGGGTGATCATCTGACTGTGGAAAGTTCCCTTATTAGGGGAGGACCATCCCCCACTGGTGGTGGGTGGGGGAATTGGGTGAGGGGTGGCTGCAGATCTCCCAAACCATCTCTCTCCTCCTTACCCCACAAAGGCAGCAGCTACACCTAATCTTATCTCCCCATGGGTGGGGGAGACTGGAAAGAAGGGTGGTGGTCCTGGAGCTAACTCAGTCTTGATGTGGTGCCACTTATCTCTTGAGGTGTGTCTGTCCTTTGCTTTAGTTTCTCAAGGAGAAGGTTCTTTGATTTACCCTAGAGAACTTCTGGGGTGCTAGGCCCCTAACATTTGGAAAGCTATGTAGGGGTTAAGCCTGATCAGCTCTGGATGTCGCTGGCCTAGCTCTGGGCACTAAGCCCATGATCCTAGTATACCCTTTTTGATATTTCCTTCCTATTGCTTTTTGCTTTTGTTGTTTTCTTGGTGGGGCAGTGAGGGTTAAGTGACTTCCCAGGATCACACATCTATTAAGTGTCAAGTGTCTGAGGTCAGATTTGAACTCAGGTCCTCCTGAATCCAGGGTCAGCACTTTATCCACTGTGCCACCTAGCTGCCCCTCTATTGCTTTTATAATATGATTTCATTATTTTTGCTTGTGCGGAGGCTTTTCACTTTTGTCTAATTGGAATTACCTAATTTTTTATTGTCTCCTCTATCCTGTATTTTGTTAAGAATGTACACTCTACTCTTAACTGTGAAGGGTATCTGACCATGCCAGTTTCTAATTGTTTTATGGTGTAACCTTAATATTCAGGACATATATCCATTTTGAGTTTATTGTGGTATATGGTATAAGGTGTTGGTCTACATCTAATTTCTTTCAGACCGCTTTCTAGTTTTCTCAGCAGTTCTTGTCAAATAAGGAGTCTTTTCTGAGATAAGTTGTCTTTAGAGGGTTTTTTGAGTTTAGTTATTTCTGATTTTTCCTTGTTATAAATCAGTTTTACTTTTCTATTGATGTACTTTTCTACTTTTAAAAATTTGTTCCAAATAATTTTCAAGAAATAGTTTTAGAAAGATGCATTATGTTAACCTGGAAATTAATGAAACAATCAATATAGGAGAAAATAAGGTCTTTAATCAGGGCAGAAGAGTTATAACTCTGAGTATGGCAAAGCAAGAATGCTAGGAATACCCAAAGATGGGGACTGAGGACAGGGTTGATATGCAGTAACAGAACTGAGGGAGCTATGAGACTGCCCTTGGGAAAAGGGGAAAGTTTCTCACACAGAAACTACTTAATGTAAATGAATCTTTTTACATAATAACAAAGTCCAGGAAGTAAGCTTGGGAATGTTTGGGATTGGGGGGGGGGGTGAGATTTAAAATTGGATATAAGAGCATTAAACTCCCCTTTAACCTTTCCCTTATATATCTCCCAGACCAGTAAGAGAAAGAAACCTCTGAGCTTTAATTAGAGATGGATTACTTAGCTTTTATTGTTTGGGAATTAATTAGCCAACAAACAGGTGATATTGATTAGGGAAATAGGAAAGTAGAAATACAAATAAATAGTCTTAGATCTAAGCTTAGTCTATATTCTTTTATAAAACTCACTGAATCCCAAAGCTACCTCTCAGGCTGAGAATAGCATCAAGCTCGTGCCCGAACCCGCTGTCAGACCTGAGTCAGCATGTGTGCCGAGAGCGAGAGAGACCACTTCTGTTCTCTCCTCATTTTTAAGCTAGCACCCTGGAAGTGGAGTGCTTGGTCACTCTCTCCCGAGCATCAGCAGGTGCACAGCTGTTCATCATGGTCTCCTCCCTGAAAGGGCGGTCCTTCAAAAACCAGTGGTCCTTCAGTTATTGTTAGCCAACTCTTAAATTTTAGTTAAAAACTTTCACTTTTTACCACGGGGCTGGGTGGTGGGGTGGTGTAGTTTGTTTGGGGGAGATCCGTAAGGTTTTTTTTTTTGTTGTTGTTGTTTTTTTTTTGTGAGGCAATTGGGGTTAAGTGATTTGCCCAGGGTCACACAGCTAGTAAGTGCTAAGTGTCTGAGGCTCTATTTGAATTCAGGTCCTCCTGACTCTAGGGCTGGTGCTCTATCCACTGCACCACCTAGCTGCCCAGGATAGATCCATAAGTCAATCAAGAGTCTGGAATTGACAAAGATGGGTTAGTCCCAGTCAATTCATTGGCCTGGGAATGGGGAGTAGGTGGGGATCAGTCAGTTCTCAGTAAATTGTCTTTCTCATCTATCTATCAAGATTTCATAGCTAGTTAGCTGTGGAAATAGATCTTCAAAAAGGAGTGTAACCAAGAGAGCTGTAGGTCGATAAGACAAAAAGAGAGACACATGGACATACATGGACTTAGAGAGGTATAGAAAAGATATTAAGAAAGACAGCTAAAGAGACTGTGGTGGAGGTTAGGGGGTCTTTGTCTGTTATATGAGGACATTATATTAGAGACTAGAGAAGCATGGAGTCTCTCATACACCTTGGGATACCTCTATAAGCACGGCTTTATCAAAAGATAGAGCACAGATGTCGAGGCTATGGGAATGTGTACCACCATGTAAGTGCCACTAAAATTCTTCCCAGACCTACAATGGCTCTTTATGATTCATCAATTCCTCTATATTTGGAGGTCAGGCGGTACTGAATCCACAGAATATTCTCTCAACAGAGTGGATCTTTGGCAGTTTGGGGGGGGGGGTGTGAAGAACCTCTTGTAAAATTGACTGAAACACAAATTAGTGAACTTCTAGCGTGCAAACTATAAGGCTACCTGCCCTTCAAAGACAACATTGATTTCACATGCAAGCAAAAAAGATCCCAATAAGTCATATTTAAAACAGATGTTTTTTCTCTTTAGAAATCTGCTGAAATAAGGCTTGCATTTTGTGGTTTCAGTATACAATAAGTGAATACAATCCCATACTAGGGCGTTGTCCATGAACAAGCATGTGTTAAGTGCCTATTGTTTGTCAGAAATTGTAGCAGGCTCTGGGGATACAAAGATGAAAGTGTCCTTGGCCTCTGATTTGTTACATTTTATCCTGGGAAAAGATGTATACATGTAGAAGGACATGCAGATTAGATGAGGCAGAGAGGGGAATCAAGTCACTGCACCTCCTGGGTAGTGGGGAAAAAGGGATAGGCTTAGAGAGAAGGATCTATGTTTATATATATGTATCGATATGTGTGCAGGGGGTCCCAAAAGTACTAACACACGTTAAACCTTAAAAATTTCTTAATGAGCTGGGAACTACACTTTTGGGACACACACACACACACACACACACACACACACACACACACACCCCGAAATAAGAATTTAGCTAGCATTTCTATTTACATGAAAGATACCCATGTTAGAGTGTGAGGGAGAGAGACGTAAAGATCTTCAGATCGTTGTGTAAGTCAATCAAGTCTGAGATCTAGAACTCAGAACTAGAGCCTTAGACCAAGAACTTTTGAGAGTGTGCTGGTAAATGACCACAGAACCATGACATCTTCATAGCTATTTGTCCTGGGCGGAATTTTGATTTTCTCCTAACCTTTCCCCTCCCAGCAAGCCAGCTCATATCATGAGCATTTTTTGAAAGAGAAAAAAAAGAAACAGCCAAGCTGATGAGTACATTGAAAAGGTCTGACCATTTCTGCAATACTCCATCTTCATGGAGCCTCCCACCTTCTAGGAGTGAGGCAGGTGTTTTGTCCTATCTCTTCTTTGGGGCCATGCTTTATGTTCTTGTGAATTGTCACATTTTTAGTTGTGGTTCTTGAAAAAGAACCTTTCCATTGTCATTGTCGTCGTTTGCTGGAGACGGATTACTTCATTCTGCATCAGTTCATGTACCACACACAGTCTCTTTAGCTGTGCCCTAATGCATGGGCCTCTGCTTTGTTTCCCATTCTTTACTACCACAAAAAGTGCTGCTAAAAATACTTTGGTGGAGATGGGAACATTCTTTTGATCACGGGGCTCCTTGGGATATATGCTTTAAAGGCATGGACATTTCATTATTGCAGTCACTTTATTTGCATAATTCCAACTGGAGCAAATTGATAGTCATTTGGTAGATCTTACTACCATGCCACTAATGAGTAAAAGAAGAGCTTGGCATGTGACTTGCCTGACCAGGCAAGTTTTATTTATTTACTTGATCTATATATTTGATATATTGACTGTATCCCATGATGGAGAAGGGTGGAAGAATGGCTTTTATGTTCCATAAGCTCCTATGTCTATAGTGGGCAAACTATATTGAAGCGTTTCTTTTCAATGACCAGAAATAAATTTTCTCCTATATCCTATCCCTTCATTATTTTTATTTTTATTTTTTGTGGGTCAATGAGGGTTAAGTGACTTGCCCAAGGTCACACAGCTAGTAAGTGTCTGAGGTCAGATTTGAACTCAGGTCCTCCTGAATCCAGGGCTGGTGCTTTATCCAATGCACCACCTAGCAGCTCCCTGCCCCCTGCCCCCTTCCTTACTGGAGGAAAAGAAAAACAGAACCCTTGTAACACAAACCCATTTCAAGTAAAATAGACTGCCACGTTGGTCAAAAATATGGCCCCTTATGTATCCTGAGTTCACCATCACTTTGGCAGGAGGTGGAGTTTCCATCATTTTTGGAATTGTGATGGGCCATGGCCTTGATCAGACTTCTTAAGTCTTTCCATTGAGTGTTGTTCCTGTATAACTTGTTCTCCCCACTTCGTCCTTTTTTCATTTCTTACAGCACAAAAGATTTCCTTTACGTGTATATGCCAGAACTCTTTCAATCATTCTATATAGCCCCTTAGTTTCCAGTTCTTTGCTACTACAGAAAGGTCTGCTACTTTAATATATGGCATTATGGGCAGAGTTCCATATTGCTTTTGAGAATGGCTGAACTAAGTCACAGCTCTGCCACTAGGCTGGCTGCAGTGTATCACTCAGTTGAGCCTGAGTGAGAGAAAGTTTCAATTCTACTTGTGCTTCAAAAGGTTTGGAGTACTGAGTGCTAATGTTTGATGTGGACAATCTTTCTCTACGGATGATTGTTCTTTGGGGTGGCTTGGACTTTGCAAATAGTTTAGTGGCTTTAGATTTTTTTTTTTTAAGGCAATGGGGGTTAAGTGACTTGCCCACAGTCACACAGCTAGTAAGTGTCAAGTGTCTGAGGCCGGATTTGAACTCAGGTACTCCTGAATCCAGGGCCGGTGCTTTAACCACTGCGCCATCTAGCTGCCCCGTGGCTTTAGATTTTGAAGGGGGAACTAAACAATAGTCGTGGCAGATGGCTGCTAGCTTGGAGTGGATAGGATGTCCATGTCAGGTAGGAGCCTGACAACAACCTTGCGAAGAGTTGTATTATCTAAGAAAGGGGGGAGGGAGGGAACAGCAGGTGAACTTTTAGCAAAAAAAATAAAATTAACTTCAAAGGAAATTACTGATTCTTTACATGCAAGCAAAAACCCCACATTCCTCTGAACTATGTTTAATGTATTTATTCTTGTAGTCTCCCATGTTAGGAAGCCTTTAGGAAATGAACAAAGCTATGTGGCAGGCATTGTGTATATAAAGGCAAACGGAAAGTCTCTCAGGTCAAGGAGCTGCACTTGGACTTTTGGAATATGCTGGATGAGGGGATCCGACAGGCATCCAGAGGTATAGAAATCCCTAAGGTAGTTTCTAGGGTCACTGGCACTGAATTCTGTAGCTAGACTTGCATAGAATAATAGTTACTTGAACTATGAGCTGGGTCATAGCAGCCAAGGAAAGAGAGGGACACAGAAATCGATAAGCCATGATAGACATTTTCAATGAGTAACTTTCTTGGGAATTCGGTCTGTTTTGCCAGTCATGGTCTTCAGTTTTTGTTCTAGGGTTGTAAGCTTTATGCCTTGTCCTCCGATGCAGCAGAGGGTGAAGGTAAACATGGTGCTTGGGCTCTTGGAGTCCCTTTCTCCTGCTTAATCACTGCTCCATCTTCACACTTTCTCCTGTTGTGACCCCATTCCTCCTGTGCCATTTTTTTTTAACCCATTGTCCTTTGAAAAGCATTTGATGTTTGACAGAAAGGAACATCTCCTTGGAACAGTGCACCTGGAATGATGTGTGCTTGGGTTGAGACAAGGAGAGATCACTGTGGGGAAGAGGTTTCCATATCTTTCCAGGTAAGGGCTGATGAAGGAAGGCAGTAACTGACTTGGATGTCATGACATTAACAGTTAGTTCTTTGTGGAAGACAACAAGCACCGCTGCTTGCCTTCCGAGGCACTGGGAAGATTGCTTGGAACAAGCATTTTAACTCGAGTGAGGGGAGAAAAAGAACAGGTTAATTGTTTGTCCAGGGGGATGGCCTAGGCAGAGTGGAAAGTACAAGGAGTCTATTTGGTTCTTCCCTTAAGCAACTTAGGGGTATCAGAAAGAGCCAAGATATTTTGCTCGGCTTAATAGTCTTAACTCAGCTATACTTACGGAATAACTAGCTCACTCAGTGCATCCTATGTTGCTGACTGGACTAGGATTTGTGGGCCCAGATTACACTTAATTTTTCTTTTTTGTTGAGCTGCTATCAGCTATGGGAAGGTTAGTAAACTCTAAAGGGAGTTTTAACTGAAGTCAGGTTACCATCAAGCAGAAGGCATTTTCATGTGCTGAAAAGCAGCACCTGATCACCATTGTAGGCTTTTGGAAAAGATGCCAGAGAATCTGTTGTATAAGGAATTTGCCTGCACTTTTTCAGAAAAAGCAAATCAGACTGAGATGATAAGGGCACTGTCATCTCCCATCAGCAGCATAAAAGACTAACTTTTTCCCCTGCCTGTTTTGTTTTTCCTGGCCCCATCTTTATCAGTTTGCAATGGTGTTAGACAATATTGGTTTCCCAGGTTACCTGTAGATAGGATATGGCCTCTTCCTTTCAGAGCTGCTTTCATTTCTTAGAAACAATGTGGAGTGAATCTTTCTCTACAGTGAAGACTGATTCACTCCTGTTCTGGACCAGCTTCGTAGACACCAAGTTCAGAGGACACTGTTCTTTTGGACTTCCTTCAAAGAAGGCAAGAAGTACAGGCTCTCACATGGGTGACTGGGAGCCTGTTGCCCGATGTGGTCTGAAGAAGGCCCTGATGGGGATGGGGGAGGGTAGCACTTTTGAGACTGACAAGCTAGGATGACATGAAGGCAGCTCTTTATGACTGCTAGCCTTGAACTGTATACTTTGTGACCATTTCCCAATGAACCCATCCATATTCCCATTTGGCTTATCTGCCTTAGCTTTCTTCAGCAATGTGCCAAGCATGTCTAGGCATGGAAACTAAGCATTGATTGCTTGCCTGAAATATGTTGCTCCTGTCATTTGGAATATATCTTTCCTTGAAATAGGACACCTATAAGAAGCCTAATTCAATGAAAGGCCGATTTGGGACATTTAACAATATTATTAATATTGGGGAAAAAATTGAAGTCTTATTGGATTCACATATCTGAAAAAGTAGAGAAAATGGAAGGTTCTGAGAACGCCATGACTCTTTAATAGTACAAGATTGTGTTCATTTCTGTTACTAATTTTCCTTTCTTCTAATTCATAGAGGGTGCCAATAGAGACTACGTCAAAGGACAAAGCCTGGAAGGTGTGAGCACTGACGAGAAAACATCAAGGTAAGAGGATACTTGAAATTGTCTAGAGTAAGGACAGGGAGAGTTAGAAAGAGTGATAAGATTGAGAGGACAGGTATAGAGAAAGGATTCAGTGTAGAGTTAGAAAGGGGAAAGAAAGACAGGGATGAGAGTAGTTAGAGGGATAAGATTGAGAGGAGAGTTAGTGAAGAGAGAGAGGATTGAGGGTGGAGTTACAGGGTAGAGAGTTAGAAAGAGAGACAGGATTGAGGGGAGAGACAGAAGAGTTAGAAAGTGATGAGAGTGAGAGGAGTTAGAGGGTAGAGAGTTAGAAAGAGAGACAGGATTGAGGGGAGAGACAGAAGAGTTAGAGAGAGGGGATTGAGTGGAGAGTAATTATAGAGACAGAAGAGTGAGAGGGTAGAGAGATAGAAAGGGTTGAGAGTGAGAAGAGTTAGAGGGTGGAGAGTTAGAAAGAGGGACAAGATTGAGAGGAGAGTTAGTGAAGAGAGAGGGGATTGAGGGGAGAGACAGAAGAGTTAGAGGGTAGAGAGTTAGAAAGTGATGAGAGTGAGAGGGTGGAGAGTTAGAAAGAGGGACAAGATACAGAGGAGAGTTATTGTAGAGGTAGAAAGGGTTGAGAGTGAGAGGAGGTAGAGGGGAGAGACAGGAGTTAGAGGGTAGAGAGATAGAAAGGGTGGAGAGTTAGAAAGAGGGACAAGATTGAGAGGAGAGTTATAGAGACAGGAGGGAGAGGAGAGTTAGTGAAGACAGAGAGGATTGAGTGGAGAGACAGAAGAGTGAGAGGGTGGAGAGTTAGAAAGAGGGACAAGATTGAGAGGAGAGTTATAGAGACAGGAGAGAGTTAGTGAAGAGAGGGGATTGAGTGGAGAGTTAGAAAGAGGGACAAGATACAGAGGAGAGTTAGGGTAGAGAGTTAGAAAGTGATGAGAGTGAGAGGAGGTAGAGGGGAGAGACAGGAGTGAGAGGGTGGAGAGTTAGAAAGAGGGACAAGATTGAGAGGAGAGTTAGTGAAGACAGAGGGGATTGAATGGAGAGTAATTATAGAGACAGGATTGAGGGGAGAGACAGAAGAGTTAGAAAGTGATGAGAGTGAGAGGAGTTAGAGGGTAGAGAGTTAGAAAGAGAGACAGGATTGAGGGGAGAGACAGAAGAGTTAGAAAGAGGAGAGACAGTGAGAAGACAGAGGAGAGTTAGTGAAGAGAGAGGGGATTGAGTGGAGAGTAATTATAGAGACAGAAGAGTGAGAGGGTAGAGAGATAGAAAGGGTTGAGAGTGAGAAGAGTTAGAGGGTGGAGAGTTAGAAAGAGGGACAAGATTGAGAGGAGAGTTATAGAGACAGGAGGGAGAAGAGAGGCAGTGAGAAGACAGAGGAGAGTTAGTGAAGAGAGAGAGGATTGAGTGTAGAGGTAGAAAGGGTTGAGAGTGAGAGGAGTTAGAGGGGAGAGACAGGAGAGGCAGTGAGAAGACAGAGGAGAGTTAGTGAAGAGAGAGGGGATTGAGGGGAGAGACAGAAGAGTTAGAGGGTAGAGAGTTAGAAAGAGGGACAAGATACAGAGGAGAGTTATTGTAGAGGTAGAAAGGGTTGAGAGTGAGAGGAGGTAGAGGGGAGAGACAGGAGTTAGAGGGTAGAGAGATAGAAAGGGTGGAGAGTTAGAAAGAGGGACAAGATTGAGAGGAGAGTTATAGAGACAGGAGGGAGAGGAGAGGCAGTGAGAAGACAGAGGAGAGTTAGTGAAGACAGGGGATTGAGTGGAGAGTTAGGGTAGAGAGTTAGAAAGAGGGACAGGATGGAGAGGAGAGTTAGTGAAGACAGAGAGGATTGAGTGGAGAGACAGAAGAGTGAGAGGGTGGAGAGTTAGAAAGAGGGACAAGATTGAGAGGAGAGTTATAGAGACAGGAGAGAGTTAGTGAAGAGAGGGGATTGAGTGGAGAGTTAGGGTAGAGAGTTAGAAAGTGATGAGAGTGAGAGGAGGTAGAGGGGAGAGATAGAAAGAGGGACAAGATTGAGAGGAGAGTTAGTGAAGAGAGAGGGGATTGAGTGGAGAGTTATTGTAGAGGTAGAAAGGGTTGAGAGTGAGAGGAGGTAGAGGGTAGAGAGAAGAGTTAGAAAGTGATGAGAGTGAGAGGAGTTAGAGGGGAGAGGCAGGAGTTAGAGGGTAGAGAGTTAGTGAAGACAGAGGGGATTGAGTGGAGAGTAATTATAGAGACAGGATTGAGGGGAGAGACAGAAGAGTGAGAGGGTAGAGAGATAGAAAGGGTTGAGAGTGAGAAGAGTTAGAGGGTGGAGAGTTAGTGAAGAGAGAGAGGATTGAGGGTAGAGTTAGAGGGTAGAGAGTTAGAAAGTGATGAGAGTGAGAGGAGTTAGAAGGGAGAGGCAGTGAGAAGACAGAGGAGAGTTAGTGAAGAGAGAGGGGATTGAGTGGAGAGTAATTATAGAGACAGGATTGAGGGGAGAGAGTTAGAAAGTGATGAGAGTGAGAGGAGTTAGAGGGGAGAGGCAGGAGAGGCAGTGAGAAGACAGAGGAGAGTTAGTGAAGAGAGAGACAGAAGAGTTAGAGGGTGGAGAGTTAGAAAGGGTTGAGAGAGAGAGGATTGAGTGTAGAGGTAGAAAGGGTTGAGAGTGAGAGGAGTTAGAGGGGAGAGGCAGTGAGAAAGAAGACAGAGGAGAGTTAGTGAAGAGAGAGGGGATTGAGGGGAGAGACAGAAGAGTTAGAAAGAGGGACAAGATACAGAGGAGAGTTATTGTAGAGGTAGAAAGGGTTGAGAGTGAGAGGGTAGAGAGTTAGTGAACAGAGAGAGAGGATTGAGTGGAGAGTTAGAAAGAGGGACAAGATACAGAGGAGAGTTATTGTAGAGGTAGAAAGGGTTGAGAGTGAGAGGAGGTAGAGGGTAGAGAGAAAGAGGGACAAGATTGAGAGGAGAGTTATAGAGACAGGAGAGAGTTAGTGAAGAGAGAGGGGATTGAGTGGAGAGTTAGAAAGAGGGACAAGATACAGAGGAGAGTTATTGTAGAGGTAGAAAGGGTTGAGAGTGAGAGGAGGTAGAGGGGAGAGACAGGAGTTAGAGGGTAGAGAGTTAGAAAGAGGGACAAGATTGAGAGGAGAGTTAGTGAAGAGAGAGGATTGAGGGTAGAGTTAGAGGGTAGAGAGTTAGAAAGAGGGACAGGATGGAGAGGAGAGTTAGTGAAGACAGAGGGGATTGAGTGGAGAGTAATTATAGAGAGAGGATTGAGTGGAGAGACAGAAGAGTGAGAGGGTGGAGAGTTAGAAAGAGGGACAAGATTGAGAGGAGAGTTAGTGAAGACAGAGGGGATTGAATGGAGAGTGTTAGAAAGTGATGAGAGTGAGAGGAGAGGCAGTGAGAAAGAAGACAGAGGAGAGTTAGTGAAGAGAGAGGGGATTGAGGGGAGAGACAGAAGAGTTAGAAAGAGGGACAAGATACAGAGGAGAGTTATTGTAGAGGTAGAAAGGGTTGAGAGTGAGAGGAGGTAGAGGGTAGAGAGAAAGAGGGACAAGATTGAGAGGAGAGTTATAGAGACAGGAGAGAGTTAGTGAAGAGAGAGGGGATTGAGTGGAGAGTTAGAAAGAGGGACAAGATACAGAGGAGAGTTATTGTAGAGGTAGAAAGGGTTGAGAGTGAGAGGAGGTAGAGGGGAGAGACAGGAGTTAGAGGGTAGAGAGTTAGAAAGAGGGACAAGATTGAGAGGAGAGTTAGTGAAGAGAGGATTGAGGGTAGAGTTAGAGGGTAGAGAGTTAGAAAGAGGGACAGGATGGAGAGGAGAGTTAGTGAAGACAGAGGGGATTGAGTGGAGAGTAATTATAGAGAGAGGATTGAGTGGAGAGACAGAAGAGTGAGAGGGTAGAGAGATAGAAAGGGTTGAGAGTGAGAAGAGTGAGAGGGTGGAGAGTTAGAAAGAGGGACAAGATTGAGAGGAGAGTTAGTGAAGACAGAGGGGATTGAGTGGAGAGTAATTATAGAGACAGGATTGAGGGGAGAGACAGAAGAGTGAGAGGGTAGAGAGATAGAAAGGGTTGAGAGTGAGAAGAGTTAGAGGGTGGAGAGTTAGTGATGAGAGTGAGAGGAGTTAGAAGGGAGAGGCAGTGAGAAGACAGAGGAGAGTTAGTGAAGAGAGAGGGGATTGAGTGGAGAGTAATTATAGAGACAGGATTGAGGGGAGAGGCAGGAGAGGCAGTGAGAAGACAGAGGAGAGTTAGTGAAGAGAGAGACAGAAGAGTTAGAGGGTGGAGAGTTAGAAAGGGTTGAGAGAGAGAGGATTGAGTGTAGAGGTAGAAAGGGTTGAGAGTGAGAGGAGTTAGAGGGGAGAGGCAGTGAGAAAGAAGACAGAGGAGAGTTAGTGAAGAGAGAGGGGATTGAGGGGAGAGACAGAAGAGTTAGAAAGAGGGACAAGATACAGAGGAGAGTTATTGTAGAGGTAGAAAGGGTTGAGAGTGAGAGGAGGTAGAGGGGAGAGACAGGAGTTAGAGGGTAGAGAGTTAGAAAGAGGGACAAGATTGAGAGGAGAGTTAGTGAAGACAGAGGGGATTGAGTGGAGAGTAATTATAGAGAGAGGATTGAGTGGAGAGACAGAAGAGTGAGAGGGTAGAGAGATAGAAAGGGTTGAGAGTGAGAAGAGTGAGAGGGTGGAGAGTTAGTGAAGACAGAGGGGATTGAATGGAGAGTGTTAGAAAGTGATGAGAGTGAGAGGAGAGGCAGTGAGAAAGAAGACAGAGGAGAGTTAGTGAAGAGAGAGGGGATTGAGTGGAGAGTTAGAAAGGGGAGGGAGTGAGAGGAGTTAGAGGGGAGAGACAGGAGAGGCAGTGAGAAGACAGAGGAGAGACAGAAGAGTGAGAGGGTAGAGAGTTAGTGAACAGAGAGAGAGGATTGAGTGGAGAGTTATTGTAGAGGTAGAAAGGGTTGAGAGTGAGAGGAGGTAGAGGGTAGAGAGAAAGAGGGACAGGAGGGAGAGGAGAGTTAGAAAGTGATGAGAGTGAGAGGAGTTAGAGGGGAGAGGCAGGAGTTAGAGGGTAGAGAGTTAGTGAAGACAGAGGGGATTGAGTGGAGAGTAATTATAGAGACAGGATTGAGGGGAGAGACAGAAGAGTGAGAGGGTAGAGAGATAGAAAGGGTGGAGAGTTAGTGAAGAGAGAGAGGATTGAGGGTAGAGTTAGAGGGTAGAGAGTTAGAAAGTGATGAGAGTGAGAGGAGTTAGAAGGGAGAGGCAGTGAGAAGACAGAGGAGAGTTAGGGTAGAGAGTTAGAAAGAGAGACAGGAGGGAGAGGAGAGTTAGAAAGGGTTGAGAGTGAGAGGAGTTAGGAAGAGTTAGAAAGAGGAGGGAGAGGCAGTGAGAAGACAGAGGAGAGTTAGTGAAGAGAGAGAGAGGATTGAGTGTAGAGGTAGAAAGGGTTGAGAGTGAGAGGAGTTAGAGGGGAGAGGCAGTGAGAAAGAAGACAGAGGAGAGTTAGTGAAGAGAGAGGGGATTGAGGGGAGAGACAGAAGAGTTAGAGGGTGGAGAGTTAGAAAGAGGGACAAGATTGAGAGGAGAGTTATAGAGACAGGAGAGAGTTAGTGAAGAGAGAGGGGATTGAGTGGAGAGTTAGAAAGAGGGACAAGATACAGAGGAGAGTTAGGGTAGAGAGTTGGAGAGTAATTAGAAAGTGATGAGAGTGAGAGGAGTTAGAGGGGAGAGGCAGGAGAGGCAGTGAGAAGACAGAGGAGAGTTAGTGGAGAGTTAGAAAGAGGGACAAGATACAGAGGAGAGTTAGTGAAGACAGAGGGGATTGAGGGGAGAGGATTGAGGGTAGAGTGAGAGGGTGGAGAGTTAGAAAGAGGGACAAGATGGAGAGGAGAGTTAGTGAAGACAGAGGGGATTGAGTGGAGAGTAATTATAGAGAGAGGATTGAGGGTAGAGAGTTAGAAAGTGATGAGAGTGAGAGGAGTTAGAAGGGAGAGACAGGAGAGGCAGTGAGAAGACAGGAGTTAGAGGGTGTAGAGTTAGAAAGAGGGACAAGATACAGAGGAGAGTTATTGTAGAGGTAGAAAGGGTTGAGAGTGAGAGGAGGTAGAGGGGAGAGACAGGAGTTAGAGGGTAGAGAGTGAGAGGAGTTAGAAGGGAGAGGCAGTGAGAAGACAGGAGTTAGAGGGTGTAGAGTTAGAAAGAGGGACAAGATGGAGAGGAGAGTTAGTGAAGAGAGAGAGGATTGAGTGTAGAGGTAGAAAGAGGGACAAGATTGAGAGGAGAGTTATAGAGACAGGAGGGAGAGGAGAGGCAGTGAGAAGACAGAGGGGATTGAGTGGAGAGTTAGGGTAGAGAGTTAGAAAGAGGGACAAGATGGAGAGGAGAGTTAGTGAAGAGAGAGAGGATTGAGTGTAGAGGTAGAAAGGGTTGAGAGTGAGAGGAGTTAGAGGGGAGAGACAGGAGAGGCAGTGAGAAGACAGAGGAGAGTGGGGATTGAGTGGAGAGTAATTATAGAGACAGGATTGAGGGGAGAGAGAAAGAGGGACAAGATGGAGAGGAGAGGCAGTGAGAAGACAGAGGGGATTGAGTGGAGAGGGAGAAGGGGTTGAGAGTGAGAGGAGTTAGAGGGGAGAGACAGAGGAGTTAGAGGGGAGAGAGTTATAGAGACAGGATTGAGGTTAGAGTTAGAAAGAGGAGAGAAAGAGAGGAATGAGAGTGAGAGGAGAGATAGATATGGAGGAGTGAGTTGGAAAGAAGAGAGGAAGAAGTGTTAGTGAATGGAGAGGGGATTGGGTCAAGAGTCAGAAAGAGGGGGGACAGAGAGGGATAAGACTGAGAGAAATCAGTACAGAGCAGAATGAGAGAGTGAAGAGTGAGAGGAGTCAGAGTGACATTACTTACTGCTTCTCTTTTTTGGTCTTCCTAGATTTTCAGCCTTGCCAACCCAGTCTGCAGAGAAACCCTTGGAAGAGACTCTAAAGATTTAAGTTCAAAAAAATCTCCACATACACAATTCCCATGCTTGTACAATTTCATTTATTTAATTGAATGCTGTTTTCAAGCTCTATGGAATAAGTGGCTTCTTATTGACATAGGCCTTTTTTGGGGTGGTGAGGATGTGAATATTTATGTTGGGCTGAAAAAATTTAGTGATTTGTGCAGTTCCTATTAGAGAAATGCAAATTAAAACAATACTGTGCTACCACCTCACACCTATCCATTTGGCTATACCATCTAGCTATATATCTCACAGAGGTTTTAAAAAGGGAAAAGGACCCACATGTAGAAAAATATTTATTGCAGCCAAAAAAAGTGGTAATGGCCAAACAAGTTGTAGTATATGAACGGAATACTATTGTGCTGTAAGAAAGCATGAGCAGGTAGATTTTAGTAAAACCTGGAAAGACTTACATGAATTGATGCAGAGTGAAATGAGTAGAACCAGCAGACCACTATATACAACAACACGGAGTGATCATCAACTATTACAGACTTAGCTCTTCTCAGCAATACAATGACCCAAGATCTAAGAGATTCATGATAGAAAACGCTTTCCACATTCACAAAAGGACTATGGAGTGTGAATGCAGATTGAATAGTATTTTCCCTTTTGTTGTTGTTTCTGCTTTCTTGTGTTCTGATCCTTCTCTCACAACATGACTAATGTGGAAATATGTACATGATTATAATATATAATCAATATCAGATTGCTTGCTGGCTTTGGGAGGGAGCGAACAAATTGAAACTCAGCATGTTAGAAATGGATGTTGAAAACTATCCTTACATGTAATTGGAAAAAAAAATAAAAAAATATGATTGGGGTTATAAAGTGCAGATATTCTGTGAGATAACTGGCCCAGCCCCTGATGGAATAGAGAAGTGTTTAGGATGAAGCTGATGAAAACCCAGGCTTATGCTTCTCTGGTACAGTTGTGAGATTGAAATAAAATAAGCTTAGGAACTTAGGGGTGATACAGACCTAGAACAAAGGAAAAAACCAAATTAAGCATGAGAAATGGATACAAATGAGGCCAAGGTCACTGAGTAGACTTAGAGAAATCCACATTGCAGTACCATCTTATCCATTCCAGGGTACTCACCTGGACTTTTTTTTCCCCTGAAACTTGGAGGCTGTGGTCTTCAGTATATGAAACCTGACCCCTCTTCAGCTTTCTCAAAGTGGGACATGCAGGTGTTTGTTAGTTTTCCACCCTAGCAAAATCATTTCTAGACAACGGTGTCTGTAGTATTGTCATTTATTTACTTGTATTATTTTGCGGCAAGCACTTTTGACCTGTCAGGATATGGGAATGTGTTTATATCTGTAAAAGAGCATGACTGAACATACCTGTGGCTACTTTACACACTCATCTTTCCAGACATTGTGGCGGGGGGGGGGGGGGACACGACGACACCAAATTTTTTTGACAGCAAGATGGATTGCTGAAAATGGAAAACTGAATCCACTGCAGTTTAAAAAAAAAAAAAGTCAATCCCAGGACCTGAACACATGTCCAAGGAGCAGGATGCAAAAATATTTTCTGTGTGTTTGTCAAGTTGAAAGAAATTTGGTGCAAGGGACCTTGTTGCAGTTTCCTTCCCTACAAAATGAGAGATTTGAACCAATCAGTAAGGGTTCTTTTCCACTCAAAATCTGAGACCTATTTGGAATAGGAACAAAGTAGCTTAAAGGTGAACCATCAAGAGCAATTTTAGAAGATAAACATTTCACAGGGCAAATAAATTTCTATTTGCATAGAACCTCTTAACATTGTAGCTGTGCTTACCTGGATTGGCAGATTCATACAAGTCTTAACCATTCTGCTTTCTAAATGTTTTTAAATTAGTGGAACCATAATACTCTCATATAAGAAATGTCTTGTAAAACTTTTTGGAAGTAATTCCTTAGGTTTAAAGCTGTGATAACACTGTTAATAAACACCTTATAAAGAAATAATTTCCTTCAAGGTGTCCCTTCTCCCCCTGCCTCCCTTTCAGTCTGTTCTCTCATCCATGCCCCCCAACAGGTAAAGATAGCCACACCTTCGGTTGCATATAAGGATGGCCCCTAAGATTTCTCATCTATCCCTTTTGTTCTTTTATGTATGGTATGATACCCATGACCTTAATCAGAAAGGGTGGTCCAAATCACAAATTGTGGCAGAAAACAGCCTTGACATGGTGACAGCTACAGTTACGTTTTTGAGAAACCACTTAGGAACTATTACAGGAGGCCAAGGGAGAGGTGGCCACTGCATATGAGAACAGAATAATACATCTAGGATGTGGTAACACAATTGACAACTTATCAACCCATGGTAAGTGACAGTGAAAAGTCAAAGATGACTTCAAGATTATGAACCTGGAATGAAGCATAGTGGTATTGTCCTTAACAAAAACTGTTACGTTTGGAAGAAGGGGAAAGTCAGCCAGCAAGCAGCTGATGTGTGAGGTTACACATTAGTGTTGAAATGATCCTCAAACCTTAGGAAACACCCAAATGAAGCAGAAAATGGATAAGGATCTTGCAACCAAGGCATACAGAAGAGAGTGAAAATGAGATGGGAAATAAATGAATCCCTAAGGAAAAAACAAATAAACCAGGGGCCAGATGGATTAACAAGAAAATTTTATCAGTTTTCAAAAGATGACCAGGTAGAAAAGAATGTTATTGAAAATCAAACTGCTAATATCACCATCTCAAATCAACAATAAACATGAGAAATATAGTAACGAAAATTTCATTGAGAAGATGAAAGATATGGGAGAAGCCCTACAGGTTTCCATCTTGAACTTTGGGTAGACTCGGTCCTCTTGTAGCGCAACGATGGAAAGGGTGAAAACCTATGTGTATGGAGATTCAGCAGTACAAATTGATCCATCTGCTGCAATAGCAGTTGCAAACAAGAAAGCAAGAAAACAAATTCTCCAAAGTAAGTATGGTTTGAAAAAATGAGTGAGAGGGAGTAGAAAATTTAGAATACATAGGGAGAAAGTATCTCCATGACAGTAGAGACGCTGAAAAAGAAAAGCAGATTTAAAAACTAAACAAGGAAATGTAAAACAATGCTGTGGAAGGAAATGGGCCAGCAGAGTTAGAAGAACACAAATTCATGTCAAAGGAGCTAAGCTAGAGGCAGAATGGGGAGAAATAATCTGTTTTCCAGAAAAGTACTGAACGTGGAGTCACAGGAACTGGATTCAAATCTCACCCTGCCACATTACTATTTGTGTATGATTTGGGACAAGTCCCCTAACTTCTCTGGTGTGCACATTTCCTGTCTCTTTGAGGATCCAATGAACAGCTACAATATCATCTGCCAGAAATAGCAATAGAACATTATCCTGAAGTATTGGGGGAGAGAAGAGGCAACTGCTATCTTTAACTCTTAAAATCCCAATTTAAAATTCAGAATTTCAGTTACAATTTCAAGATAACCAAGACAAAAGTCTTTAGCCAAGAAGTGAAGTCAATTCAGATAGCCCTCTACTCTCATCTTTTAAAGTCAAAGACTAGAATGTTTTTTTTTAGAATGATATTCTGAAGAGCAAGATTATACCCCCAAAAAAATTTTCTAAAAAGCTTTGAGTTTGAGTCAAATCATCAGTTTAAGAAGATGTCAAAAAGGCATTTGAAGCATTCCTCAAAAACAAACAAAAACCCAAATCCTAACCACACACATAAAAGCAGGTGAGTGTTTTCTTAACAATGAAATCAAGATTTCATAGGGCAGGGAAAAAACAAAACAACAAATCTAGACTAAAAGATCCTGGAAAAGTGAAGAAAGAATCTAATGTTACATAGTCTCAAAACTTATTCCCTAATTGAATCACGGGGGGCAGGGAGGGAGGAGTAAGAGGGTCAACTTATAGGGGGAAAGTAGTTAAGTGAAGGGGAAAGGTGGAGACAGGTTTTAAGAGAAATGTAAGGGGCTAAAATTCTAGCTGTGATGTCTAAAATCTAATGAGTGGTCACCTTAAAGTAGAAGCTTTAGCAAGAATTTAGACTTTTAAGTGTTTAAGTGCATTAGAAGTTAGTGAATAGAGAGAGAGGTCAAAGGCAAACTTCATCTAACTATCTCTCAGAGAGCCCAAGTCAGGAACTGAAAAAGGCCTCACTCCCACCTCCTCCCAAAAGCCTCCTGTGAAACAGGAAAGGGGGGGGGGGAGAGGGGGGGGGAGAGAGAGAGAGAGAGAGAGAGAGAGAGAGAGAGAGAGAGAGACACACACACACACACACACACACACACACACACACACACACACCTCCAAGCTAATTGGTTGTTAGCTCTGATTGACAGGACTCATGGGGCAGCAAACATCACTTCCTGATGCTGAGAAACCCCAGAAAAGGTCACTTCTGGACACTAAAGTCACATGCTTTCTTTTCAGGCCACAGCTCACAATGCCCCTCCCAGCAGGGGGTGTCATTCCAATTCTCAAGAAAGCTAAACTTTCATTGTGATTTCTTGAGGGTAATTAGAAGAGAACAATAAAAAGAAACTCCCAGATGCTGAGAGGAGGAGTGGGGGTGGCATATGCTGGGTTTTATAAGATATGGAACAACCTTTCTTCTACCTGACTTGACACATCATAGTAGAAATTAAGAGACTTTGCAACCATGTCAAGGGTGAGAATTCTAACTCAAAACAAGGGGTACAGGCAACCATACAGGAGAAACTGGCACATGAAACTGAGAAGCTTTTACATGAGCCAAAGAGACTAGTAATAACAAAATATATGATTGGGGGAAAATCTTTATATCAAATATTGCCAATACTCAAGATACATATGGAATTGATAGGCATGTAAGATTAAGAACTATTGCTCTGGCAGCTAGGTGGCACAGTAGATAAGGCACCGGCCCTGGATTCAGGAGGACCTGAATTCAAATCTGGTCTCAGACACTTGACACTTGACACTTACTAGCTGTGTGACCCTGGGCAAGTCACTTAACCCTCATTGCCCCGCCCTCCTTCCCTCCCAAAAAAAAGAATCATTGCTCAATAAGTTAAAGGCCAAAGGATAGGAAGAAAGCATTTTCAAAGGCAGATAATATGGTTTACTGAGTGTGAGTATACACCCATTGTGAGAACTCACATGCAGAAGTCACTGTGATTCTGGAGCTAAGTCTTAAGAAGTTGCTTGAGGTCATGGAGATTAAATGGCTTGCTAAAGTCACATGGACTTTAAATGTCAGAAGCTGAACTTGAACCCACATCTTCTCGACTCCACCGCCAACATAGCATCTTATCAGACTGTCTCTATAAATGGACATGTGAACAAACGGTTCCGGTCAGTAAATGAATAAAAGAGATACAGATTAACAGAACTCTAGGATTTTACTTCACAACCATTAATTAATGTGGAACAGCAAAATATGAAATAGGGAGAGACTGAGGATTAGAGAAATCTGCTAGAGAAGAAAGAATAGATATAGAATGGTTATGAGAAGACAAGAACCCTAATGCACTTGTAATCAAACTTTTCAACTGGTCCAACCATTCCAGAAAGTATGAGATGAAGTTCAATGTAGTAGATCGAGATCTAAGCAGCCAGGGGGCCCTTGTTTCTAATCCTGTCTTTGACCCATCCTGGACAGGAGAACTCTCCATGCTCTAAGCAGTGTGTGTAACAATGTGCAGAGAAAGGGGCCAATCGTGTAAGAAACTGATACAAAGTGAAATAAGCACACATCCAGGAAAACAGTATACATACAATGATCCCAATTGTGTAAATGAAAAGAACACTAAGGTGTTCTTGCTAAATGTGACAGCCACTGAACATAGAGAATGAGCAGTCTGCCCTTTGGGAGGAAGGTGGAAGACAGGAAGTATACACAGCCAGTCAGGCACCTGGCTTTGTTTAGCTTCATTTTCTTTGTTATGGGAGAGGGTTCAGTGGGGATTAGGGATAGATCTAAAAGTGAATGATCTAAGAGACAGTGAAACTTAATTTATGCTAGCACGCAATGTGTGTGTATAATATATATACACATAAACACACATATGTATGTATGTATATAATAGCATGCCAGAGTTGTTGGGAAGATAAAATGAGATACTGTACAAGCACTTTCCAAACCTTAAGGTCCTGCATAAATGCTTTCGTTAATATCATGAGGGGCCTTCCCAAGTATGTCAGTTCCCCAGAGTCCCAGAGCTTTTCTGATTCCTTCCTATACGTCCTTGCAAGAGACCCTATTTAAAGAGCAACCCCCCCCCCCAAAGTATGTACATACAAAGTTTGGGGGGAACTGATTGCATGAACTCTTTCCTCTGATCCTGGTTTTGTTTTTAGCAAATAGGGAAATGGATAAGGACCAGGAATTGAAGATAAGCCAAGCAAATATAAAATACATGTGAAAGCCAAGGTACTTACAATTGTAGTTAAAACACACATGCCCTGTGATAAACACAGTTCAAGTACTTACTTATTTTCCCCTTAAAGGAATACAAACCCTTAAATACAGTTAAAAAAAGAAAACTGCCAAAGTAAACATGTATCAATTTTAATACTAGAATGAAACTTTCAGATGAGGCAAATACAATATGGTAGCAATTTTAAAACTTGAAGTTTACAAATTTTTTTTTTTACTATCATACCCCTAAAAATAAAATGGAAAGGTAATCCCTTGTATAACAAAATGAAAATTCAAGTGCTTTTAGATACAGAGGGAATGCCCCGCCCCCCCCCCCCCCCCCAAAAAGCTATGTTGTGCTTGTTTCAGATCACTAGAAGAGATTTCCTTAAGACTAGAGGTAATCTTACCTAGACTATGACCTTGGACCTTGGATGTTCTGAGAATTCATGCCCTGGCCTCAAAGTGTGGTCCACTAGGGTGAAGTGGCTAGGAAGGCACCAATGCCCTAGTCAGGCCATTCTCCCCAAGAAAAGGCCAGCATATCTAGTCAAGAATAACTAACGTACCTGATTAAATGATCTGGTTTTATCCAAATGGCCATTTAACCCACTCTATGTTAACAGGATTGCTGTAGCTGTATGATTGCATCAAATAATAGGAAGCAAAAAAAGGGAAATGGATTTTTAAAAAGCAATTTCCACTCATCATCATCTGCAGTCTAGAATGACAACCCATTAAATGAGGGAAATACATCACAGTACTCATTTTAAAACTTGATTTGAACAATTTTGAACAATTTTGCTTACTATCATCTACCCCCAAATGAAATGGAATAAATAATCCCTTAGCCATTCATCCACTACTCCGGTAATCCCTTATATTTGGGGAGGACACTTACGTTTGCTGGCTGAAATCAAGCACTAATTTCCCTTAAACAATTATTATTAAACATACTATTCAGGCACCTACCATAGACAGTAAGAATCAACTGAAACTATCAAACAATTACCTTGAATACTTTTTTCTTTAGATATTAATATAAATGTTTCTGGCACCATACAAGAAAATAACTTCTTGTAACAGAAAATCTAAGACACACACAGTAAGACTTTTGGGACACCCTGTATTTAAAAGCTAGGCTCGAAACTTATTGAAACATGTCTGTTTTTCAATTATTTGACTGTAATTCTCCAAAATGAGGTCACCATTAATGTCATTGTTAATGTACAGTAATTTTAGGCCAACTAAAGTCTCCTGAGGACAGTTGATGTTCTTCTCTTGATAAAGGATGGCTTATCTCTTTGTTCTAAATTGGTGACATTGGTTGGTGTTCTGAGTACTGTACATTAATGTACATTTCACTTGGGATAATGAACAAGTGTTAATATGTTGGCACATGGTAGAAACCTACAATATCAATGCTATAAAATATATACCATATAATGCGATTAAGAGCTATACTCCTAGCACATACAATCAACTGATTAGTACTACATTCATGGAAACCCTGATTGAGTCATGGAGCTCAAGGCTGGGAAGTAGAGCTGTGTGAGGTAACTGCACAGAAAATTCCCCATAAAAGAAATGACTAGCTTTAAAACAACTTGGCTTTAGTGGCTGAAAAGGAAAACTAAACAAAAATTTTTACACCCAGAGTCTATAACTGATGACTTTGTTTTTTAAAAAAGGATAACATGTAGTAGATAAGAAATAAACTTGAGAAAAGGTATTCCAATAAAATTAGAAATATTTGATATAAAATATATACTGAGAAAGTAATAATTCGAACTTAAAGGAATCCAATTAAACAGATAATATTAAAAACAAAATTAAAGAAGTCCTTTATGTTCAGCAGTTTGGAAATGCAGGAAACAATGTGCAACCATTGATATTCATGCAAATAAATAATACTAGACTGGTGTGCATGTTTCAAGACTTAAAGTGCTTCTATGCTATTGATATATAAATTTTTGAGAACCTGATCCCAATGTACCGTACTCTAAAGATTGCCATGAGATTTAGCTAAAATAATTTCATATACAGCACAACTCATCTGACACCTTCACAAGGAATGTGAACACGTCCATTTTAAGTGTGAAAAAGCATGGAGAAGAATTGGCTCTTTAAAAGAACAATTTTGTACATGTACGTCATCACTTGTCAAGGGTTATTCCTTTTGTCAAGGAAACATCTCACCACAAATATAACAATGCTTTTTCTTTCCCCATAAAATACTTAAAAGTTGGTTTAAGTTTTATCAAATAACCTAGAGAAATCACTTTGCTGGCTGACACATAATCTTTAGGTACAAAATGTCTTGTTTTGTAATGCATTTGCTTTTGAAAAACACCTTGAAGCTGCCTTCAAGGTAAGCATGACAGTCCATTCGCACTGGATTCTCAAAAGCTGCCTAAGGCATAAGTGCTTTCTCATAGAATAATTTGGATAGAATACTTTTAAAGATGGAGAAATTGTTGGCAATTCCAAATTAAGTCACGGTTGCTCACAAAACAGAGTTCTGCAAAGATGTCAAAGTAGCCACACAAAAGATCAATTATTGCAAACACCACGATAGAGATTAAAGAAACTCTTGGCCTAAGTCTAAAATGACAAAATCCTGTCCTAACAAGTCCAACCGCGCCCCACTTCACAACTGTGTGGATTTTGCAGGGAGTGGGACGTGGATATTTAGGGGATACGAAGGTCTCACAAGTACACTCTAGGTATGGAGAATCCTATTTTCAGAAGCATTCCTGGCTTCCATGCCACATCACACAGACGTATGTACTGGAGTGACTGAGTGGGAAGGAGAGGACCCTCGATCCGAAGAGGATGAAATAGATCTTGTAGCAGCTTCTCGCTGTAAATCTTCCACCCTCTTCTGGAGTTCTGATCTGATGGCAAGCAGCTCCTTCAGATTCTGGTGAATTGGCATCTGGTAAGTCGACAGAAACACAGTGATATTTATTAGACATAAGAACATTATTTACCATCACCTAGATCCTGGCAAAACTACAGTTTGTTTTTAACCCAACATCATGACTATCTGTGAGGCCAAACTCTCAATCAGAGAATGGCTTCTTCTTTGGATACTTTAAAACATGCACAGTGAATTCTCTGTCTTCCAAAATCAGAAATCTGAGCTGTAGGAAAGTTTAGAATGCTTGTCCATAGGAATAATAGAAAAGGGTGAGAAAACATAAAAGCAGAGAAGAAGAAAAAATTATCTTTTTAAACAATAGGCTATCAAAACTTAGTCACCCTAAATAGCTATAGTAATGGAAAGAGTAACAGCACATTCAAAGCACATTTGGTGAGTAACTGCTCAGACTTCCTGACACAATTACCCCTCTCCCCCCCCAAAAACCCTCCAAACAAAGCACATTTCGTGATAACTTTGCTTTCCACCTCAGTTCTAGCTCTCTTGGTAGCATGTGCATGACAGCCTAATTTGTAGAGTTTTATAGGAAACAAGGAGAACAGGGTGTGAAAAAATCAAGGTGAAGAATAAAAAAGAAAATCTATCTTGCTGTATGTAAGCATGATAAATTCAACAACATAAGTGATGACTCAATAATACACAATTACATATGGATATATCTTACATATTGTAGAATTTGTATGTAGATTTACTGACAAAATGTGCTACTTTCATTTTATACAATTAAATAGTTGTGTGGTGGTTTCTTAGCAGGCATGGAATGGGAACTAAGCAAAAAACCAAAAACAAACAAACAAAACTTCAATAGCTCAACATTAAATGAGATTAAGTTTGAACATTTCCTTCAAAAGCTGAAGGAACCAGTAAGAAGACCATGTAATCTGGATCAGATTCTCACCAACTGGTTACTGGTATGGAAAGAATGGGAACTGCGTGGGAGTAAACACTCCCTGGTCAAATATGTGATAGAGAAAAAGAAAGGAAAGGAAAACCAGGCCTAGCTGGCCATGAACTCGGTCTTTGGGAGAACACATTTCTAGATCTTTGGAGAAAAACTAGATAGGTCCTTTCACCTTCAATTTTGCAAGGGAAGTCAGGATAGGAAGCCCTGAAGATAAATGATATTCTTCAGAACAATTCTGATGACGAAGACAAGGAGTCAGCTAAAGAGACCTATACAGATACACAAGGAGCTTGTGGACAGATAGGAAATTTTATAAGATACATAAAGTCGACAACAGAAGGAAGAACAGGCAACGGATGGTAAACATGAAAGTCCCATCCTAAGGTGCACCCTGTTCAGGGCAATTCAGGCCATGATTTTGTCTCAAGAGGAGGCAGAGTTGCCCGACCCTCAGTTTCTCTTTTTTTGTTCCAAGCAGTTATCGCTGGATGGGCAAAGACAGAAAAAATGGGGCAAGAGAGACACCCCCTAGATCAAAGCTTCTTAAACTGTGCGTCATGAGCCCATATCGGGTCACATAACTGAATGTGGGGGTGGTAAAAAATCTGGCAACAGTAAAAGGTTTCTAAATGCTCGATGACCAAAATACATGTGCCTATATACTCAGGGCTGTGTAAAAATTTCTTGGGCCAAAAGAGATCATGAGTGGAAAAAGTTTAAGAAGCCCTGATCTAGATGAGCAGAAGGGGAAAGAGAAAGGGAAGATAGAGAAAGGAAAGAGAATGAACACATGCCCAGAGAATTTCTGGCAAATATTCTAGAACTTATTAAAGAGATGGTTCGTGAATATCTAGAACAGGAAAGAGAACCTTAGAAGTGGAAGAGACCTCACACACATGGACCAGCATCCTTTACGGGAGATTTCTAGGCTTCACAAGCCATCCCTCTGTCTATCCAGACTGCCTTGTTATCTCCTGTACTGCCATGTCTGTTTGCCCTAGTCTCTGCCCCATCTTTTTCCACCTCTGCCTTTGGGTACAGTAATCAAATCAACACGACCACTGTACTGGGAAGGGTGTCTCAAATGAGAGCCTCATGGATTACCTCAGCATCCCATGTCTCCTGACCATTCCCTGCCTGTCTAGCACTCCCTTATGTGCTCGCTCCCCTTATTATCATGTGAGCTCTTGGAGTCTTTCCCTTTCTGTACCCGTATCCTCAGGGTTTAGGAGAATTCCTAGCACAGAGGACGTACTCAGAAATACTTCTTTGTTCTCAACCTGCCTCTTGGCAGCTTTTTCAGATTGTTCTCTGTTCTGCTTTCTGGGGCCAAGCAGAACAAATGTAATTCCCTCTTCCACATGACAGGCTTTCCAATCCTCAAAGAGTGCAGTATCACTCTGAGTCCTTTCTCCTCCAGACAAAATATCTCTTGTTGTTGTTGTTGTTATTGCAGGGCAATGAGGGTTAAATGACTTGCCCAGGGTCACACAGATAGTAACTGTCAAGTGTCTGAGGCCGGATTTGAACTCAGGTCCTCCTGAATCCAGGGCCTGAATCTGCTACCCCTCTAGTTATTATTTAAATTGATCCTCTTACGACCGGATCTTGTGGCCCTTCACCATTCTGACTCTCCTCCTCTGGATGTTCACCACTTTCTCAATGTTTTTGCTAAAATGTGGTGCCCATAGCTGAACACAATGCTCCAGCTATGGGCTGCCCAGGACAGAGGACACTAAGACTGCCACTTCCTAGTCTTGGACACTCTGCCTCTCTTAATGCATCCTAAGATCACATTAGCTTTCCTGGTAGCCATATTACAATATTCACTCACACTGTGCAGCCCACTAACACCTCCCAGAGCTGCAGGTATTTAGCCAAACACTCTGCGTCTTCCAGTTGCAAATTTGATTTTTTTTAAACACAAGCTTAAGACTCCTTTTTTACCAAATAAAATTCATCTTATTAGAGTTTGGCACAACGTTTTAACCTGTCAAGATCTTTTTGAATCCTGACATTTTGTTATCCAGTGTTAGCTATCTTTCCCAGCCTTGTCATCTGTATCTTTCATAGCTATTCCATCTATATTTTTATCCAAGTCAATAATAATATTAAACAGCACAGGACCAAGCAAAGATGCCCTGAGGCATTGTACTGGAGACTGATGTTCAAGCTGACATCAAATAATTAATGATTATTTCTTGGGTCTGGTCATTCAACCAGTCTCAAATACACATCAATCCCACACCTCCATGTTTTCTAGGAAAAATAGCATGAAAAGAAAAAAGAAAAAGAGTATGAGACAGCATTTGAAGAAATACTTTGCTTCAATCTAGGTAAACTAGATCTACAGCACTGCTCTGCTTTGCCGGTCTAATGACCCTGCCAAAAAAGAAAAGGAGGCCAGGAACACTTCTCACTAAAGGTCTTCAAGCAAAGACTGGACGACCATTTGTCACGTATGTTTATATTATTGATTCATATCTACATTACTATGTGTGAACATGGAGTTTCCCATTGTTTCGATATAAAGTTGACCACAGTTTTTTCATGTTTCTAAAATAAACTCTTTTGATGATGCATGTACACTTATCTCAATGACTTAACTTTGCATATATGTAAATATATAAAAAGGAAAAAGAAAACTTTAAAAAATTAATGTAGAATCTACTAATATACTTCCTGGCCATTCTAATAGCTATTATTATAGAATACTTCCTGCTTCTGTCAACAGATGACCTACCTTCAATGACCTAAAATCCCTAAACGGAATGCAACCGTGTCTACAAAGCCAGTCAAATGTACTAAGGGACAAATATATGAAAGGACCTGTGATTTCACTGCAAGAGCAGACAGGTTAAGTGACTTGTTCTGGGTCCCATAATCACTCTGCCAGGGATGGGATTTGAATTCAGGCTTTCCTGGCTTTGAGGCTGGTACTATGCCATGCTTTCATGATTTAAAAAAAGTGTGTGTGTGTGTGTGTGTGTGTGTGTGTGTGTGTGTGAACGCATGTACACATAGTTATATAAACACACACATATGCTTAGTACTGGTGACATTCATGACACAGAGAATGATATAGATGAAATTCTTCATCTGTACAGCTATCAAAAATTTTCCCAAAGAAAACACTTCTAAAACTAAAAAAAAACTGTGCAAAAGACAATTCATTTTTCTAAATCATAGACTTTCACAACCTCATACCTGATGGAGAGAATCCTCAGTTACCAACATCTGCTGAAAGACTTCCTCCCTCTCTGCCTCCAAAAGCTCCCCCAACTCTACTCCTGGACAGCTGCAATTGTCAGGAAGCCAACATTTACCTCTTTGCCACTTCTGTTCTCTGGGGGCCAAAAAGAACAAGTCTAATCCCTTTCACACGGAGACTCTTCAAGTCCTTGCAAAAAGCTATCACTGTCCTTTGGAATCTTCTCTTTCTCTAGGCTAGCTTCAGTTTCTTCACCTGATCTGATCCTTCTATGACATGATCTCAAGGCTTTTCACCACCCTGCTGCCCTCTGGATATTGGAAGAGTTCTGTGTACTTCTCACACTTTCTGCGCACTCCAAACATAACTGTCAGTTTGAGGAGTCGCCAAAAAAGTCCTTTTAAGGGAAGGCACGAAAGCACTGCCTTTCATTTGAATCTACTCAAAGGACAATTCCTCTCATAAAACACTTAGGCTCACTTCAAGTTTTTCTTTAAATTTATCATATCTGTTTTTCCAAAAGAGACCAGAGCCCACAAAGGAGAAACTATTTTGAATTCACTGCTTGATTTGGATTACATAGACAGTTCAATAAAGTTTCTATTGTGATTTAAAAAAACAATGGTTTTTTTAAAACCATAGCTCCTTTAATAGGGAACCCAACAGAATCTATTCTAATTAAAATACATTTTGTTAAATTAAGTTTCAAATTAGATCCTCAATCATTGAAAGAGATACGGTTTAAATGACCATTATTGAGAAAGTCAAGGAATTTGTGAAAAACTTAAAAACAATGACTTAAAAGCTATGACAAGGAAAGGAGAACTAAAGCCAACTTACCTTTTCACCCTGTGATCTTTTTATCCGATGAATGTTGAAGTTCAGTGGTTTCAGTCATGTTTGACTCTCTGTGACCGATTTGGGGTTTTCTTGGCAGAGATACTGGAGTGGTTTGCCATTTCCTTCTCTAGTTCATTTTACATATGAGGAAACTGAGGCAAACAGGGTCAAGTGACTTGTCCTGGGTCACACAGCTAGAAAGTATCTGAGGCTGGATTTGAACTCGGGTCTTCCTGACTCCAGGTTCAACAGTCTATCCACTCTGCCACCTAGCTGTCTCCTTTGAATGCACAGAGCACTTTACTGGTAGCTCTACTATGGTACTTATCACATAGTATCTTATCGTTATTTGTATACACATCTTTGTCTTTCTTTTTTGGCTTGTATTTACATTCCCAATACTTAGTACAATGTCCAGTAGACAACAGGTGTTTAATGAATGCTGAATACCTGCCCTGGTAGACTTGTAAGCTCCTGGAATGCAGAAAAAAATGTACCTTTTGTCCTCTAAAGGGTCTAGCAAAGTGCTTTGCACATACTATAGGCATTCAGCAATTAAATATTTGTTGCACAAATGAATGAATGTAACCTTTGGCAAGTTAGTCATATGAGCTCAAGGGACTTTCCCACCTCTTTGATTCCATTAACTGCCTCAGTACAGTTTTATGCTATTAAAAATGCTCAGACTTCTGGGACACCTCATATTTTCATCTCCACACCCTCCCTTTTAGGCAGTACCTTTCTTCTAAAGAACTAAAAGATACATAACCTTGAAGCATGTAACCATTTTCATCACTAAAATGAAAAAGGAAGGAAATGAAGTTCTTATATACATACAAGTATGGAATTAGTTAATGGTAATATCAACTGACATCTCTAAAAACCTGCCTAGCGTGACTAAGAAGTACACCATTCTTAAACATAGAGTACAGGGCTAGTTAAAGTCAATTTCCACTACTATTGGCCTAGAACCAAAACATAATACACATAATAGAAAATAAAACGGGTACAAATAAAGACATAAGCAAAAAAGTAGGAGTGGCTATGGTACAGTGTGCTTTCAACTCCTCTCAGATTAAGCTGATGCCCCCCCCCCAAAACCACCCAAAAACCAACCAGTGCAACACAGTCTGTTAAGTGTCTAGGTACAAGATACTGTGTTAGGCACTAGGGATATAAAAGATAATTTAATTTCATAGAATTTTAGTTATAAAGGACCTCCACGATCAACTACTCTAATCTACACCCTGAAATTAACACCTACTATAACATGTCCAAGTGACAAAATTAGCAGGAGGCTGGCAAGTTAGGGACGAAATAAAGAAAAATATCAAATGGCTCTTAGTCCTGTGAGGCTTCCTCCTTCTACAGTAACATTTAGCAAAAAGGTGCTAAAAAATCATACAGCTTTCAGACCATTTAGAGACATTAACTTGGCTACTGGAACTCAATGTGAAATCCTTGTTCAATGCCCATGGAATTAGCATACTACTATAGGAATTGAAATATATCAAAAGGGACAACTTAAATGAAACCATTAGTAGGTTGCACCTAAATGGAAGAAAGGGTCATAGGTTCTCAGAAATACAAATAAAAATTGATAAGAGTTCATTTGATCAAATACACAAAAGCAACAACAAGCATTTCTTAGGACTCTTGGTCATCTTATCTTACAGTGCTCATAAGTACAAGCAAAAAGATCACCATAAAGATAGACACAGTTTTTATACTAATCTGTTACAGAAGATGAAGTGGAGAAATTATCTGAAGAACGCAATAAGAACTCCAAATTATTATCTAACATGTACTTAACACTCAGTGATTTCAGTGCAAAGGAGGGCATAGGAGACTACCATGAAAAATATGGGTCAGGTTTAAGCAATGAAAGAAATAAAAGGCTGGCAGACAACATAAGAAACTCAAATCTACATCTCACACATGCTTTTTGAAGAAAGTCAGGAGACACTGACCATTTTGAACAATGAACGAAATCCCTCCAAAACCAAATTGATAATATCTTAATAGTAAACTGCCTGGTTCCCAACATGAGTTCTTTCAAAATCAGCTATATTAGTCAAGACCACTGATTTCTGAGAGCACAGAAATAAAAATCAAGATCAAAGTAGAAGAAACAAATACTGTTCAATTAAAATAGTGACAATTTTGACTAAAGGTAACAAAATGAGAAATGGATAAAGGAGCTGATTGGACCATAATCATTTTTAAACAAAGCTTAACCAATGTACAGAAACTGCCACAGTGAGAACAACAAAAACCGAGAAACTGCCTCAGAGCCAGCGAACGCTTGATTTTTGCCACATATCCCAATATGACAGGTAGGTGGCACAGTGGCTAGAGTGCTGGGCCTGGAGTCAGGAAGACCCAAGTTCAAATCTGGCCTCAGACACTTCCTAGCTGTGTGACCCTGGACAAGTCACTTCACTCTGTTTGCCTCAGTTTCCTCAACTATAAAATGAGTTGGAGAGGGAAATGGCAAACCACTCCAGTATCTTTGCTAAGAAAACCTCAAACAAGGTCACAAAAGAGTCGAACACAACTTAAATGACAGAAAAACAACTGATATAGAAGCCCCAGCTTAGAATATAAACTTATTTTCAAACTCCTGTAGTGATTGGAATGACACCATCTGCTGGAGAGCTACTGTAGGAAAACTCCGCCATGAGGAGAAGGCGTCTGAGGGCAAGCCATGTAGCTTTTCCTTGGCATCAGGAAGTGATGTTTGCTCATGGGTACTGTCTATCAAAGCTACCAGCCAATTAGCTTGGAGCTGTGTGTGTGCGAGTGGATGGGATGTTCCCAGTTTCACAGGAGGCTTGTGGGATGAAGGAGGGGTGGTTTTCTCTCTTTTGTCAGGACTCTCGTGGAGAGCGGAGCAGGAGACACTGGCTCCCCGAGATAGACAACTGAATCTAGGCCTCTCTCTCTCTTCACCAAATTCTTATTCTCCTTAATAAATGTTTAAAAGTCTAAACTCTTGCTAAAGCTTCTAATTTAATAGTGACCACTCATTAGATATTTAATTTTTTTTTTTGTGGGACAATTGGGGTTAAGTGACTTGCCCAGGGTCACACAGCTAGTAAGTGTTAAGTGTCTGAAGTCAAATTTGAACTCAGGTCCTCCTGAATCCAGGGCCAGTGCTCTATCTACTGCGCTACCTAGCTGCCCCCTCATTAGATATTTTAGACAGACTAGCTGGAATTTTAGACCCTTACAATTCTATGTAGGAGGTTAGGAGAAGATTTTCAATAGTACTGACTTATAAAACAAGTGTAAGACAGAAATACTGGCCTAAGACCTAATGAATCCAGATCGTCCCAAGAGCCTTCAAAGATCAAATGTGGAGGACAACAGATGAAAACAGGAAAAGATCTGTCCATCTATTTATAGCTAACTAATTTCTCCATCAATGACACTGGCATCATCCCAATTGGATACTAAAATCATGGACTACAACATGCTACAGTGTTTGACTGGATCTTTGACTTTGATGCTATAGCAAACTTCTGTACTAATGCAGACCTGCATTGAGGTTTGCCAGGGCCTCCCAGACATTATGGATCAAGAGGCAGGACTTGAACCCAGTTCTTAATTTTGAGCACAACACTTTATCCACTATGCCATGAGCTTCTCAAGGTACTACACAAGAAGTGTAAGTGGTACTAAAGAAAAGAGAGAGTAACAGTATCTGAACTGTATGCAATATACATAGAGGAAGTCTGTGCTAGAAGCAGCAGTTTGGAGGGTGTTGAAAAATTGACTCTCAAGTTATCTGAAAGAGGGGAAGAGACTGAGTGATCTCAAAATATCACAGATGTTATTACTACCATCAAAGGCAATCAATCAATGGGGTATCAGTAGCTACCAACTCATATGTCTACTGAGCTATGAGAGCTCAGAATAACCTACCCGAGTATAGAGGACATTATTAAAGAAAATATGAGAAGAGAACAGGAAGAATTTCACGTGCAATACTCTACCTACAATGAACCATAACTTTACATAAACACAAATGACTGAAAAATAGAGAGAATACAAGCTCTGTTCTAATTGTTTAAATTTTTTTTTAAGCATTTGATTGAGTAGATCGAAATGCAGTCTTAAACACTCCTCACTAACAAAGTGTTTCTCATGTATGTGGTAAGAGAAGTAAAGTTTCCTTGTTGGATCCCACAGAGATAGCTTTGATGATCCTCCGATTATTACTACAAAGTGAAGTATAAAACAATTAGAGATATGCTCAAAGGTATCTGCTGCTGTCAGGGAGGATGTCGAGCATAAAATCCAAATGGCAAAGGGGTTGACTGCCTACCTATAGTGAGGTAATCTGCTTGCCTGAGGTAATACTGTGCTGCTTCTAACAAGCCCCTGAATATTTCACAGCCTCCCAAATAAGATTTATAATCACTCAAAAGAATTTGACCTATCTGTAGAAGAAAAATCAAGAATTCCTGTTGTCCAAACTATGATATGCAGTTGGATAGGCAACCTTTGGCGCTGGTCTATCATTCATATATCTTGGACAAATACCACAGATGGACAATTAAGTGGGCCCAGACATGAAGAGGAATAAAGAGTGGGCTGGATTCCAATTGGGAAAATGAACAATAACCCCAAGATTCTCTCTCTCTCTTTTTTTTTGGTGAGGCAATTGGGGTTAAGTGACTTGCCTAGGGTCACACAGCTAGTAAGTATTAAGTGTCTAAGGCTGGATTTGAACTCAGGTTATCCTGACTCCAGGGCTGAGGTGGACTGCCTATATGTTCCATTGGTATCTAAATGATGTGAAAGAATTAATTAATCAATCAATCAATCAATTAATTAATTAATTAATTTGTTTATTTATTTATAGTGAGGCAAATGGGGTTAAGTGACTTGCCCAGGGTCACACAGCTAGTAAGTGTTAAGTGTCTGAGGTCGGATTTGAACCCAGGTCCTCCTGACTCCAGGGCCGGTGCTCTATCCACTGCGCCACCTAGCTGGCCCGATGTGAAAGAATTTCAAAGAGATGATCCCTAGCATGTTTCATGGATCCCTTGTAGAGGATTTAGAAGATCTGGGCAAGAGCTATACAAAATAAAAAGGCTTGGATAGCTTATGATCCATACCCACTTTGATGAAATCACATACTGGCTGTGTGACCCTGGGCAAGTCACTTCACCCTGTTTGCCTCAGTTCCTCATCTATCAAATGAGCTGGAGAAGGAAATGGCAAAACACTTCAGTATCTTTGCCAAGAAAACCCTAAATGGGGGTCACGGAGAGTTGGACATGACTGAAAACAACTCAACAACAACAATGACAATGATGACAGCAAAAAGATACTGACACATGTTCCATATCTTGTAAGCCCAAAGCCAAGTGAAGGAAAAGATGTATGTAAAGAAATTAGCTCGTTTTGAGAGGCAATGGTAATGGAAATTCAATTTGTGATCTTATTGTTCCCCCACACACATAAAAATGAAGGAAACAAGAAAAAACAGGACATATGTCTTAGCAGAGGAATGGATTGTAGCAAGGCATCAGGAACCTAGGGTGGCAGGAGACAAATAACCAGAAATGGGCATACTGGGCTGGCTGTACTTGCCAGGGTTGCTTATCCCTGCAATGACCATTATTTAATTTTTCTGTTACCCTGAGGGAAATTTTAAGTATCTAAGGGAAAAAAACATCTTTCAATATTTCTTAAAGGCAAGTACTTGTTTCATGAATCACAAATACACCACCAAATTTACAAACTATTTATACAAACCTGTCAGACCATTTCAAATATAGTTGTTTCATATTATACAAATCTAATATACAAATATTATACATATTTGAGGTACTCAAATACTTTCTGCATTACTCTCCTCCCACTCTTCACCTCCTCTAGTGGATAGCATTATATAAAGCAAGACAATCAAGGTTCAAACACAATACCTAGTAAGGGATGAATCATGTTATATAGCACTTATATAGGATAAGAAGGCTTGGATGAGATAACAGAGAAATCTAAATACCTAAGCACAGTCACTTAAAAAACATTCCTAACAGAATAGTATAGATCCCTGGTAAACTCCTAAACAATACACTCACAGCTACTGAAAATAACAACAATGTTGAGATTAGTACATAAAGTGTGAGTTAGTGTGTACTATCAGAAAATACCTTGTCAAGATCAGCAGAACAAATAAAAGATCCCTCAAAAATGAGAGAAGAGAAGCAAATTTTCACCATCATTATATGTCAATGTTTATCATATGTACTTTTTAAATACTATTTTTACTAGAAAGCAAGAGAAATGCTTTTAAAAAAAAATCAATGATACCCCCACAATACCTGAGGTCTCATTCGTGGATTCCATCGGACATAATAGTTTACCCATAATTCCAAATGATTCAGGCTGGCAACAGGATATAAAACATGGTTTTCATAATTCACATAGAAGGGATTGGAAAACTCATCCAGCTGGCTGTTGATATAAGACCATAAAGATATAGTTTTTGTATTCACACCCTGGAAGATAAATGGAAAAACAAATCAATTTCTCTTCCACATTTTCATGATATACACAAGAATTATCGAATAAGATTGGAACAAGGAAATAAATTGATACCTCTAATAACTATATAACAATTCCAGATCATGTTACATGGGCATACAAAGATGAAAAAAGTCCCAGCCTTTGAGGAACTTAGATTTTTTTTTTTTTTTTTTGCGGGGCAATGGGGGTTAAGTGACTTGCCCAGGGTCACACAGCTAGTAAGTGTCAAGTGTCTGAGGCCGGATTTGAACTCAGGTCCTCCTGAATCCAGGGCCAGTGCTTTATCCACTGCGCCACCTAGCCGCCCCAGGAACTTAGATTCTAATGGAGGGTGGGGAGAGAGGAGGAACACAAAATGTAAACAAAATATAAAAGTAATTTAAGAAGGGAAAGAGTGAAATAAGTCACATAGGAGATAGTACTAAGAGTTGAGTCTTAGAGCTAATGATTTTTTTTTTTTTAGTGAGGCAATTGGGGTTAAGTGACTTGCCCAGGGTCACACAGCTAGTAAGTGTTAAGTGTCTGAAACTGGATTTGAACCCAGGTACTCCTGACTCCAGGGCCGGTGCTCTATCCATTGCGCCATCTAGCTGCCCCAGAGCTAATGATTTTAAGAGGTGGAGGTGAGAAAAGAATGCATATTTAAGGCAAGGCCAGGTTGTGTAAGGGCACAGAGATGGACTATCAAATGGAAATGAGCCAGTAGGCCCATTTAGCTGGATGGAAGAGCATACACAGGGTAATTCCACCAAATAATATGTATCAAGCATATAAATGCTGGTGGAGCCAGGTTTTAGAGAGTTTTTAATGTGAAGCTGAAGAATTTGTATGTGATCTCAGCTGCAAAAGAGAGCCAATGACAATTTTTAAGCAGTGGAATGAGCAAGACTCCCAGAATCTTAGCCCTGGGAGGGACTTCAGTGGCCATGTAGCCCAAGCTACTCAAAGGAATTCCCATCATCACATATTTGAGGAGCGATCATTCAGATTCTGCTCAAAGACCTCCAATGTAACCCCTTCTAGTTTTGATGAAATCTCATTATTAGGAATTTTTCCCCTGATAGCAAGTCTCAATCTTCCTTTTGGCAACTTCCATGCATTGCTCTTGGTGCTGGTTCTCAGGAACCACATGGAACAACTCGAATACTTTCCCACATGACAGTCAGTCTTTCAGATACGTGAAGGTAACTAGCACATATTCCTTCTCAATTTTTTCTTCTCCAGGTTAAACATTCCCACATTTTTTTCCAACCAATTCTCATGTGTTTTAAGGCCAATTCCCCATCCTGAACGTTCCCTTCTGAACACTCTCTAGTTAGTCAACATGCTTCCTCAACTGTGGTGCTCAAAACCAAGTACAACACTCTGAGGCAAAGCAGAAAGACGGTCTATCACCCGCTTCTGCCCGCAAGTTATACTTCTTTTCCTGGAGCCCCAGATCACATTAACTTTTATGGTTACCACAACACACACTACTGACTCATATTGACCCTGGAGTCCGCTAAAAGCTCTCAGTACTTTTCATAGCTATTGCTAACCATGTCACTTCAATATCGTACTTATAAAGCTGATTTTTTCTGAACCTGTGACTGGCTATGGGGAGGAATAATGAGAATGACTGTGAAACTGTAAATGTGAGTGACTGAAAAGATAGCAGTGTCCTCAGCTGAAATAGGCAAGATAGGTTCGAGGGGTGGCTTTTTTAGGGGGAGAGGAGAAGATAAGTAATTCCATTTTATACATGTTGAATTTAAGAAACATCTGCAGACCTATGTCTTCGGAATATTAATTTGGTGGTTGTGTGGAAGATGGATTGGAAAAGAGATCTTTTAAGCAGGGAGAACAACAAGGAAGTGATTCTAATAGCCTCGGTGAGAGGTGATTCAGGGCTGTAATAGGGTCATGGTCAGCTGAAAGGAGAAAAGGGGACAAATGCAAGAGATGTTGCAGAGGTTGCACTGATCAGATTTGGCAAATGACTCGAAGTGGGATGGAGATGAAGGGAGAGGGAAGAGTGTTACTAAGCATTACTAAATGTTAAGGCATTTGCAAACTACGTGTGTACACATGGCTCAAATCTGGAGACAAAAGAAAAGCACAAGAGACCTTACCCACAGAAGCTTCAGGCCAGCAAGAATGTGTAATTTAGAGCTGGAAGGGATTCAGAGAACACTGGGAACTTGATTATCATCTTTGACTCTTCCCTTTGCCTCACCTACTACAGCCCAGCAGCTGCCATGTCCCACCTTTTCTACCTCCATAATGTGTCTGACATTCACTCTCTTCTCTCTACTCACAGGGCTACCATCCTAAATCAAGTCTTCATCACCACTTGACCAGCCTTTGTGATAGCAAGCTAGTCTTCGAATGAGGAAGATTAACCTTTCTGAGTTCAAATCTGGCCTCAGACACTTAGTAGCTATGTAACCCTGGGCAAGTCACTTCGCCCTGTTTGCCTCAGTTTCCTCATCTGTAAAATGAACAGGAGAAGGAAATGGCCAACCACTCCAGTATCTTTCTCAAGAAAATTCCAAATGGGATCACAAAGAGTTGGATATGACTGAAAAGATTAAACAATAACAACAACAGATGTCTTTGTTCCACTGTTGGTGGAGTTGTAAACTGATCCAACCACTCTGGAGAGCAATCTGGAGCTTTGCCCAAAAGGCATACCCTTTGATCCAGCAATACCACTGTTAGGTGTATATTTCAAACACATCCCTCAAAAAGGAATATCTATTTGTAAAAAAATATTTATAGCAGCTCCTTTCGTGGTGGCTAAGAATTAGAAATCAACTGGGGAATGGCTAAACAAGCTGTGGCATACGATTGTGACAGAATATTACTGTGCTATAAGAAATGACAAAAAGGAGGAGGGAAGGAGAAAAATTTGAAACTAGAAATCTTATAAAAACAAATGTTGAAAACTATCTCTACATGTAATTGAAAAATAATAAAATACTTTTATGAAAGAAAAAAAATATGACCAGCAGGGTGATTTCAGAAAGGCCTGGAAAGACTTGTGTGAATTGTTGTATAGTGAAGTGAGCAGAACCAGAATGCCATGCACAGTGACAGCAATACTGTTTGCTGAAGAACTGTGAATGACTTAACTATTCTCAGCAATACAGTGATCCAAGACAATTCCACAGGAGTAATGATAAAGCGTACTATCCACCTCTAGAGAAAGAACTGATATTGACTGAACACAGACTGAAACATGCGATTTTTCACTTTCTTTCATTTTCCCCCTTTTAATCGAGTCTTCTTATACAAAATGACTAATCTGGTGATGTCTTCAATAATAATCGCACATGTATAACCCATATCTGATTGCTCACTGCCTCAGGGAGGGGATAAGGGAGGAGGGATAAAATTTGGAACTCAAAACTTTAAATAAAAATGTTTATTAAAAAAAATAGATCTCTTTGTACCCAGTCTCCCTTCTATAATCCATCCTCCACATATTTGTCAAAATAATGTCCCTAAGGCACAGGTGCAGCCACATCAGTCTCCTGCTCACCAACTTTCAGGGATTCCCTATTGTTGTTAGTATAAAAGCCTTAGGATACTGTTTCCAACCTTCTCCAATCTGACTCTCATCTAACTTCCCAGCTGGATTTAACATCATGCTCCTTTACTTACTTCATCTTCCAGCCAAAGGCCCTTGGCCTTTAACACATGACCTCTTCACTTCTACCTTTCAGACTCCTTATCTTGTTTCAAGGCTTAAGTTGAGTCCAAACTCCTTCCTCAGTTCTTTTCTCTCTTTAGATACTCCTAGAATGGTTTGTCTGTTCTCTTTTGTCCCCATTACTCCTGCAATTGCCTTATCCTTGGGTACAGGAAAAGTAAGTAGCACAGTGGAGCTAACAAAACACAGTACTAGCTAGCAGGAAATGGGAAATTTTGGAAGCCTTCCTTTGATCCTCATTGAACTGTGTGACTCTACCCAGTTAGACAAATCATTAACCATTCTGGACCTCAGTTTCTATGTCTATAAAAATGAAAGTGCTGACCTCCATGACTTCTAAGGCCCCTTCCAGCTCCAAAGCCATGATGGGAAATCTCTGGCTTAGTACCCTGAGTGCCCAGCACACCATAAGCATTTAAATGTTTACTGAATTCACTCGAAGGGACATTACAGATCATTGGGTCCATTTTATAGAGGAGGAAATAAAGGCCAGAGAGGTTAAGTGACTTGTGCATGATCACACACATCTAAGGAGAAGAGCAGGGAGTCAGGTCCTTTGACTCTAGATATGCGAATTCGGTGGTCTAATCAATATTTTTACAGTTAAAAAATAATATAAGAATTACGACTGTGAATAAACACTTTATTTATTTATTTATTTTGGTGAGGCAATTGGGGTTAAGTGACTTGCCCAGGGTCACACAGCTAGTAAGTGTCAAGTGTCTGAGGCTGGATTTGAACTCAGGTCCTCCTGAATCCAAGGCCAGTGCTCTGTCCACTGAGCCACCTAGCTGCCCGAATAAACACATTATTTACCATGGTTTAAAGGCTTTAGCATCTTAGCTCTTATGTTAAAGCTAAATGGCAGAATGAATGGAGCATGGGGAAGGAGAAAGAAATCCTTCTCTAAGGGTTGCAAAAGCATGCATTAGTGAGGTGAAATGCATTTAATTCAACAAATCTTTATGCGACCCACAGTATGTGCAAAGCACTGTGTTATATGCTATACAATAAATGATCTCTACTACAAGATGTTATTTGGTGGTCTCCACATTCAGAAAAAAAACTATGGTCTGAATGCAGACTGAAGCGTACTATTTTTACTTTTGTTGTTGCTTTTATGTTGTTTATTCTTTCTTGTGGTTTTTTTCCCCTTTTGTTCTGATCCTTCTCTTATGACATGACTAATGTGGAAATATGTTTAACATGATTATAATGTATAATCTATGTCAGGTTGCTTGCTGGCTTTGGGAGGGGGGAGAAAAATGTGGAACTCAAAATCTTACAAAAATGAATGCTGAAAACTATCTTTACATGTAATGGGGAATTTTTTTTTTAATTAAAGAAAAAAAGATGTTATTTGGAAATAATATAAACATTTATACTGAACTCAAGAAAAACATTACAATTGGTTCACATGGCCTCACTAACATTTTATTTCTTTAAAAAACAAAACCACAAACCAAAACGCAGAAAATAACTTGTAAACTTGGTATGCTGTTTTTAAAAAATGATGCACGAGTTACTATATAAAACATAGATGAAGGAAAAGAAAAGCTACAAAAATTATTCAAAAGTAAAATTACAAAGTCAAATAAACAATTTCAGTGAATTTGTTTAGAGACAACTGATTTATCATTTAAGAGCCACACACATAAGAGCATTTCATTCTGAACTTTTCATTTTGGGGCATTCAATTAGAAATTATATTTAATTGAAAAACCAGCAAACACAAAACCATTAATTTCATATTTCAGAACTTTAGTTTTTCTGGCTTTACTTTTAGATTTCTAATTCTTTTTTCAGCAGGAGTATCTATTTCTAGTATAGTGATGTCATAAATTACATTTTGAAGGAGCTTTACCACATTGTCAATTTACAAAACCAGTTTGGCAACCATTAAGTAATAAGAAAAGATTCAGCTCCACCTAGTGGGACCTAAGAGTATTTGATGATTTTTTTTTGAGAAAACTCAGAGCTGTCAGTTACACAGTTTAACTGTTCTAGCTCCACCCAGAGCAGAATTCAGTGTAAGATCAAGCCCATCTTAAGTTTCACATAAAGGGGTTTAGTTATCAAAACACCAAAGAACTGTTACTGGTGGATTGACCTGGGCCTGTTCCACAGTATTAGATAAAGCTTTAGATTAAAAATGAAAAACAGGCCACCAGAAGTATCAAAGAAAATACAACTGCTTGCTCATTCTTGAGTTATTTATCATTAAAAAAATGAAAACACCTACACCCTAACAAAATCATTACTTTTCAGTTTAGTAGTTTTTGTAATCTGAAAACACTCTCACCACATCTCCTTTAAAGATCAATAAAATTCTCAGTATAGATACTTGAAAAATCACCGAACCTCATAAGGCACTTAAATGCATCAAAACCATACCCAGCTCCTGGAGTCTGAGGATCCATGTTTAAATTGTGCCTCTGACACTATTTGTATGACCACAGGCAGTTGATGAACTTCCTTGTGGAATTTCTTCATGAATAAAAAGACAAAGCTAGACTAGGATCTACAATCACATAAGGAATCATGTAACTCATTTGAAGATCTCTAGTAAGTGTGATGTTTAAAATCTAAATTGTGTGATTGCCTTAAATTAGAAGCTTTAGCACCAGTCTTTGGGCATTAAACATTTATTAAAGCATACAGATATTCACGTGGAGTTCAGAAAGTTAAGAAAAGGCCTATCTAGCCTAGAGTTCCAGCCTGGTCTGGTTCTTCCCTTGCCCCAGTCTCTATGGCTTTAAGTACTAGCAGATGGCATCTTTGCTTTCTTTTTACTCTTTTTGAGTTTTTTGCCAGCTTTTACAACTTTGTTTGAATCAGTTTTACAGGAAGGACAATAGCAGTCTTCATCTTCTGGAATTTTGCTTAGAGGAGGATTCAGGCAATAGATATGAAAGGCCGAATTACACTCATCACAGAGCAGCTGCTTGTTTGCCACCACATCCAGAACATAAGCAAGCAGTCTACCCCACTTCTGAACACGTTGCCTCTTTGCTCAGAAACCTCAGGGACCAAAGCCACTTTTT